>NC_057386.1:55947563-56263154 GCF_019320065.1 Cervus canadensis | reverse complement strand
CACCAGATTTTTAAGCTATATTAAAATGCAGACATGTGGGAGAGGAGCCAAGATGGCGGAGGAGGAGGACGGGGAGACCACTTTCTCTCCTCCAAATTCATCAAAAGAATAACTGAATGCAGAGCAAACCTCACAAAACAACTTCTGATCGCTAGCTGAGGTCATCAGGCGCCCAGAAAAGCAGCCCATTGTCTTCGAAAGGAGGTAGGACAAAATAGCTAAGGACGGAGACCCGTCCCGGGAAGGGAGTCTTAGGGGGCCTTGCTTGGGCTAGGGTCCGGGCCTGAGTGCCCTGAGGACAATCGGAAGGAGCTTCTGTGAGGTGCCAACTTGAACTGTGGGAGACCAAAAGAGAGAAAATTAACCGGCCGGAACACACTGCCGGCCGTTCGCAGAACAAAGGGACGGAGAAAGTCCCAAGAAGAGGTCGCAGGCTGCGGACCCGCCCAGCCCTGCCGGAGGCAGGAGGCAGGGGGGAGGGGAAGGTCGCGGCGAGACACAGGACGCAGGCACCCGACCGGCGCGGGCGGGGACTGGGGCTGGGGACGCAGAGGGCGGAAGGCGCGCGCACCGGACTGGCGCCAGCGGAAACTGAGACTGGGTCCGCGGAAGGGAGTGAGTGCGCCACACCTGGGGATAGTGCGCCCATCAAGCCCCTCGCTGCCTGGACCGCTCTGACGGGGAAGGCACAGAGAGCAGGCGCAGCTTTTCCTTCCGCGCTTTTGTGTAACACCCGAGGGCTGGAACCTAGCGCAGCGCGGGGCGCGCTCCATATAGAACAGCCGGGAGCCTGAGCAGCGCAGACGGAGAAAGCAGCGTCAGCCCCTCCCGGCAGCGCCAGCCCGCCCCCGCAGGGCCAGCCCCTCCCCGCAGCGTCAGCCCCGCCCCGCAGCGCCAGCCGCAGCGTCCCCGCAGCGTCAGCCCCTCCCAGCAGCGCAACGGAACTAGCTAACTGAATAAGAGTCCACCTCCGCCCGCCTGTGTCAGGGCGGAAATGAGGCTCTGAAGAGACAGGCAAACAAGCCAAATAAACAAAGGGAACCGCTTCAGAAGGGACTGGTGCAACAGATTAAAATCCCTGTAGAAAACACCGACTTCACCGGAAGGGCCCTGTAGATATCGAGAAGTGTAAGCTGGAACGAGGAGCTATCTGAAACTGAGCCAAACCCACACTGACCGCAACAGCTCCAGAGAAACTCCTAGATATATTTTTACTTTTTTTTTTTCTAAGTAAGGAAAAAAAAAATTTTTTTTTCTTTTTATATTTTTTCTTTTTTATTTTTTCTCTTTTATTTTCCTTTAAAATTCCCTATTACTCCCCCATTACTCCTTAACTTTCATTTTCATGGATTTTTACGATTTTTTTTAATTAGGGGAAAAAAAAATTTTTTTTTTCTTTCTTTCTTTTTTTTCTTTTTTTTCTTTTTCCTTTTTTTCTTTTTTCTTTTTTTCCTTTCCGTTTTCTCTTTTATTTTCTATTTTTCTTTTTCTCTTATTTCTTTTAAAGTCCTCTAGTACTCCTCTACTACTCTTCATTTTCATTTTCACTACACTATAACCTTACCAAAAAAAAAGAGAAGCCCTATCTTTAAACCGAAGATTATTCTCTCCCAATCTTTACTCTCTGTTTTCTACCTCAGAACACCTCTATTTCCTCCTTTCCCCTTCTCTTCCCAATCCAATTCTGTGAATCCTTGTAGGTGTCTGAGATACGGAGAACACTCTGGGAACAGACAGCTGCGTAGATCTGTCTCTCTCCTCTGAGTCCCCCTTTTTCTCCTCCTGCTCATCTCTATCTCCCTCCTCCCTTTTCTCCTGTTCATGTAACTCTGTGAACCTCTCTGGGTGTCCCTAACAGGGGAGAATCTTTTCGCCATTAACCTAGAAGTTTTATTATCAGTGCTGCATAGTTGGAGAAGTCCTGAGACTACAGGAAGAATAAAACTGAAATCCAGAGGCAGGAAACTTAAGCCCAAAACCTGAGAACACCAGAAAACTCCTGACTACATGGAACTTTAAGCAATAAGTGACCGTTCAAAAGCCTCCATACCTACACTGAAACCAACCACCACCCAAGAGCCAGTAAGTTTTAGAGCAAGACATACCACGCAAATTCTCCAGCAACACAGGAACATAGCCCCGAATGTCAACATACAGGCTGCCCAAGGTGACACCTAACACATAGACCCATCTCAAAACTCATTACTGGGCACTCCATTGCTCTCCAAAAAGAAGAAATCAAGTTCCACGCACCAGTACACTGACGCAAGCTTCCCTAACCGGGAAACCTTGACAAGCCAATCGTCTAACCCCACCCACTGGGTAAATCCTCCACAATAAAAAGGAACCACAGACCTCCAGAATACAGAAAGTCCACTCCAGACACAGCAATCTAAGCAAGATGAAAAGGCAAAGAAATACCCAACAGGTAAAGGAACATGAAAAATGCCCACCAAGTCAAACAAAAGAGGAGGAGATAGGGAATCTACCTGAAAAAGAATTTAGAATAATTATAATAAAAATGATCCAAAATCTTGAAAACAAAATGGAGTTACAGATAAATAGCCTGGAGACAAAGATTGAAAAGATACAAGAATTGTTTAATAAAGACCTAGAAGAAATAAAAAAGAGTCAATTAAAAATGAACAATGCAATGAATGAGATCAAAAACACTTTGGAGGGAACCAAGAGTAGAATAAGGGAGGCAGAAGATAGGATAAGTGAGGTAGAAGATAAAATGGTGGAAATAAATGAAGCAGAGAGGAAAAAAGAAAAAAGGATCAAAAGAAATGAGGACAACCTCAGGGACCTCTGGGACACTGTGAAACACCCCAACATTCGAATCATAGGAGTTCCAGAAGAAGAAGACAAAAAGAAAGGCCATGAGAAAATACTCGAGGAGATAATAGCTGAAAACTTCCCTAAAATGGGGAAGGAAATAGCCACTCAAGTCCAAGAAACCCAGAGGGTCCCAAACAGGATAAACCCAAGGCGAAACACCCCAAGACACATATTAATCAAACTAACAAAGATCAAACACAAAGAACAAATATTAAAAGCAGCAAGGGAAAAACAACAAATAACACACAAAGGGATTCCCATAAGGATAACAGTTGACCTATCAATAGAAACCCTCCAGGCCAGAAGGGAATGGCAGGACGTCCTGAAAGTAATGAAAGAGAATAACCTACAACCTAGATTACTGTATCCAGCAAGGATCTCATTCAGATATGAAGGAGAACTCAAAAGCTTTACAGATAAGCAAAAGCTGAGAGAATTCAGCACCACCAAACCAGCTCTTCAACAAATGCTAAAGGATCTTCTCTAGACAGGAAATGCAGAAAGGTTGTATAAACGTGAACCCAAAACAACAAAGTAAATGGCAACGGGACCACACCTATCAATAATTACCCTAAATGTAAATGGGTTGAATGCCCCAACCAAAAGACAAAGATTGGCTGAATGGATACAAAAACAAGACCCCCATATATGCTGTCTACAAGAGACCCACCTCAAAACAAGAGACACACACAGACTAAAAGTGAAGGGCTGGAAAAAAATATTTCATGCAAATGGAGACCAAAAGAAAGCAGGAGTCGCAATACTCATATCAGATAAAATAGACTTTCAAATAAAGGATGTGAAAAGAGACAAAGAAGGACACTATATAATGATCAAAGGATCAATCCAAGAAGAAGATATAACAATTATAAATATATATGCACCCAACATAGGAGCACCGCAATATGTACGGCAAACACTAACGAGTATGAAAGAGGAAATTAATAGTAACACAATAATAGTGGGAGACTTTAATACCCCACTCACAACTATGGATAGATCAACTAAACAGAAAATTAACAAGGAAACACAAACTTTAAATGACACAATGGACCAGCTAGACCTAATTGATATCTATAGGACATTTCACCCCAAAACAATCAACTTCACCTTTTTCTCAAGTGCACACGGAACCTTCTCCAGAATAGATCACATCCTGGGCCATAAATCTAGTCTTGGAAAATTCAAAAAAATTGAAATCATTCCAGTCATCTTTTCTGACCACAGTGCAGTAAGATTAGATCTCAATTACAGGAAAAAGATTGTTAAAAATTCAAACACCTGGAGGCTAAATAACACGCTTCTGAATAACCAACAAATCATAGAAGAAATCAAAAAAGAAATCAAAATATGTATAGAAATGAATGAAAATGAAAACACAACAACCCAAAACCTATGGGACACTGTAAAAGCAGTGCTAAGGGGAAGGTTCATAGCATTACAGGCTTACATCAAGAAACAAGAAAAAAGCCAAATAAATAACCTAACTCTACACCTAAAGCAATTAGAGAAGGAAGAAATGAAGAACCCCAGGGTTAGCAGAAGGAAAGAAATCTTAAAAATTAGGGCAGAAATAAATGCAAAAGAAACTAAAGAGACCATAGCAAAAATCAACAAAGCTAAAAGCTGGTTTTTTGAAAAAATAAACAAAATTGACAAACCATTAGCAAGACTCATTAAGAAACAAAGAGAGAAGAACCAAATTAACAAACTTAGAAATGAAAATGGAGAGATCACAACAGACAACACTGAAATACAAAGGATCATAAGAGACTACTACCAGCAGCTCTATGCCAATAAAATGGACAACTTGGATGAAATGGACAAATTCTTAGAAAAGTATAATTTTCCAAAACTGAACCAGGAAGAAATAGAAGATCTTAACAGACCCATCACAGGCAAGGAAATCGAAACTGTAATAAAAAATCTTCCAGCAAACAAAAGCCCAGGACCAGATGGCTTCACAGCTGAATTCTACCAAAAATTTAGAGAAGAGCTAACACCTATCTTACTCAAACTCTCCCAGAAAATTGCAGATGAAGGTAAGCTTCCAAACTCATTCTATGAGGCCACCATCACCCTAATTCCAAAACCTGACAAAGATGCCACAAAAAAAGAAAACTACAGGCCAATATCACTGATGAACATAGATGCAAAAATCCTTAACAAAATTCTAGCAAACAGAACCCAACAACATATTAAAAAAAATCATACACCATAATCAAGTGGGCTTTATCCCAGGAATGCAAGGATTCTTTAATATCCGCAAATCAATCAATGTAATACACCACATTAACAAATTGAAAGATAAAAACCATTATGATTATCTCAATAGATGCAGAGAAAACCTTTGACAAAATTCAACACTCATTTATGATTAAAACTCTCCAAAAAGCAGGAATAGAAGGAACATACCTCAACATAATAAAAGCTATATATGAAAAACCCACAGCAAGCATCACCCTCAATGGTGAAAAATTGAAAGCATTTCCCCTGAAATCAGGAACAAGACAAGGGTGCCCACTCTCACCACTACTATTCAACATAGTGTTGGAAGTTTTGGCCACAGCAATCAGAGCAGAAAAAAGAAGTAAAAGGAATCCAGATAGGAAAAGAAGAAGTGAAACTCTTCGACTGGCAGGACAGATGACATGATCCTCTATATTAGAAAACCCTAAAGACTCTACCAGAAATTACTAGAACTAAATCAATGAATATAGTAAAGTTGCAGGATATAAAATTAACACACAGAAATCCCTTGCATTCCTATATACTAACAATGAAAAAACAGAAAGAGAAATTAAGGAAACAATACCATTCACCATTGCAACAAAAAGAATAAAATACTTAGGAGTATATCTACCTAAAGAAACAAAAGACCTATACATATAAAACTATAAAACACTGATGAAAGAAATCAAAGAGGACACAAACAGATGGAGAAACATACCGTGTTCATGGATTGGAAGAATCAATATTGTCAAATGGCTATTCTACCCAAAGCAATCTATAGATTCAATGCAATCGCTATCAAGCTACCAACGGTATTTTTCACAGAACTAGACCAAAGAATTTCACAATTTGTACGGAAAAACAAAAAACCTCGAATAGCCAAAGTAATCTTGAAAAAGAAGAATGGAACTGGAGGAATTAACCTGCCTGACTTCAGACTCTACTACAAAGCCGTCATCCAAGACAGTGTGGTACGGCACAAAAGACAGAAATATAGAACCAAATGAACAGCATAAGAAGCCCAGAGATAAATCCACGAAACCTATGGACACCTTATCTTTGACAAAGGAGGCAAGGATATACAATGGAAAAAAGACAACCTCTTTAACAAGTGGTGCTGGGAAAACTGGTCAACCACTTGTAAAAGAATGAAACTAGAACACTTTCTAACACCATAAACAAAAATAAACCCAACATGGATTAAAGATCTAAATGTAAGACCAGAAACTATAAAACTCCTAGAGGAGAACATAGGCAAAACACTCTCCGACATAAACCACAGCAAGATCCTCTATGACCCACATCCCAGAATATTGGAAATAAAAGCAAAACTAAACAAATGGGACCTAATGAAACTTAAAAGCTTTTGCACAACAAAGGAAACTATAAGTAAGGTGAAAAGACAGCCCTCAGAATGGGAGAAAATAATAGCAAATGAAGAAACAGACAAAGGATTAATCTCAAAAATATACAAGCAACTCCTGCAGCTCAATTCCAGAAAAATAAATGACCCAATCAAAAATGGGCCAAAGAACTAAACAGACATTTCTCCAAAGAAGACATACAGATGGCTAACAAACACAGGAAAAGATGCTCAACATCACTCATTATCAGAGAAATGCAAATCAAAACCACAATGAGGTACCATTACATGCCAGTCAGGATGGCTGCTATCAAAAGTCTACAAGCAATAAATGCTGGAGAGGGTGTGGAGAAAAGGGAACCCTCTTACACTGTTGGTGGGAATGCAAACTAGTACAGCCACTATGGAGAACAGTGTGGAGAATTCTTAAAAAACTGGGAAATAGAACTGCCTAAGACCCAGAATCCCACTTCTGGGCAATACACGACTGAGGAAACCAGATCTGAGAGACAACGTGCACCCCAATGTTCATCGCCACTGTTTATAATAGCCCAGGACATGGAAGCAACCTAGATGTCCATCAGCAGATGAATGGATAAGGAAGGCTGTGGTAACAATATACACCATGGAATATTACTCAGCCATTAAAAAGAATTCATTTGAACCAGTCCTAATGAGATGGATGAAGCTGGAGCCCATTATACAGAGTGAAGTAAGCCAGAAAAATAAAGAACATTACAGCATACTAACACATATATATGGAATTTAGAAAGGTGATAACGATAACCCTATATGCAAAACAGAAAAAGAGACACAGAAATACAGAACAGACTTTTTGAACTCTGTGGGAGAATGTGAGGGTGGGATATTTCAAAAGAACAGCATGTATACTATTTATGGTGAAACAGATCACCAGCCCAGGTGGGATGCATGAGACAAGTGCTCGGGCCTGGTGCACTGGGAAAACCCAGAGGAATCGGGTGGAGAGGGAGGTGGGAGGGGGGATCGGGATGGGGAATAGGTGTAAATCTATGGCTGATTCATATCAATGTATGACAAAACTGAAATGTTGTAAGTAATTAGCTCCAACCTAATAAAAAAAATTAAAAAAAAAAAAAAAGAAAGTTCAAAATCTAAAAAGGAACAGATATGTAAGTGAATAAAATTACAGAAGAAAGTAATTCTGCAGATGCAGCATGTATTGTGGATCTAGGGTTCTGAAGGATCTGCACAACGTAACGTGTTTTCTGGAACTGTAGAAAGAACAGAGCAAGATCAAACTGAAAATAAAAGTAATAGTAGGATTGTTATTTTTAAAGACTTTACATGCCTTACATTTTGTAACATAAGACGCTTATGCAAACAAATGCAAAAAAATGACACCATACAGATTATTTACAAATAAAATAAAATAAAATACCATGATTCAAATAAAAAAAAAAAAAAAAGCAGAGATATTACTTTGTCAATAAATTTCTGTCTAGTCCAGGCTATGGTTTTTCCAGTAGTCCTGTATGGATGTGAGAATTGAATCATAAAGAAAGCTGAGCACCAAAGAATTGATGCTTTTGAACTGTGGTGTTGGAGAAGACTCTTGAGAGTCCCTTGGACTTCAAGGAGATCCAATCAGTCCATCCTAAAGGACAGGGAAGCCTGGTGTGCTGCGGTTTATGGGGTTGCAAAGAGTTGGACATGACTGAGCGACTGAACTGAACTGAACCATCTTGTTGGAGCTGTTCCTTTGCCCTTGTGTGTGGGGTATCTATTTTTGGTGAGATCCAACATTCTCCTGTCAATGGTTGTTCAGCAGCAAGTTGCAGTTTTGGAGTTCTCACAGGAGAAAATAAGCGCATTTCTTTCTATTCCATCATCTTGTCTGGTATTTATCAGAAATAGTCACTATTTATTATAGAAGTGAAAATCAAAACTATAATGAGGTATGGCCTCATGCCAGTCAGAATGTCCCTTATTAAAAAAAAAAAAAAATCTGCAAACAGTAAATGCTGGAGAGAGTATAGAGAAAAGGGAACCCTCTTGAACTGTTGGTGGAAGTGTAAATTGAGACAGTCACTGTGGAGAACAGCATAAAGCCTCCTTTAAAAACTAAACATAGAACTACCATATGACCCAGCAATCTCTCTACTGGGCTTATACCTTGAATACCCTGAGACAACCATAATTCAAAATGACATATGTACCCCAATGTTCACTGCAGCACTAATTACAATACCCAGTACTTGGCAACAACCTAAATGCCCAATGACAGACAAATAGATAAAGAAGATGTGGTACATGTATGCACTGATATGTTACTGAACCTTTAAAAAGAACAAAACTGAGTCCTTTCTAGAGATGTGGATGGCCACAGAATCTGTCTCCTAGAGTGAAATAAGTCAGAAAGAGAAAAACAAATATCATATATTAATGCATAAATGTGGAATCTAGAAAAAACTTGTTATGATGAACCTATTTCCAGGGCAGGAATACAGATGCAGATGTGGAAAATGGACATGTGGACCTGGGGGTGGAGGGGCAAGTGGGGCAAATTGGGAGATATAAGGATTGACTTATATACACTTCCACATGTAACACAACTAGTGGGAACTTGCTATCAAGCAGAGGAATTTCAGCTCAGTGCTCTCTGATAACCTGGTTGGACAGAATGGGAGAGTGGGGCTGGGAAAGAGGTCCAAGAAGGAAAGGATATGTGTATACATATAGCTGATCCGCTTCTTTGTACAGCAGAAGCTAATGCAACATTGTAAAGTGAAATTGTATTGTAAACCAATAAAAATAAAATTTAAAAAAAAAAATCTCTAAGAATGATTAAAACCACTGGCACAGCCCATACTGTTAAGTCTGGTTTGGCTCACTGTAGATTATTAATATTTACTTAATTAAAAGCTATTAGTGAAGTTGCCTATATGTTTGTCTTCATTATTGATAAGGCTTTGAAAAATTTCTCTCCCAAGATTTTAGTCAGTGATTTTCTGATGCTTCAGGCTTCCTTCTAGAGAACAGTTAATTATTCTTAAACAAAATAGTGTTCCACCTTATAATATTTGAATTTGACTTCTATTTCCTAAATTTAAAGAAATGTAGAACTTCATTTCTGTGTGACACCAAATATCTTTAAAATGTATTATCTTTCTGTCTTTGTTAGGTCGGTCACTTTTAATAAAATGCAGATACAAGAAAAGAACTTCTCAAAAAGACAAAGATAGAAATGTTTCTTTGAGGAAAAAACAGATTGAAAACTTTTAGTGTTAGACGTTGATAAATAAGGGGGGAAGGGTATATTTGCTTTTAATTGAATTACAACTACTTGGTGGCATCTAGTCTAGACTTTCATTCTGTAACCAAAGGCTGCTGATACACATGACTCTGAAAGTCAAGCTCTAGCATGGGGTGTTTGCAACAAAGTAAGTATTTGCAGGACATTATGTAATGGGGTGGGAGACAAATCTCATATCCAATTTATCTAAGTCTTTGTGTTAGAATTTTTTTTTTTTTTTTAAGGGGAAGAACAAAGAAGTTTACTTAAGTCTTATTTTGTGACACTTCTTTACCATGGTTTCAGGAGATGGAATGTCTCTGGTTTATAATTCCCAGGACAGGTGTTTCATGGATCAGGGGTTTGTTATTCTTTCCTAATGAAAAAAAGAAAGAAAGAAAAGAAACAACTGAGTTTTTACGTTAATGATAATACTGACAACAGGACTTTTGCAATGTAAAAGTACAGTAACAATGTCGTCAGCAACAGAGTCATCTGACTCTGGTTGATAGTGTTTATTTAGTATGGGTCAGAGGGGAGAAGAGATGGAATAATGTTTTGAGTAGAGAGATTAATCATGCAACTGAGTGGGGAAACTCAGTTTTAGGACTCAGGTTCAGTTTCAATCATTTGTAAATGAACAAAATGTTTTATTGTATTTCATACCAACTTATAGAATAATCAATCAGTTTTTTTATATACAGTCCTTAAAATTTCATGATCCCATGTCTTTGCATTATATCCATTATAAGCTGTTTGTTCTACTTCTACAACATGGAACAGAACTGAATTTACATTATATATATATCCTACTATTGCTATATTGACTTTGTGACAAAAATCCTTAATGTTATCATGAATCACATGCTATTTTTCCCCAAGTTTTATTCATACATAATTAACAATGCTTTAATTTAAGATGTAATGCAATGTGATGATTTGGTACATGTATATATAGCAATTTTTTATTAAATTAGGTTAATTTGCACATCATCCATCTCACATAGTTATAATTTTATTGTTGCTGCCATAATGAGAACATTCAATATTTAGTCTCATAGAAACTTTAAATTATACAATATGTTTGCTATTGTTCAGTTACTCAATCATGTCTGATTCTTTGCAACCCCATGGACTACAGCACACCAGGCTTTCCTGTCCTTCACCATCTCCAAGAGGTTACCCAAACTCATGGCCATTGAGTTGGCGATGCCATCCAAACATCAAACATAGGTCGTCCCCTTCTCCTCCTGCCTTCAATCTTTCCCAGCACCAGGGTCTTTTCAAATGAGTCACTTCATTGCATCAGGTGGCCAAAGTGTTGGGAGTTTCAGCTTCAGAATCAGTCCTTCCAGTGAATATTAAGGGTTGATTTCCTTTAGGGTTGGCTGATCTGTTCTAGTCACAATCCAAGGGACTCTCTAACACCACAGTTCCAAAGCATCAGTTCTTTTGTAATCAGTCTTCTTTATGGTTCAACTCTCACATCCATACACAACAACTGGAAAAACCATAGCTTTGACTGTATGGACCTTTGTTGCCAAAGTAATGTCTCTGCTTTTTAATGTGCTATCTGTGTTTGTCATAGCTTTTCTTCCAAGGAGCAAGTATCTTTTAATTTCATTGCTGCAGTCTCCATCTGCAATGATTTTAGAACCTAAGAAAATAAAATCTGTCATTGTTTCCCCATCTATTTGCCAGGAAGTGATGGGACTGGATGCCATGATCTTAGTTTTTTGAATGCTGAGGTTTGTTTGTTTGTTTTTGAATGCTGAGTTTTAAGACAACTTTTTCGCTCCTGTCTTTCATTTTCATCAAGAGGTTTTTTAGTTACTCCTCGCTTTCTGCCTTAACTGTGTTGTCATCTGCATATCTGAGGTTATTGATATTTCTCCTGGCAATCTTGATTCCAGCAAGTGATTCACTCAGCCCAGCATTTTGCATGACGCATATGGGTTAAATAAGCAGGGTTCAATATACAGCTTTGATGTACTCCCTTCCCAATTTTGAACCAATCCATTGTTCCACATCCAGTTCTAACTGTTGCTTCTTGACCGGTGTACAGGTTTCTAAGGAGGTGGATAAAGTGATCTTATAATCCCATCTTTTTAAGAATTTTTCAGTTTGTTGTGATCCATATAATACAATAATGTTAACTATAGTCACCATGCTGTACCTGAGATCTCCAGAACTTATTTATCTATAAATAAAAGTTTTGTATTATTTGACTCACAAGTCTGCATTACCTCTCCCATGCTCAACTCCTATTAACCACCTCTTTCCTGTTTCTATGACTTTGTTTTCTTCCAAAAATAAGTGAGATCATATTGTATTTGTCTTTCTCTCTCTGACATAATTCACTTAACATAATGTCATCAGGATCAATCCATATTGTCACAAATGGGAGAATTTCTTTCCATTTTATATCTGAATAATATTTCACTTCATACAACAACATATTTTCTGTATTAATTTATCTCTTGACTTACACTTATATTGTTTCTGTATCTTGGCTATAGTGAACGCTGCTACAATGAACATGGGGATGCAGATCTCCCTATGAGATTATAATTTTATTTCCTCTGGACAAATAACCAGAAGTGGGAATGCTGAATCATATAGCAGTTCTATTTTTGACCATCATCAACAAATCTACAAAAAAGAAAATGCTGGAGAGAATGTGGAGGATTGGGAACCCTCCTATACTGTTGAAGGGAATGTAAATTGGAATAGTCACTTTGAAGAACAGTACAGAAGTTTCTTAAAATCTAAAAATAGAACTACCTTATGATGCAGCAACCCCCCTCCTGAGCATTTACCTAGAGAAAGCCATAATTCAAAAATATACACGCACTTTAATATTCACTGAAGTACTATTTACAATAGTCAGGACATGGAAGCAACCTAAATGTTCATCACCAGAGAAATTGGCAAAAAAGCTACTGTACATGGTACACATATACAAGAAATTATTCCTCAGCCATAATAAAAGAATGAAATAATGCCATTTTCAGCAACATGAATGGACTTAGAGATTGTCATACTGAGTAAAGTAAGTCAGACAGAGAAAGACAACTATATGATATTGCTTATATATATATATATATTTTGAAGAAATCTCCATACTATTTTCTATAGTGACTATGTAAATATATATTCCCCCAGAAGAATACCAGGGTTCTCATTTCTCTACATCACCACCAGCATTTATTATTTCTTGTATTTGATACTAAATATTTTAACAAGTATGAAGTAAAATATCATTGTGTTTCTGATTTATATTTCCCTGATAATTAGTAATGTTAAGCACCTGTCATGTACCTGTTGACAATTTATCTTTGGAAAAATATTCACTCATGTCCTTTGATCATTTTCAATTAAATTGTTTGCATTGTATTCATTTATTTACTTTCTATTATATTCAAATTATTTTTCCATTGAAGTTATCACAGAAAGCTGAGTACAGTTCCTTGAGACACATGGTAAGTATCTACTGGCTATCTGTTCGAAATATAGCAGAATGCACATGTCAGTTTCAAGCTCTAGTCTATCCCTGCCCCCAACTCTTCTCCCAAGTAACCATAAGTTCATTTTCTAAGTTTGTGAGTCTGTTTCTGTTTTGTAGATAAGGTCATTTGTGTCAAGATTTTTAAGATTTAACACATAAGTGATATAATGTGATACTTGTCTTTCTCTGTCTGACTTACCTGACTTAGTATGATTATCTCCAGAACCACCCACATTGCTGCAAATGACAGTATTCCATTCACTTTTTAAAAATTAATTTTTCTTTATTGAAGGATAATTGCTTTACAGAATTTTGTTGTTTTCTGTCAAACCTCAGTATGTATACATCCCCTCCCTTTAGAACCTCCCTCCCATCCCACCCCTCTAGGTTGATACAGAGCCCCTGTTTGAGTTTCCTGAGCCACACAGCAAATTCCTGTTGGCTATCTATTTTATATATGGTAATGTAAGTTTCCATGTTACTCTTTCCATACATCTCAACCTCTCCCCATGTCCATAAGTCTATTCTCTATGTCTATATCTCCATTGTTGCCCTGTAACTAAATTCTTCGGTACTATTTTTCTAGATTCCATACATATGCATTAGACTATGATATTTATCTTTCTCTTTCTGACTGACTTCACTCTGTATAGTTGGCCCATCTTTTTAGAAGTGACTCAAATGTTTTCATTTTTATGGCTGAGTAATATTCCATTGTGTATATGTACCGCAACTCCCTTATCCAATCATGTATCAATGGACACATAGCTGCTTCCATGTTCTAGCTACAGTAAATAATTCTGCAATGAAAAATGGGATACGAGTATCTTTTTTCAATTTTGGTTTCCTCAGGGTATATGCCTAGAAGTGGGATTGTTGGGTCACATGGTGGTTTTATTCCGACTTTCTTAAGGAATCTCATACTGTCTTCCATAGTAGCTGTATCAATTTACATTCCCACCAACAGTGCAAGAGGATTCCCTTTTCTTCCCACCCTCTCCAGCATTTATTGTTTGTAGACTTTTTGATGATGGCCATTCTGACCAGTGTGAGGTGATATCTCACTGAAGTTTTGATTTGCATTTCTCTAATAACTCCAGTACTTTGGCCACCTCATGCAAAGAGTTGACTCATTGGAAAAGACCCTGATGCTGGGAGGGATTTGGGGGCAGAAGAACAAGGGGACGAAAGAGGATGAGATGGTTGGATGGCATCACTGACTCGATAGACATGGGTTTGAGTAAACTCCGGGAGTTGGTGATAGACAGGGAGGCCTGGCGTGCTGCAATTCATGGGGTCGCAAAGAGTCAGACACGACTGAGCAACTGAACTGAACTTAACTGAATAATGAGCAATGTTGAGCATTTTTTCTATGTTTCTTAGCCATCTGTATGTATTCTTTGAGAAATGTCTATTTAGGTCTTTTTTCCCACTTTTTGACTGGGTTGTTTGTTTCTCTGGTATTGAGTTGTATGAGTTGCTTGTATATATGGAAATTAATCCTTTGTCAGTTTCTTCACTTATTATTTCCTCACATTCTGAGGGTTATCTTTTCACCTAGCTTATAGGTTCCTTTGCTGTGCAAAATCTTTTAAGTTTAACCAGGTCTCACTTGTTTACTTTTGTTTTTATTTCTGTCACTCTAGGATGTGGGTCATAGAGAATCTTGCTTTGATTTATGTCATTGAGTGTTCTGCCTATGTTTTCCTCTAAGAATTTTATAGTTTCTGGCCTTACATTTAGGTCTTTATTCCATTTTGAGTTTATCTTTGTGTATGGTGTTAGGAAGTGTTCTAATTTCATTCCTTACATGTAGCTGTCCAGTTTTCCCAGCACCATTTATTGAAGAGGCTGTCTTTGCCCGGTTGTATATTCTTGCCTCCTTTGTCAATAATAAGGTATCTAAGGTGCATGGGTTTATTTCTGGGCTTTCTATCTTGTTCCATTGGTTTATGTATCTGTTTCAGTGTCAGTACCATATTTCCTTGACGACTGTAGCTTTGTAGTATAATCTGAAGTCAGGAAGGTTGATTCTTCCAGCTCCATTCTTCTTTCTCAAGGCTGCTTTGGCAGTTTGGGGTCTTTTTTGTTTCCATATGAATTGTGAAATGTTTTGTTCTAGATCTGTGAAAAATGCCATTGGTAAATTGACAGGGATAGCATTGAATCTGTAGATTGTGTTGGTTGTATAGTCATTTGCACAATATTGATTCTTCCTGCCCAGAAACATGGACTATCTCTCCATCTGTTTATGTAGACTTTGATTTCTTTCATTAATATCTTATAATTTTTCATGTACAGTTATTTTGTCTCCTTAGGTAAGTTTATTCCTAGATATTTAATTCTTTTTTGCAATGCAAATGGATTGATTCCTTAATTTCTCTTTCTGATTTTTCATTGTTAATATAGAAAAATGCAAGTGATTTCTGTGTATTGATTTTGTATCCTGAAACTTTGCTAAATTCACTGATTTGTTCTAGTAATACTCTGATAGCATCTTGGGGTTTTCTATGTTCAGTGTCATGTCATCTGCAAACAGTGAGAGTATTACTTCTTCTTTTCCAATCTTGATTCCTTTTATTTTTTTTTCTTCGCTGATTGCTGAACTATGTTTACTTCCAGAACTATGTTGAATAATCGTGGTGGAAGTGGACACCCTTGTCTTGATCCTGATCTTATGGGGAATGATTTCAGTTTTCCACCATTGAGAGTAATGTTTGCTTTAGGCTTATCATATATGGCCTTTACTATGTTGAGGTAGTTTCCTTCTATGCCCATTATTTGAAGAGTTTTAATCATAAATGGGTGCTGATTAAAAGGCTTTTTGTCAAAGGCTTTTTCTGCATCTATTGAGATTATCATATGGTTTTTATCTTTCAATTTGTTAATAAGGTGTATCACATTGATTGATCTGCATATATTGAAGAATCCTTGCATTACTGGAATAAATCCAACTTGATAATGGTGTATGAGTTTTTTCATGCTTTGCTGAATTCTGATTGCTAAAATTGTGTTAAGATTTTTGCATTTATGCTAATCAGAGATATTAGCCTGTAGGTTTCTTTTTTGTGTGTTGTCTTTTCTGATTTTACTATCAGAGTGATGGTGGCCTTGTAGAAAATATTTGGAAGTTTTCCTTCCTCTTCAAATTTTTGAAAGAGTTTTAGAATGGTAGGCATTAGCTCTTCTCTAATTGATAGAATTCTCCTGTGAAGCCATCTGGTCTTGAACTTTCTATTTTGGGGAGGTTTTTGTTTTTTGTTTTTTGTTTTTTTTTAATCACAGTTTCAAGTTCAGTGCTTGTAATTGGATTGTTCATATTTTCTAATTATTCCTAGTTCAGTCTTGGAAGATTGAACTTTTCTAAGAATCTGTCCATTTCTTACAGGTTATCTATTTTATTGCCATATAGTTGTTCATAATCTTCTCTTATAATCCTTTGTATTCCTGCATTGTCTGATTTAACTTCTTTTTCATTTCTAATTTTGCTGATTTGATTCTTCTCTTTTTTCTTTATGAGTAAGGCTAACGGTTTGTCAATTTTGTTTATCTTCTCAAAGAACCAGCTTTCAGTTTTATTAATCTTTACTATTGTTTCTTTCACTTTTGTTGCATTTATTTCTGCTTGTATCTTTATGATTTCTTTCCTTCTACTAGTTTTGGGGATTTTTGTTTGTTTGTTTGTTCTTCTCTTCCCAATTTTAGGTGTAAAGTTAGGTCGTCTATTTGATGTTTTTGTTGTTTCTTGAGGTAGGATTGTATTGCTATAAACTTCCTTCTTAGAACTGCTTTTGCTGCATCCCATAGGTTTTGAGTTGTCGTGTTTTCATTGTCATTTGTTTCTAGAATTTTTTTTTTTTTATTTCCCATTTGATTTCTTCAGTAACCTGTTGGTTATTTAGAAACGTGTTGTTTAATCTCCATGTGTTTCTGCTTTTTATAGTTTTTTTTTTCTTGTAATTTATATCTAATCTCATAGCATTGTGATAGGAGAAGATGCTTGATATGATTTTAATTTTCTTCAGGTCAGTGAGGTTGGATTTATGACCCAAGATGTGGTCTATCCTAGAGAATGCTTTATGTGCCCTTGAGAAGAATGTGTACTCTTCTGCATTTGAATGGAATGTCCTGAAGATATCAATGAGATACATCTCATTTAATGTATAATTTAAGATTTGTGTTTCCTTATTAATTTTCTGTTTTGATGATCTGTCTATTGGTGTCAGTGGGGTATTAAAGTTTCCTACTATTATTGTTGCTGTCAATTTCTCCTTTTATGTCTGTTATTGTTTGTCTTAGGTATTGTGGTGCTGTTATGTTGGGTGCATAGATATTTACAATTGTTTTGTCTTCCTCTTGGATTGATCCCTTGATTATTATGTATTGTCCTCTCTTATCTCTTGTAATCTTTATTTTAAGGTCTCTTTTGTTTGATATGAGAATTGCTACCAGTTGGGTAGGGGTCCTGTGGTGAATAGCTGGAGTCATTTTCTGCTAGTGAACCCAGTGGTGCAAGCCACTGACAGGAGACAAGGCTGGATCTGGTCCCACTAGCAGCTGCCTGGGCACTGGTCATCAACATACACTTCTGTGGCTACATTCCTGCCACAGATGTGGATATGGCAGTGAAGTCCTCTGACGGGAGTCAAGTTAGCAAGATGCATGTGTATAGCTGGGGAACCTAGTCCTGAGTGTGTCCAACATTACCTAAATTATTTTTCTGTATTTTATTGAGTCTATTTTTCATGATTTTCTACCTAGTTGAAACTACACTCTACAATTTTGTTTTATCATTTTTTAAAATATGTTTTTTTCTATCTTAATGCTTTCATAATCAACATTTTAATGACTATACAACATTTCATTGTATGAAATTTTTGCTCACATGTTGCTGGACATTTAAGTTCATTTTCTACTGAAACACCAATTGTTCATTTTTTTTTAAATAATCAAGAGCATTTATAGTTAAAGTACTATACAAACATACATCAATAATAAGTTTTTCTTATAATAAGCTCTTTTAATGTGTTGAAATGTTGTTGATTTGCAATATTATATTAGTTTCAGGTGTTTAACATAGTGCTTCAATTATTTTAAAATATTTTACTGCATTTAAGGTAGTTAAAAATATTGGCTATATTACCCATACTGTAGATTGCATCCTTGTAACACTTATTTTATACCTAGTAGTTTGTACCTATTAATTCTCTTCACATATTCTGCCCCTCCTCCTAACCCTTTCCCTCCTGATAACCAATAATGTCTTCTCTGTATCTGAGACTCAGATTCTGCTTTGTTATATTTATTTGTTTTATACTTTAGAATCCACATATAAGTGAGAACATACAGGATTTGTCTTTCTCTGTTTAACTTATGTCACTAAGGATAATACCCTCCAATTCTGTTGAGAAAAAAAGACCAAAGCTAGAGGTATCACACTCTCTGACTTCAGACTATGCTACAAGTTATAGTGATCAAAACAATATAGTACTAGCACAAAAACAGACACACAGATCAATTGAACAGAATAGAGTCAAAATAAACTCATGCACATATGGTTGAATAATCTGTGACAAAGGGGGCAAAAATTATATAACAGGGAAAAGATAGTCTCTGCAATAAGTGGTGATGGGCAAGATGAACAACTACATATGAAAAAATGAAAATAGAACATTTTCTCATGCCACATAAAAATAAATTCAAAATGATTAAAAACTCAAATTTAAGACCTGAAATCATAAAACTCTCAGAAGAAAATATAGGCATACACTCTTTGACATAGACCTCAGCAATATTTTTTTGAAAGTGTCTCATCAGGCAAAGGAAACAGAAGCAAAAAGAAACAAGTGAGATCAAATCAAACTTAAAAGCTTTTGGGCAGTGAAGGAAATAATCAACAAAATGAAAAGGCAACCTACTGTATGGGAGTGTGTGTGTGTGTGTGTGTGTGTGTGTGTGTGTGTGCTCAGTTGTGTCCAACTCTTTGTGACCCCATGGATGATAGCCTGCCAGGCTCATCTGTCCGTAGAATTTTCCAGTCAAGAATACTTGAGCGGATTGCCACTACCTACTCTATTATCCCGGGGGATCTTCCCAACCCAGGGATCAAATCTGAGTTTCTTGCATCATCTGCAATGGCAGGTGGATTCTTTACCACTGTGCTACATAGGAAGCTCACTGTATGGGAAAAGATATTTGTAAATGAAGGCTTCCAGGTTGTTCAGTGGTAAAAGAATCTGCCTGGCCATGCAGCAGCCTCAGAAGATGTGGGTTCAGTCCCTGGGTTGGGAAGAACCCTTGGAGGAGGAAACAGTAGCCCACTCCAGTATTTTTGCCTGGAAAATTACATTGACAGAAGAGCCTGACCAGCTACAGTCCATGGAGTTGCAGAGTCAGACACCACTGAGCAAGTAAGCAGGAGCATAGTGTCTAATAAAGGGTTAATATCCAAACAATGAGCATCTCAGGTGTTCTCAAGTTCTCCAAACTTTTAGTACTAGTGCTAAAAGAATGCCAGTGCAGGAGGCATAAGAGATGAAAGTTCCATCCCTGGGGCAGGAAGATCCCCTGGAGGAGGGCATGGCAACCCACTTCAGTATTCTTGCCTATAGAATCCCATGGACAGAGGATCCTGGTGGGCTACAGCTCACAGGGTCACAAAGAGTCAGATACAACTGAAGCGATAAGTGATGACGGGTGAGTTGAACAACTGCATATGAAACAATGAGATGAAGCACACATGCATACAAACGATATGAAGAACTCAATATGTAAAACAAACTACAACCCAATGGAAAAACGAGCAAAGGACCCAAATAAGCATTTTTCTAAAGAAAACATACAAATGGCCAATAGGCACATAAAAAGATGTTCAACATTACTAATCATCAGGGAAAAGTAAATCAAAACTACAATGAAGTATCATCTCACACATGTCAGAATTACTATAACCAAAAAGACAACAATCTTTCAAACCACTGTAATGAGTATTTTCAAATATCTTCAGAACATTACTTGCTAATAATATCTCAGGAGAGCTAGAGAAGAGAAATAGAGAGAGGGGAAAGAATGTGCATCAAGATTTGAAAATCTAGAGCTCACCTATTTATGAAAAAATCCAGACATTTGAACAATTCTCTCTTTTGAGTATTTCTGGGAATCCCCAAGTGTGACATTGATAAGTCCACAAATCAACCAGGCTATTGTATACTTTTCAGAACAATAGTCATTGAAAAGGATTTGACAGCAGCCTTTGGACTAGCAGTTCTAGAGCTCTGCTTTCTGATTGACTTGGGTTGTATAGGAATTTATAGTCAGTAAAATACAGTGTTGAAACTTAAAATGTCATGTCAGCTCAACAATATATTTTGAAATAAAAGAGATGATCTCCCTTCCTGTGTGTTAAGCTCATTTATTGAAAAAGTACCTCATCAAGGTGCTTGGGGCTTTAAAATTCTATGGAGTCACTTTGACTATAGTAATATTAATATATGCTTAATGATTGTTTAGGGGCTTTAGCTAACTGGCTAATGAAGTCAAACTCTTTGCTTCAAGATAAGTATACTTCTCAGGAACCTGGCTAACTTTTCTAGAATTCTGACTTCTAACATTCCTGCCTATTGATTACATTTATCATGAATGTCTATATTTGTGCATGTATCTGAAAACTTACCTTAGATATTCTTGAATATTTTTCTACAAGATCCATATCCCAATTTAGTCCCACTGGAGATGAGAGGGAACAAAAGCAAAGGTAATTAATACTGAAAAAAACAAAAACATAGTAAGAGAATATTAAGAGAAATAAGAAGATTTTTTTCCTAAGGCTTAGAACGTAACTAATTTTGTTCATTCAACTTATACTTTTTCAGTAAATAAATGGAGTGTGGTATTCCAGAGAGGGAAGCCAATATGGAATATTTCATAGAGAAAATATAATGCAGAAATCAGAGCTTTAATGAACGTCTTTTCCTACTTTAGCATCTATTCTTTTTAATACGGTCCCAAAAATGCCTTTGGAGTTGGTATCATTGCTGTTATGTAGTGGGGATTGATTTCAGGATGTCTCCAGTGATAGGAATGTAGTATTTTTTTTTCCATATTTTGAACTATTCCTATGAAACAGATTGCCAACTTGAATCTCAACCACTGACCAATACTGATCAAATGCCAACATTCTTACATTATTTAGCTTGCTTTTATTTTGTGTTCCAATATTTATTGTGTGTATTTATTGCATATCTATTTTAAACCATGGTTATGATTCCTCTATAATATTTTTTCTATGTTTCTATAATGTGTGCCTGTTAAACACAAACTATGTTATTCTTTGGCATTTCTCTTATGAGACTGAATGTTAATCAGAATTCTGACCTCACATAATCTGGAAAAGTCTTATATCAGTATTTCTCAAATATCTCTAATAAGTTTCCTGAATGTCAGAGTAGATTGACAAGAGAGTTCAGGAGTTTAAGAGACAGGTTGAAGCTGCTATCACATTAATAGTATTTTAAAATATATTTTAAATCATATAAAAATTTTACCTTAACTTAAAAGCAAGAGTTTTCAAGATGTTTTATGTTTGTCTACCTTTACTTAAAAAAAAAAGAAAAAAGAAAGAAAGAAAAAAAAAAAAAAAAGGCTTAAAATTGATGCTCCAGTTGAATTTATCATAGTATGCTGTCATTGCTCTTTCCTTAGTATTTGGTTGCATTTGTATATTTGTGTTAAAGTAGTGAATAGTTTGCTAGCATGTCTTTCTTATATATTCTTCATCTTCAGATAATCTAGCTTGTCATGGATAGTCAAGAATATCATTGATAAAGAAAGAAAGGATATAATGAAGAGAAGAAAACACAGGAGGAAGAAGAGGGGGAAAAGCAGGAGAATAAGAACATATACACATTCTTATAATCTGTGATTTTATTTTTTTACACTCTGAGTTCAGAACATGTGTTATAACAATAGGGAAACAAGATGAACACACCCCGCAGAAAATAACTCTATAATCACCTTTGTTGATATGCATCAAAGCAAAAATAATCTCTAATTTAAATAGCTTACTGTAATAAGTAAACATTTCAGACAAGGAGGGAGGTTCAAGATAGTGAAGTAGGAACTGAGATGGTTAACCATGAGATTGATCCAGTGTGACCTAAAAGGGAAATAAAGACAAAATTTTTTGTTATAGTAATAGACTAAAAATATTTAACATGGTTTGGGGTCAGAGATGAGAGTAAGAGCAGGTCTGGCTGATTAAGAGTTGAAAATATAACAAATTGGTTGGATAAAGAGTAATTTCAGAAATCAGGAATATGATTCATTAAGATATGTACTCAACTCACTAAATGTGCACACATAAATAATGAGAAAAATAGAGCATCTTCAGAACAATTGCATTTGGGAAGCATAAGTTGATGTATCACTCCCTTTATTTTCACTGTAACTAAAGGTTAAGTTAAAAGAATGTAAGACAACATCCTGAGTAGACTCGTTAGTGGCTATGTAATTTATTAAACTTAATTCAAATGTAATTTATAAAAGTTATCAGGAGTTGAAATTCATATTTAAACCCAGTTATTAATTGATGATAGCTTATGGCCATATAGAAATTATTCTGGATTCTAAATTTAGACAGAGCCATAAATTTCAGATACACTCTGACATGCTTCAAATCTGACATGTTTCAAATCTCAAGTCTTACAAAATATTCAGTTCAGTTCAGTTCAGTCTCTCAGTCATGTCCGACTGTGCGACCCCATGGACTGCAGAACTCCAGCCTCCTCTGTCCATCACTAAGTCCCAGAGCTTGCTCAAATTAATGTTCATTGAGTTGGTGATACCATCCCATCAACTCATCCTTTGTTGTCCCCTTCTCCTCCTGCCTTCAATCTTTCCCAGCATCAGTATCTTTCCAATGAGTCAGTTCTTCACATCAGGTGGCCAAAGTATTGGAGCTTCATCTTCACCATCAGTCCTTCCAGTGAATATTCAGGACTGATTTCCTTTAGGACTGGCTGGTTTGACCTCCTTTCAGTCCAAAGGGCTCTCAAGAGTCTTTTCAAACACCACAGTTCAAAAGCATCATTTCTTCGGTGCTCAGCTTTCTTTATGGTCCAAGTTTCAAATCCATACATGGCTGCTAGAAAAACCATAGCTTTAACTATACACTTTTATTCCTTGAATTCTACTCAGGACTGTAAATAATGTTACAAGGAGCACATTATAAGTATGAGGGAAAATAACATTTAATAATATTAAGATAGCTGAATTATTACTTATTGCAGGTAAAAAATATATATAGTAGCAATTGATCTAGAAAGCTCCAGTGAAAAATAAAGTCACTGAAAACAAATCTATTCAAAAGGTTTATTTATCAAATATCCTACTAAACTCCTTAAAAATGTGCAGCATTTCTATCTGTGATTGCAATTACATTTATGCCTTAATATGTATGAAATTCTATGTATTTATTCATACTGAGTCCTTCAATTAGTTATTGCTTTTTAAATTGCTTCTTTGGCTTTAAATAATATTCAATGGACATTTATTTTCTTTTGGATGATGATAATAATGAACTGTAAGAACTGAAAATGAAATCTTCACAATTATTGTTATATAATATTATGGATATACATAAAACCTAGGCCTTGTAAATATTAGTGCATTGCAGTATACAGGGTGATTTTTTTTTTTTAATTCGAAGATAATTGCTTTAAAATGTAGGTTTTTTTTGGGTTTTTGTGTTTTTTTTTGCCATAAGTTGAAAATCAGTCATGACTATATATTTATGTTTCCCCTGCCTCTTACAAAAGATCTTTATGACCCAGATAACCGCGATGGTGTGATCACTCACCTATAGCCAGATATCCTGGAATGAAAACTCAAGTGGGTCCTGGAAGCATCACTACGAACAAATCTAGTGGAGGTGATGGAATTCCAGTTGAGCTAGTTCAAATCCTAAAAGATGATACTGTGAAAGTGCTGCACTCAGTATGCCTGCAAATTTGGAAATCTCAGCAGAGGAAAAGGACTGGAAAAGGTCAGTTTTCATTTCAATCCCTAAGAAAGGCAATGCCAAAGAAAGTTCAAACTACTGCACAATTGCACTCATCTCACATGCTGGCAAAGTAATGCTTCATATTCTCCAAGCCAGGCTTCAACAGTACATGAACCATGAACTTCCAGATGTTCAAGCTGGATTTAGAAAAGGCAGAGGAACCAGATGTCAAATTGCCAACACCTGTTGGATCATCAAAAAAGCAAGAGAGTTTCAGGGAAAAAAAATATATATATACTTTTGCTTTATTGATTACGCCAAAGCCTTTGACTGTGTAAAGCACAAGCAACTGTTGAAAATTCTTCAAGAGATGGGAATACCAGACCACCTGACCTGCCTCCTGGGAACTCTGTATGCAGGTCAAGAAGCAACAGTTAGAACTGGACATGGAACAACAGACTGGTTCCAAATTGGGAAAGGAGTATGTCAAGGCTGTTTATTGTCACCCTGCTGATTTAACTTATATGCAGAGCAGATCATGAGAAATTCCGGGCTGGATGAAGCACAAGCTGGAATCAAGATTGCCAGGAGAAATATCAATAACTTCAGAAATGCAGATGACACAACCCTTATGGCAGAAAGTGAAAAGGAACTAAAAAGCCTCTTGATTAAAGTGAAAGATGAGATTTAAAAAGTTGGCTTAAAACTCAACATTCAGAAAACTAAGATCATGGCATCTAGTCCCATCACTTCATAGCAGATGATGGGGAAATAATGACAGACTTTATTTTCTTGGACTCCAAAATCACTGCACATGGTGACTGCAGCCATGAAATTAAAAGATGCTTGTTCCTTGTAAGAAAATATGACCAACCTAGACAGCATATTAAAAAATAGACATTACTTTGCCATCAAAGTTCCATCTAGTCAAAGCTATGGTTTTTCCAATAGTCATGTATGGATGTGATAGTTGGAGTATAAAAAAGCTGAGTGCTGAAGAGTTGACAGTTTTTTTTTTTTTTAATTATTTAATTGGAGTCTAATTACTTTACCATATTGTCATGGTCTTTGCCATACATTGACATGAATCAGCCATGGGTGTACTTGTGTTCCCCAGCCTGAACCCCCTTCCCACACCCTTCCCCATCCCATCCCTCTGGGTCATCCCAGTGCACCAACCCTGAGCACCCTTTCTCATGCATCGAACCTGGACTGGTGATCTGTTTCACATATGATAATATACATGTTTCAATGCTCTTCTTTCAAATAATCCCACCCTCACCATCTCCTAGAGAGTCCAAAAGACCGTTCTATACACCTGTGTCTCTTTTGCTGTCTCACATATAGGGTTATCGTTACCATGTTTCTAAAGTCCATATATATATATGCATTAGTATACTGTATTGGTGTTTATCTTTCTGGCTTACTTCACTCTGTATAATAGGCTCCAGCTTCATCCACCTCATTAGAACTGATTTGAATGCATTCTTTTTAATGGCTGAAGAATATTCCATAGTGTATATGTACCACCGTTTCCTTATCCATTCATCTGCTGTTGGACATCTAGTTTGCTTCCATGTCCTGGCTATTATAAATGGTGCTGCGATGAATATTGGGGTAGCCGTGTCTCTTTCATTTCTGGTTCCCTCGATGTGTATGCCCAGCAGTGGGATTGTTGGGTCATATGGCAGTTCTATTTCCAGTTTTTGAAGGAATCTCCACACTGTTCTCCATAGTGACTGTACTAGTTTGCATTCCCACCAGCAGTAT
Organism: Cervus canadensis; assembly: GCF_019320065.1. Classification (NCBI taxonomy): domain Eukaryota; kingdom Metazoa; phylum Chordata; class Mammalia; order Artiodactyla; family Cervidae; genus Cervus; species Cervus canadensis. The sequence continues at coordinate 56,237,167 of NC_057386.1, read as the reverse complement.
AAGAGGGTTCCCTTTTCTCTACACCCTCTCCAGCATTTATTGTTTGTGGACTTTTGGATAGCAACCATTCTGACTGGCATGAGATGATACCTCATTGTGGTTTTGATTTGCATTTCTCTGATAATGAGTGATGTTGAGCATCTTTTCATGTGTTTGTTAGCCATCATTATGTCTTCTTTGAAGAAATGCCTCTTTAGTTCTTTGGCCCATTTTTTGATAGGGTCGTTTATTTTTCTGGAATTGAGCTACAGGAGTTGCTTGTATATTTTTGATATTAATACTTTGTCAGTTGATACTTTTGAAAGTTGTTGTTGGAGAAGACTCTTGAGAGTCCCTTCGACTGCAAGGGGATCCAACCATTCAATCTTAAAGGAAATCAGTCCTGAATATTCATTGGAAGGACTGATGCTGAAGCTGAAGTTCCAATACTTTGGGCACCTGATGCAAAGGACTGACTCACCAGAAAAGACCCTGTTGCTGGGAAAGACTGAAGGCAGGAAGTGAAGGGGACGACAGAGGATGAGATGGCTGGACAGCATCATGGAACCGATGGACATGAGTTTGAGTAGGCTTCGGCAGTTGGTGATGGACAGGGAAGCCTGGCATCTGCAGTCCATGGGTTCACAAGGAGTCTTACATGACTGAGCAACTGAACTGAACTGAAATGCCTCGTAAGTGTCCCTCACACATCCCCCATTCTGTCCCTCTTGGTCATCACAAAGTTCCCGGCTGGGTTCCCAATGTTATATAGCAGCTTCTCACTAGTCAAACATTTTACGTATGGTAGTGTATATATGTCAATGCTACTTTCTCAATTCATCCCACCCGCTCCTTCCCCGACTGTGTCCACAAGTCCATTCTCTACACCTGTGTCTCTAGTCCTTTAATGCAAAAGGTTCATCAGTACTGTTTTTTCTAGACTCCATACATGTGTTTGTGCTAAGTCACTTCAGTCATGTCTCACTCTATGCAACCCTATGGACTGTAGCCAGTCAATTTCTTCAGTCCATGGGATTCTCCAGGCAAGAACACTGGAGTGGGTTGCTGTGCCCTACTCCAGGGAATCTTCTCAGCTCTGGGATTGAACCTGGGTCTCTTACATCTCCTACATTGTCAGGTGGGTTCTTCACCACTAGCACTAGCTGGGAAACCCCTAGATTCCATATATATATATACTTTAATATGCTATATATATATACATTTTTTATTTTCTCTTTCTGACTTACTTTACTCTATATAATGCACTCTAGGTTCATCCACCTCACTAGAACTGACTCAAATTTATTTGTTTTTTTATGGCTGGGTGATATTTTATTGTACATATGCACCACAACTCCTTTATCTATTCATCGGTTGATGAACATCTAGGATGCTTCCTTGCCCTGGCTATTGTAAGGAGTACAGTAGTGAGCATTGGAATAACATAGGTCTTTTAAAATTGTGGTTTTCTCAGGGTATATGCCCAGTAATTGGGTTGCTGAGTCACATGGTAGTTTAATACCTAGTTTTTTAAGGAATCTTCACACTGTCCTCCAAAGTTGCTGTATCAATTTACAATCCCACCAACAATGCAACTCCAACCAACACACACATCCTCTCCAGTATTTATTGTTTCTAGATTTTGATGATGTCCATTCTGAATGGTGGAAAGTGGTACCTCATTTGAGTTTTGATTTGCATTTCTCTAACAATAAGCAATATTGAGCATCTTTTGATATGTTTATTGGACATCTGTATGTCTTCTTTGGAGAAATACCTGGGCAGGTATTCTGACCATTTTTTGATTGAGCTGTTTGTTTTGTTTTTCTAATATTCAGCTGCATGAGCTACTTATATTTAGGAGTTTAATCATTTGACAGTTGCTTTGTTTGTGATTATTTTCTCCCATTGTGAGGATTTCTTTTCATCTTATTTATAGTTTCTTTTACTGTGCAAAAGCTTTAAAGTTAAATTAGATCCCTTTTGTATATCTTTGCTTTTATTTCTTTTACTCTAGAAGTGGGTCAAGAGGATCTTGTTACAACTTATGTCAAAGTGTGTTCTATGTTGTCCTCTAAGAGTTTTTTAGCTTCTGGTATTATGTTTAGGCCTTTAATCCTTCTTGAATTTATTTTTGTGTATGGTGTTAGGCATTGTTCACATTTCATTGCTGTCTAGTTTTCCTAGAGTCACTTATTGAAGAGGCTGCTTTTTTTCCTTTGTATATTCTTGCCTCCTTTGTCAAAGATAAGGTGCCCATAGGAGTGTAAGCTTATCTCTGGGCTTTCTATATTGTTCCCTTGGTTTATATTTCTGTTTTTTGTGCCAGAGCCACGTTATCTTGATGACTGTAGTTTTGTAGTGTAGCCTGAAGTCATGGAGGTTGATTCCTTCAAAGGAAGGAATTCTTTCTCAAGATTGCTTTGGCTATTCAGGGTCTTTTGTTTTTCCATACAAATTGTAAAATACTTTGCCCTTGCTCTGGGAAAAATACCATTGTTAATTTGATCAGGATTGCATTGAACCTGTAGATTGCTTTGGGTAATATAGTCATTTTCACAATATGGAGTCTTTCAATCCAAGAATATGGTATATCTCTCCATATGAGTATGTCATTTTTGATGTATTTCCTCAATGTCTTACAGTTTTCTGCATACAGTTCTTATGTCTCCTTAGGTAGGATCAGTTCAGTTCAGTCGCTCAGTCATGTCTGACTTTGTGACCGCATGGACTGCAGCATGACAGGCCTCCCCGTCCATCACCAACTCCCAGAGTTTACTCAAACTCATGCCCATTGAGTTGGTGATGCCATCCAACCATCTCATCCTCTGTTGTCCCCTGCTCCTCCTGCCTTCAATCTTTCCCAGCATCAGGGTCTTTTCCAGTGAGTCAGTTCTTCACACCAGGTGGCCAAAGTATTGGAGATTCAGCGACAGCATCAGTCCTTCAAATGAATATGCAGGACTGATTTCCTTTAAGATGAACTGGTTGGATCTCTTTGCAGTCCAAGGGACTCTCAAGAGTTTTCTCCAACACCACAGTTCAAAAGCATCAATTCTTCAGCAGTCAGCTTTATTTATAATCCAACTCTTACATCCATACATGACTACTGGAAAAAACATAGCCTTGAGTAGACAGACCTTTGTTGGCAATGTGATGTCTCTGTTTTTTAATATTCTGTTTAGGTAGGTCATAATTTTTCTTCCAAGGAGTAAGTGTCTTTTAATTTCATGGCTGCAGTCACTATCTGCAGTGATTTTGGAGCCCAAAAAAAAAAAATAAATTCAGCCACTGTTTCCACTGTTTCTCCATCTGTTTGCCATGAAGTGATGTGACCAGAAGCCATGATCTTTGTTTAGGTAGGATCATTCCTAGGTATTCTATTTGTTGTTGTTGTTGTTGTTGTTATTGTTGTTGCAGTAGTAAATATGATTGTCTCCTTAGCTTTCCTTTCTGATTTTTCATTGTTAGTGTATAGTGATCCAAGGGATTTATACATACTAATTTTGTATCCTGAAACTTTACTAAACTCACTGATTATCTCTAGCAATTTGCTGGTGGCATCTCTAAGAGTGTCTATGTATAGTATAATGTCATCTGCAGAAAGTGAGAATTTTACTTCTTCTTTGCCAGTCTGGATTCCCTTTCTTTTCCTTCATTGATTGCAATGGCTAGGACTTAAAAAACTACATTGAATAATAGTGGCCAAAGTGGGCACCCTTGTCTTGTTCCTAATCTTAGAGGAAATCCTTTCAGTTTTTTTACCACTGATAATAGCTATTGTGTGTTTGTTATATCACCTTTATTATGTTGAGATAGATTCCTTCTATACTGACTTTCTGGGGAGTCTTCTTTTTTCTTTTCTTTTTATTAACAAATGGGTGTCAAATTTTGCCAAAACTGTCTCTGTATCTGTTAAGATGATCAAATGATTCTTATATTTCAATTTGTTGATATGATATAGCACAATGATTGATTTGCATATATTGAAGAATCTTTGCATCCCTGAGGTAAACCTCACTTGATTATGGTGTATGATCCTGTTAATGTGTTGTTTAGTCTGTTTGCTAGAATTTTGTTGAGGATTTTTACATCTACATTCTTCAGTGATGTTATGATTTTCTCTTTCTGCTATATATTTGTCTTCTTTTGGTATCAGGGTGATGGTGACCTTGCAGAATGAGTTTGAGAGTTTTTCTACCTCTGCTTTTTTTTTTTTTTTTTGAAAGAGTTTGAGCAGAATAGGTGTTAGCTCTTCTCTATGTCTGATAGAATTCACTTGTGAAACAATTAGGCTCTGGGCTTTTGTTTGTTGGAAGATTTTTGATAACAGTTTTGATTTCAATACTTTGATTAGTCTGTTCTTATTTTCTATTTCTTCCTGGTTCAGTCTTGGAAGGTTGTATTTTTTTTTTTTTAATATGCCCATTTCTTTAAGGTTGTCATTTCTTCAGGATTACCCATTTAATTGGCATATAGTTGCTCATAATAGTCTCTTGAGATTCTTTGAATTTCTGCATTATCTGTGTGACTTTTCCTTTTTCATTTCTAATTTTATTGACTTGAGTCTTCTCATTATTTTCTTGATGAGTCTGGTTAATGATTTGTCAACCTTTTTCTCCACTTTATTTATTCATTTTTCTGTATTGGGGTGCTGTGCTTAGTCACTCAGTAGTGTCAAGCTCTTTGCGACCCTCTGAACTGGCTAGGCTCCTCTGTCCATGGAGATTTTCCAGGCAAGAATACTGGAGTGGGTTGCCATTTCCTCCTCCAGGGGATATTCCCAGCTCAGGAATTGAATCCAGGTGTACCACATTACAGGCAGATTCTTCACTGTCTGAGCTACCAGGGAAGACGGCATTGAGGTGTAGCCTATTAACAATGTTGTGGTAGTTTCAGTTGAACAGTGAAGGGACCCAGCCACAATATGCATGTATCTATTCTCCCCCAAACCTTCCTCCTACCCAGGCTGACACATAATACTGAACATAATCCCACGTACTGTACAATAGGTCTTTGTTGGGTATCCAATTTAAATATAGAAGTGTGTGCATGACCTTCATGAAATCCCTAACTATCCCTCCCCTCTCCAGTGATCATACGTTATTTTTTAAGTCTATGAGTCTCTTTCTATTTTGTAAGTTTATTTTATCATTTCTTTTGGAGTCCATATATAAGGGATGCCATCCAATATTTCTCCTTCTCTGTCTGACTTACTTCACTCATTATGACACTCTCTAGGTCCATCCATGGTGCTATAAATGGCGCTATTTCATTCTTTTTAATTGCTGAGTAATATTCCATTGCACATGTGCACCATATCTTCTTTACCCAGTCTTCTACTAGTGGGCATTAGGTTGCTTACATGTCTTGGCTACTGTAAATAGTGTTGCAAAGAATTAGGATGCTTGTATCCTTTTGGATCAAGTTTTTCTCCAGATATATGCCCAGGAGTGGGATTGCAGGATCATATGTTAGTTCTATTTTTAGTGTTTTAAGGAACATCCATACTTTCTCCACAGTGGCTATACCAATTCACATTCCCTCCAACAGTGTAGGAGGGTTCCCTTCTCTCCACACTCTCTCCAGCATTTGCTATTTGTGGAATTTTCAATTATATCCTTTCTGACCAGTATGAAGTGACATTTCATGGTAGTTTTGCTTTGCAATTATCAGTATTTTTTTTTTCTAGTTAATGATACTGTATTATATACTCAGAAAGTTGTGAAAAGAGTTTATCTATTAACTATCAATGTTGAATATCTTTTCATGGGCCTGCTGGTCATCTGTCTGTACTCTTTGGAGAAATATCTATTCAGGTCTTCTGCCCATTTTTCGAGTGGGTTGATTGTTTTGATGCTATCAGGCATCATAAACTCTGCGAATTTTGGAGACTGATTTTTTATCACATCATTTGTAAATATTTTCTCCCAAATCTATGGGCTGCTTTTTTGTTTTGTTTATTGTTTACTTTTCTGTGCAAAAGCTTTTATTCCTGCAAGTGTACTAAACTCATTGAATAGTTATAACAATTTTCTGGTGGCATCTTTAGGGTTTTCTACATATAGCGTAGTGTCATCTGCAAAAAGTGAGAGTTTTACTTCTTCATTTCCAATCTGGATTCCCTTTATTTCTTTTTTTTTTTTTTTTGATTTCTCCATAAAATCTGAGTGAGATCCTTGCTGGGTTCTTTCCTTTTATCATTTTTAGTATATTCTGCCACTCCCTTCTGGTCTGCAGAGTTTCAGATGAAGTATTAGCTATTAACATTATGTGGATTCCTTTGAATATTATTTGTTGCTCTTCCCTTGCTGCTTTTAAGATATTTTTTCCCCCTTTGTGTTCATTTTTTTTTTTTTTTTTTAGTTTGATTAATATGTGTCTTGGTGTGTTTCTCTTTGGATTTATCCTCTATGGAACTCTCTAGGCTTCCTGGACTTGGGTGACTATTCCCTTTCCCATGTTAGGGAAGTTTTCAACTATAATCCTCTCAAATATGTTTTTGTATCCTTTCTTTTTCTCTCCTTCTTCTGGGAACCCTATAATTCAAATGATGGTGCTCTATGTTGTCCTTGAGGTCGCTGAGACTGTCCTCACTTTTTTTTGTTTGTTTGTTTTCATTATTTTTTCTTTATTCTGCTCTGCTTCAGTTATTTCCACCATTCTGTCTTCCAACTCACATATCCATTTTTCTGCCTCAGTTATTCGGCTAATGGTTCCCTTCAGTGCATTTTATTTATTTATTTATTTATTTTAATTTCAGTTATTGCATTCTCATTGTTGAATGTTCTTTAGTTCGTCTAGTTATATGTTATACATTTCTTAAATCTTCTCAGTCTGTGCCTCCATTCTATTTATCTGTCTATATCGTATTTCCCAGATTTTGGATCATCTTTCCTATCATTATCTTGATTTTTTTTTCTGGTAGATTGTCTATTTCCTCTTCATTTGTTTGACCTTTGGGCTTTCCACCATGCTCCTTCATCTGCTACATGTTTCTCTATCATTTCATTTTGCTTAATTTAGTGTTTGGGATCTCCTTTCCACATTCTGCAAAGTAATATTTCCTCTTATTTATGGAGTCTCCCTCCAGTGTATGGGGTTGAAAGTCTTGTGAAGGTTTCCTGTTGTAGGAGGGGAGAAGGGGTGCCTGGGTTCTGTTGCATGAAGCTAGATCTCATCTTTCTGAAAGCAGTGTTGGACCAGTGGTATGTTTTGAGGTATTTGTGATTTTGGTATGACTTTGTCTACCTGTCTGCTCTTGGATAGGTTTATGTTCCTATTTTGCTATGTGTTTGGTGTGAATCTAGCACTGGAGTCTGCTGGCCTTTGGGTTGGGCCAGATCTTAGTGTTGAGGTGGAGATCTTTGGGAGAGCTCTCACTGATTAATTGTCCATGGAGTTAGGAGATCTCTGGTGGTCCAAAGTCCTCTCACTTCAGAGGTTTAGGCCTGCCCCCTTTGTGGAACCCCAGGATTCCACAAGCCACATAACACAGAAGAGAAAGAAAGAAATAGAAAAAAGAAAAAGAAAAATTACATTCAAACAAACAAGAAAAGAATGAAAAGACAAAACCCCAGGATATGTGTTAAAATTAAATCTAAACAAACAAGAACACATTAGGAAGCTCACACACTCACACTTGTGAAGAAATGAAGAGAAAGACAGGAAAGAAAAAAAAGTATAAAAGAAGAATCAAAAAAGAAGAGAGCAATCAAACCAATAAAGAAACCCGTAAATGAAAACAAATGCTAAAAACTAGGCTAGAAAAACTAGAAAACCAAAAACATGGGGAAAATGTAATATAAAGACAAACATTGTGTAAATGGGAAAAAAATGAAATAAATTTATGTAATAATAGAAGACTAAGATCATGGCATCTGGGCCCATCACCTTATGGGAAATAGATGGGGAGACAGTGGAAACAGTGTCAGACTTTATTTTGGGGGGCTCCAAAATCACTGCAGATGGTGATTGTAGCCATGAGATTATAAGACACTTACTCTTTGGAAGGAAAGTTATGACCAAACTAGATAGCATATTAAAAAGCAGAGACATTACTTTGCCAACAAAGGTCCGTCTGGTCAAGGCTATGGTTTTTCCAGTGGTCATGTATGGATGTGAGAGTTGGACTGTGAAGAAAGCTGAGTGCCGAACAATCAATGCTTTTGAACTATGGTGCTGGAGAAGACTCTTGAGAGCCCCTTGAACTGCAAGGAGATCCAAACAGTCCATCCTAAAGGAAATCAGTGCTGGGTGTTCTTTGGAAGGACTGATGCTGAAGCTGAACTCCAATGCTTTGGCCACCTCATGCGAAGAGTTGACTCATTGGAAAAGACCCTGATGCTGGGAGGGATTGGGGTCAGGAGGAGAAGGGGACGGCACAGGATGACATGGCTGGATGGCATCACCGACTCGATGGGCATGAGTTTGAGTAAACTCCGGGAGTTTGTGATGGACAGGGATGCCTGGCGTGCTGTGATTCAAAGAGTCAGACACGACTGAGTGACTGAACTAAACTAATAATAGAAGCATAAGACAGGAAACATAAGTAAAAATATGTAAAGAAAAATTTAAAAAAGAACAATAATAGACAAAACCTAAAAGACAAGAGACAAAAATATGTGTATATTGAGAGTGGTAGTATTGCAGGAAGGGGGACCCCTTCCATGACCCGAAACTGGGCTCTTGTCTAACACCGGAAATGGATTGTCTGAGGAGACACATGTGCTGACAAAGCAAGGGATTTTATTGGGAAACAGCACCTGGGTGGAGAACAGTAGGGTAAGGGAACCCACAAGAACAGCTCTGTCACATGGCTTGCAATCTTGGGTTCTATGGTGATGGGATTAATTTCCAGGTAGTCCTTAGCCAATCATTCTGACTCAGAGTCCTTCCTGGTGGTGCAGCCTTGTTCAGCCAAGATGGATGCCAGAGAGAAGAATTCTGAGAGGTGGGTGGGCAGGTGGTGTCTCCTTTTGATCTTTTCCAAACTCTTCTGGTTGGTGGTGGCTTATTAGTTCCCTATTCCTTACTAGGACCACCTGTCATAAAACAACTCATGCAAATGGTTACTATGGTGCCTGGCCAGGGTGGATGGTTTCAATCAGCAACAAATGGCGACTCTGGCGGGAATTCTTCTTCATTGCGACTGACATCCTGATCACTTGGGGTACTCAGGGGCCAGCTTGCCTGCTAATGGACCAGATCCAGCAGCCACAACTGGGACCCTTTTGTCTCTGATCTCCTCCTGACATGAACAACTGACCAGACTGCCCCAATTGGTAAGGAACAAGAGACTTTGTTGACCTCTCTCCCCTTCCCTCTCTCTTTCCTCTCCTTAACCCTTCCTATCCTTCCCCGTTTTTCTAGTCCCCTGGTCCTGGACACAGGAATCTGGTGGAAGGGCCTCAGCCTGAACTAAGGATTGGAGACTGATCACCTCCTCTTAGCAGAGAACTCGAATTCTGGTTCTGTTTTGGTCTGGTTTCTGGTAGGGCCGAGTTCCAGTCCTCCCTTCTCTGGAGGCCCAGGGTAAATGCCTGGGTATCTGCAGGTGGCAGGAGATGTCTGTAAGGCCACCCCTTTTGCCCCCCTCTCCTTCCTCCTCCCCCTTCTGCTTTCAATCTGGCTTCCTTTCCTCCCTTTGAAATCTTTGAAGACCTGAGATATTTTCCTTTACTTTGTTAGTACTTGGATCTGAAGTCTGTTTCTCTATAGAAGGTTTTCTGAGAGACTGTATTCTTGTATTTAAGGGAGTGTCTGATGAGGACTGCCAGGTTTATATGTGTGTTTTAACTCTGTGTTCTGTGTTGTGATTTTTGACGGACATTTTGCTTTGTCTGGCCACCATTTGGTTTAGACCTGCCACCATTTTGTTAGAACTTGATTTTCTTTCCATGTGCCTTGAGACCAGGTCTCTCAGGAATACTTATCTAGACCATCTCTAACTCCTGAGATTGAGGAAAAATGGGAAAAAGCCTTTAAAAATGTCATTTATTCCAACTGTTTTTTTATAAACTAGTAAATTTTATGTTGTAATATCTCATTCATGACTAAACTTAGAAAATGAAGCTAGATCTTGTGTTGTGTCTGTCTAAATATGTCTTGGTATGTCTTTGTCTCTGGATAATATTTTTGAGGTTAGTTTGTAAATAAACTCTATTTACTTGGCTTAAAGAAAGGTAAGCACTTACAAATCAAATAATTCTAAATTAAACAATAAATTCCAGGTTCATGTGAACTGGTAAATATTCAGTATTAAATACCTGATATTGATGTTTGTTTGTTGACCTATCTAATATAGACATATCTTACAGTAATTAACATTAAGTAGAATATTTTCATTGTACATAGATTTAATATAAGTTAAATATTATAATATCCATTACAAGTTTGTCAACAAAGAAATTACCTTGAGTGAAGAAACTTCTAAAAAAAATGTAAATGAGATGTGAGCTTTTAGATAAGCTCTATTAAGAATAATTATGCTTTAGGAATATCTGTCTAAAATAGTCTCTCCAGATTGCGGTAACTTTAATTTCTAAGGGTTGTGCTAAACCAAATGTTGGAAGTTTATTGAATAGTTAGGTAATTTCCAAATAAAATAAGATTTTGGAACATCTACTACTAAACACTGATTTCCTTTTACAGAAAAACTAAAGAGATTTGGTACTATAAATTAATAATGTTTGATGTCATCCTAAAATGTTTCAAGAAAGCAAGGGTTTTAGAAATTATCACTGGTGTTTATGCCCACCAATCTATAAAATGCTACTATAAAAGTTAGTTCTTGGTTGCTAAAGTAGGAACTGTGTTTTCAGTAAAAAAAAAAAAAAAAAAAAAATGAAAAAATACCAAAAAGAGTTATGCATGATCAGGATTTTTAAAAAATTGGGTTACATTGAGTTAGATAAATGGATTTTGTTAGGAATGACACAGCCATAGGAAAAATGCTTAGAGCCAAAACTAGTTAGGCCTAAGATGGCAGAGTCAACTTTCACTAGACCTTGAGCCTCAGTATATATGCCCATCACAACATATCAACAAGCTAAATGATACACCCATCAATATTGACTAAATCTGACCAAAAGTTCTAAACCCTTTTAATTGATGGTTGTGGACAAAAACTTCTTAAATTGAATTCTTTTGAAGTTCCTTTGACCTCTAGCTAACTTTGGGGTGCTTCAAAGGGCCCCTGAAACATCCCAAAGAGAGATATTAAACTGTGCTTATTTGATTGGTTAAATTACATGAAAAGTATTATCAAATGAGTAATAAATCCTCTCATGCTATAATGTATGATAAATAAAACTAATATAGATACCCTAGAAATTATATGGAGCTCTTAACATTCTGATATGTCTTGGTATTCTAATGAAAAACCTGATGACTTCACAAAAGTTAACAAAGGACTGAATGAACCAGCGAATATGCGTATAACTTTTATGGTTTCTCTCTGAAAAATTACGGATTTGAATCTTGTGTTTTCTGGGAGTAGGAAAAGCATTTCTCTCAAACTAATCATGGCAATAATTTAGTAAAATTATATGTTATAAACTAAACAATTGTATTTTCTCTCTATCTGACTCCTCCAGAAATGGGAAACTCTTAAGTTTCCAGTAAGTTTATCAAATGAATTAGAAAGGTTACCTTACTAACAGGTACAAAATCTCAGGGAATTTTTGAGACCTTAAAAAGGGAAGAATTCACCTAGATTTGTTAAGTGAAATTTGTGATAAGCCTTTGGTGTGAGTTTCTCAGCCTTGTTTTATTTTAAAAGTTCAGTCTGAGACTCTATAAACGTTTCAGCAAAGTAAAAAGTCTATGAATAATTATGGTTATATAAATCATCAGGCCAAAATTAGTGAGACCAGACCTATTTTACAAACAAACTAGCCTTAATTTGGTTATATTTGATAAAAATGAGGGTAATTTTAGGGAGAAAAAGATGTTTCAATAAATGTTAAATCCCAGTTTATTAATAAAGGTCTGCATCTAGTAAGACTCATTTCTTAGATAGTCCTTTGCTGTTGTATGATATCAATGTAAAATGTAATTGAATTCTTAAAGAACACCCTAAGTTTGTTTCTGAAGCTTATCTCAGGAATCTATCTTTGGATGAAGATAAAATGCCTCATAACCTACAACCAGGACTGGAAAAAGACATAATTTAAGGGACTGTCTCCAACCTGGATGGAAGGATTTTTTGTCAGGTACTCTTAACTAGCTCATGCACAATGAAATGGAAGGGAAATTAACTCTTAGATTAATTCCCACTTCTAATGTCCCCTACACTGGATTGATCTATAGAGAAGACAGCTGACCTGATCTCACCTTAAAATGATGCTCAAACAGAGGAGAAACTACACTACACCAGGATGAGAAGATGATGACATCAGAGCTAGACAGCATGCCCAATATGCTGGACCTGATTCATATGATCATTTATAATGTTTTCTTGACTTCCTACATGCTGTATATAAATCAAATGCTTTTCTATCATAGGCCTGATCCCATGCTAGTTTTAGAAATAAATCCAGTTGTTGGGTTTGTGGCCAATTATCTGTGTCTAGTCCTGGGATACCTTGGTAAACTTCTCTACCACAAGGCTCTAACTAGTTGGCCCTGAGAAAATTTACTTAAAAAAATTATGGTCATATTCAGGTCACTATTGATATTACTGAATTTTATTAATATTACTGAGTATTCTTGTTGTTGAATCACACAAAGACGCTGAGGTTCTTGGCCTCCAGAGGAGAAGAATTCAATCTGGGGCCAGAGACGAGGCTGGATGGCTCAGAGCTTTTGTGTATTAAAGTTCTATTAAAATATAAAGGAGACAGAGAAAGCTTCTGACATAGACATCAGAAGGGGGTAGAAAGAGTACCCCCCTGCTAGTCTTAGCACTGGAATTATATACTCTCAAATTAGTTAATCAGTTCAGTTCATTTGCTCAGTCGTGTCCGACTCTTTGTGACCTCATGAATCGCAGCACGCCAGGCCTCCCTGTCGATCACAAACTCCCAGAGTTTACTCAAACTCATACCCATCAAGTCGGCGATGCCATCCAGCCATCTTATCCTCTGTCATCCCCTTTTCCTCCTGCCCCCAATCCCTCCCAGCAGCAGGGTATTTTCCAATGAGTCAACCCTTCGTATGAGGTGGCCAAAGTATTGTAGTTTCAGCTACAGCATCAGTCCTTCCAATGAACATCCAGGACTTATCTGCTTCAGGATGGGCTGGTTGGATGTCCTTGCACTCAAAGGGACTCTCAAGAGTCTTCTACAACACCACAGTTCAAAAGCATCAATTTTTCAGCGCTCAGCTTTCTTCACAGTCCAACTCTCACATCCATACATGACCACTGGTAAAACCATAGCCTTGACCAGACGGACCTTTGTTGGCAAAGTAATGTCTCTGCTTTTTAATATGCTATCTAGATTGGTCATAACTTTCCTTCCAAAGAGTAAGCGTCTTTTAATTTCATGGCTGCAGTCACCATCTGCAGTGATTTTGGAGCTCCAAAAAAAATAAAGTCTGACACTGTTTCCACTGTCTCCCCATCTATTTCCCATGGGGTAATGGGACCAGATGCCATGATCTTAGTTTTCTGAATGTTGAGCTTGAAGCCAACTTTTTCACTCTCCTCTTTCACTTTCATCAAGAGGCTTTTTAGTTCCTCTTCACTTTCTGCCATAAGGGTGGTGTCATCTGAATATCTAAGGTTATTGATATTTCTCCCGGCAATCTTGATTCCAGCTTGTGCTTCTTCCAGCCCAGCGTTTCTCAGGATGTACTCTGCATATAAGTTAAATAAGCAGGGTGACAATATACAGCCTTGATGTACTCCTTTTCCTATTCGGAACCAGTCTGTTTTTCTATGTCCAGTTCTAGCTGTTGCTTCCTGACCTGAATATAGGTTTCTCAAGAGGCAGGCCAGGTGGTCTGGTATTCCCATCTCCTTCAGAATTTTCCACAGTTTATTGTGATCCACACAGTCGAAGGCTTTGGTGTAGTCAATAAAGCAGAAATAGATGTTTTTCTGGAACTCTCTTGCTTTTTCAATGATCCAGCGGATACTGGCACTTTGATCTCTGGTTCCTCTGCCTTTTCTAAAACCAGCTCGAACATCTAGAAGTTCACGGTTCACGTATTGCTGAAGCCCGGCTTGGAGAATTTTGAGCATTACTTTATTACTGTATGAGATGAGTGCAATTGTGTGGTAGTTTGAGCATTCTTTGGCATTGCCTTTCTTTGGGATTAGAATGAAAATTGACCTTTTCCAGTCCTGTGGCCACTGCTGAGTTTTCCAAATTTGCTGGCATATTGAGTGCAGCACTTTCACAGCATCATCTTTTAGGATTTGAAAAAGCTCAATTGGAATTCCATCACATCCACTAGCTTTGTTCGTAGTGATGCTTTCTAAGACCCACTTGACTTCACATTCCAGGATGTCTGTCTCTAGGTCAGTGATCACACCATTGTGATTATCTAGGTCATGAAGATCTTTTTTGTACAGTTCTTCTGTGTATTATTGCCACCTCTTCTTAATATCTTCTGCTTCTGTTAGGTCCATACCATTTCTGTCCTTTATTGAGCCCATGTTTGCATGAAATATTCCCTTGGTATTTCTAATTTTCTTGAAGAGATGTCTAGTCTTTCCCATTCTGTTGTTTTCCTCTATTTCTTTGCATTGATCACTGAGGAAGGCTTTCTTATCTCTCCTTGCTAGTCTTTGGAACTCTGCATTCAAATGGGAATATCTTTCCCTTTCTCCTTTGCTTTTTGCTTCTCTTCTTTTCACAGATATTTGTAAGGCCTCCTCAGACAACCGTTTGGCCTTTTTTCATTTCTTTTCCATGGGGATGGTCTTGATCCCTGTCTCCTATACAATGTCACGAACCTCCATCCATAGTTCATCAGGCTCTCTGTCTATCAGATCTAGTCCCTTAAATCTATTTCTCACTTCCACTGTATATTCATAAGGGATTTGATTTAGGTCATGCCTGAATGGTCTAGTGGTTATCCCTACTCTCTTCAGTTTAAGTCTGAATTTGGCAATAAGGAGTTCATGACCTGAGCCACAGTCAGCTCCAGGTCTTGTTTTTGCTGACTATATAGAGCGTCTCATCTTTGGCTGCAAAGAATATAATCAATCTGATTTCGGTGTTGGCCATCTGGGGATGTCCATGTGTAGAGTCTTCTCTTGTGTTGTTGGAAGAGGGTGTTTGCTATGACCAGTGTGTTCTCTTGGCAAAACTCTATTAGCCTTTGCCCTGCTTCATTCTGTACTCCAAGGCCAAATTTGCTTATTACTCCAGGTTTTTCTTGACTTCCTACTTTTGCATTCCAGTCCCCTATAATGAAAAGAACATCTTTTTTAGTTATGTCAGTGAATCAAAAGAATGTCTAGAGGTTGTAAATACCTCACCAGACCTACTCCCATAATTGACTTTTGAGATAACAGAATTAGCCAGAAGGTTTTTTTCAGAGACTGTCCTCAAGCAGGATCAGTTCAGTTCAGTTCAGTCGCTCAGTTGTGTCTGACTCTTTGCGAGCCCATGAATCGCAGCACAGCAAGCCTCCCTGTCCATCACAAACTCCTGGAGTTTATTCAAACTCATGCCCATCGAGTCGGTGATGCCATCCAGCCATCTCATCCTCTGCTGTCCCCTTTTTCTCCTGTCCCCAATCCCTCCCAGAATCACATTCTTTTCCAGTGAGTCAACTCTTCGCATGAGGTGGCCAAAATATTGGAGTTACAGCTTCAGCATCAGTCCTTCCAATGAACACTCAGGACTGATCTCCTTTAGGATGGACTGGTTGGATTTCATTGCAGTCCAAGGGGCTCTCAAGTGTCTTCTCCAACACCATAGTTCAGAAGCATCAATTTTTCAGTGCTTAGTTTTCTTCACAGTCCAACTCTTACATCCATACTTGACCACTGGAAAAACCATAGCCTCGACCAGTCAGATCTTTGTTGGCAAAGTAATGTCTCTGCTTTTTAATATGCTATCTAGGTTGGTCATAACTTTCCTTCCAAGGAGTCTTTTAATTTCATGGCTGCACTCACCATCTGCAGTGATTTTGGAGCCCCAAAAAATAAAGTCTGACACTGTTTCCACTGTATCTATTTCCCATGAGGTGATGGGACCAGATGCCATGATCTTAGTTTTCTGAATGTTAAGCTTTAACCCAACTTTTTCACTCCCCTCTTTCACTTTCATCAAGAGACTTTTTAGTTCCTCTTCACTTTCTGCCATAAGGGTGGTGTCATTGCATATCTGAGGTTACTGATATTTCTCCTGGCAATCTTGATTCCAGCTTGTGCCTTTTCCAGCCCAGTGTTTCTCATGATGTACTCTGCATAGCTCAGTTGGTAAAGAATCAAGCAGGATACATTATTGTTATATAATCCTAAGGAATGTAGAGGGGAAAAAAAAGTTTGTCCTTTCTTCCTCCTTGAGAATTCCAAACCCCTCTCTCCATGGGGACCCCTAAACTTCTTATCAACCTGCCTAGGTATTGACTCTCTCATTCCCCCCTTTTCTTTTAGAAGAATTATGCTGCCAAGGGAAAGGGGTGTCGTTTTCTTTCCATAACTACTTCCTGCTGTCTAGGGGCATGGTCCCTAAATTGTTAAGGCAACATAGTCTCCTAACCATCATATTGAGGGTCTCTGATCCAGGGGCCCCATGTAATAATAGTTGGAGGAGGCTGTGGCACTCATAGGAGCTTGGACAACCATTTGTAACTTAAAGGCTTCATGCGACTAGAAACAAATCCAATCACACAGTTACAGATGCAGGGAGCAAACAGCAAAAATAGAACAATCAGAATTATATTAATTAAGATAGTTTTCTACCATGGGGAACTAGTTAACGTCTCCCAAAGTGAGGCAATTGAGGCTTCAAGAGTATCCATGGCCCCAGTCATCTTGGTTATGTGTTTAGTAAAATGAGTAACATTAGTGCTCATATCAGGTATATATATACAGCACTGGGTATGAATAATGGCACAAGTTCCTCCTTGCGCAGCTGTCAGAATATCTAAAGCTGATCTGTTTTGTAAAACCACCTTTATAATTTGTGCTTCTTTGGCATTAAGAGCTGAAATAGCTTTCTGAGAATCTTGTAATGCCTGTTGAGTAAAATTAGTCAAAGCATCCACTTGTAGCATAACATCTGTAGTTCCCAAAGAGGGGACAAACACTGCAGCCAAATAATCATACCAGTGAAATACAGACCTTGCCCACCGAGTTTTAAGGTGAGGTAAATTAGCAGGCTTCTCTGGAAGCTCTGAAAATATAAAGCCGTGAGTAAAGGCTAGACCTAGGGTGCATCTCCCTATCCAACCAGGGGGAAGCCATGCCCATAGGTAAGAGCCACATATCCAGTAAGTACCATTTGGAGCAAGCCAGCATGACTGAGATATCCAGTCCCAATCAGTGCCTGGCCAGACAAAGGGAGGACCTGAATTGGAGTTGGAAAACACGGGAGTGATTACATTGCATATTTCCTGAGGCAAAAATCCCAAGTGTTTCCAATCACTATAATTAAGTTGTTGGCTAACTTTTGGGGATGGTTCAGTTTGTTCCCTGCATATAGGGGCAGTAGATATTAGACGTCCTTTTTCAGGAGTTAGCCATATAACCTCATCCCATATTTGATAAACGTCAGATAAAAAACTATCAGATCTAGACCTAGTTGTCTTATGTGTAACAAAATAGTCATTAAACTGAGACAATGTATAATCAAAATCAAAAGTCACCTTATGTCCATAGTTAAAGTACAAAATGTTGCACCAGTCCATTTTAGCATTGTTAGATGTCATCAGTTTAAGACGAGGCATTGCATGTGACTGTTGAAGGTATTTGCAGACTTGGAGAAAGTCTTTTCCTTGAAGAGGAGGTATCCACCATGGGAAGCCTTCCACCGATGAAGAAGGGAGTGCTCCACAGACCCAGCAGTTAGAATGATTGTGGAATGCAGCGTAGGAGTGAGCCCAGGACAGGATGGCATTGTCTTGAGGATCAAACAGCAGACTCAGGATCTTTGGAGTCAGCAGTAGACTCACCTAGATTATCAGGACCATCTGAAACATACAAAGTCAGAGCATAGAAAGTAAAGACATAAAATGACATCACTTAGTTCTGGTCAGCTTGCCACCTCTTTGTTATTGTCATGGTTTCCGGGAAACAAACTCACTCAGAAGGACAATGCAGATAGTGGAGTGCAGTTTATTACACCAGCGGGCCCAAGGCAGAGTCTCCTTTTAGCCAAGGACCCTGACCAGCGTTCGTGAAAATCTTTTATACCCCATGTGTATGTGTCCAAACCCACCACCCCAAATCCCTTGAGGCTTACAAAGGAAGGGTAAATACAATCACAATAACCCCATCATTCACGTGGTATGTGTTCAAACAGTTAATAATCAATAAGCCCACAGTTACGTTACAACCAGTTAATAACCGATAAGCCTGTGGTTACATCCTGATAGATCCTGTTCAGAGGCAGGGGTGATTAGTGTCTGTTTTCTCTTAGGTGATGAGTAACCTGGATATGATCTTCAAGGTTCCCCTGTCCGGAGGGGGTCTTATCCTTCCATTGTTGTTCCCACAGGCACTAAGCAGAGAGTTCAGAGTCCACTGGAGAGGTGGCCAAGCACGATCAGCACGGACAGGCCTCAGATGGAGTCCAGGCCTTATGAATTCCTTCTTCATCTTAACTCGAGTGTGATGTACCCACAAATCAATTCCTGGCACTTTGACAGCTGTGGGAGAAGAAAGAATACCCTGGTAAGGGCCTTCCCAGAGGGCCTCGAGGGATGGGCCCCCAGACCCCAATGTTTTTATGAGAACCTCAGTTCCTGGCTCAAATAGAGGCTTGCTTGAACCAGAGGCTGGGTGAGGAGTTGTCTCCCAGAGTTCTGTTAATGCCTGTTTAAAGGCTGAGAGCTGAGTTACATAATTAATTAACTCCAAGGCTTCAGGATCTATAACAATGTTTGTGCGTAAGAAAGGCCTTCCATAAATACATTCAAAGGGGGACAGTCCCTCCTTTTTTGGGGCAGTTCGAGCCCTCATTAAAGTTATGGGTAGGACTTTAATCCAGTTGTCCTGCGTTTCTTGAGTTAATTTGCGCAGATGTCTTTTGATAACGTCATCAGCTTTTTCAACCTTTCCTGAGGATTGGGGTCTCCAAGAACAGTGTAAGTGATATTCTATTCCTAGAGCTTTAGACACCCCCTGAGTTACAGCAGCTTTAAAGGCGGAGCCATCATCACTCTGAAGGCTCCGTGGCAGCCCAAAACTGGGGATAATTTCATGGATTAAAATCTTTATAACCTCCTTAGCCTGTTCACTATGACAGGGGAAAGCCTCAGTCCATCCAGTAAAAGTATCCACCCAAACTTGTAAGCAAGAATACCCATTAGCTATTGGCATATGAGTGAAATCAATTTCCCAGTCCTCTCCAGGATACTTTCCACGTCGTTGTAATCCAGATTTTGCTAGCTTTTCAGTCTTTGGGTTATTTTTCTGACAAACCTCACACCTTTTGATAATGTTCTTTAAAGTTTTCATTACATTTTTACCTTGAAACAAACGAGAAGCCATCTGGTAAGTACTTTCTGCACCCAAATGAAAACTCTGGTGTAAACCCTTAAGAATTTTCCACTGGCCATCCTTAATCAGTAATCTTTGCCCCTCTTTTCTCACATCTTTCTAATTCTTCCTCAGTATATTGTGGTTTTTCCTGTTCCACAGGACCTGTCCAGATCAAAGGCGTCTGTAGTGAAGGGGTTTTGTAAAGCGCAGCTTTTTTGGCTTGAGAGTCAGCTAACAGGTTACCAGCAGCTACTTGACTCCCATCCCTGCTGTGCCCTTTGCAATGCATAACCGCTACTTCTTTAGGACAATAGATAGCAGTTAAAAGTCTCTCAATCTCTCTGAAATGTTTAATAGGTTCTCCTGTTGCTGTTTTAAACTGTCTTTCCTTCCATATTGCAGCATGAGCATGTAAAGTCAAATAAGCATACTTAGAATCAATGTAGATATTTACTTGCTGCCCTTCGCCTAACTCTAGAACTCGGATCAGAGCCACAAGCTCCGCTAACTGGGCACTGGTTCCCTGGGGGAGAGATTTTGCTCCTAAAACCTGCTCAGCAGTCACCACTGTGTAACCTACTTTATGCTTTCCATCCCGCACAAAAGAACTGCCATCTGTAAATATTTCCATGTCAGGATTGTCTAACGGAGTATCTATTCATTAGATCTTCCCAAGCTGCATAGTTTAAAGTTAGGAATTGGGAACAATCGTGATCAGGTGTTTCATTTTCCTTCTCAGGAAGGAAAGTGGCAGGATTTAAATTTCCACAGACTTTGAGCTTAGTTACTGGTCCTTCTAACAACAATGATTGATATTTAAGAAGCCTACTGTCTGTCATCCAAATATTAACCTTAGAATTTAAGATTCCACTCACGTCATGAGAAGTCAGTACAGTAAGGTTTTGTCCATTAATTATCTTTAAAGCTTCAGGTGCTAATAAAACAGCTGCCCCAATTACTCTTAGGCAGTGGGGCCACCCATGTGCAATTACATCTAATTCTCTGCTTAGATAAGCAATAGGTTGCTGGTGAGGTCCTCGGGGTTGTGTTAAAACTCCCAAGGACATACCTTTTCTTTCAGTGACAAACAAATTAAATTCTGACCCTGTGGGCAAGCTCAGAGCAGGAGCTTGCAGGACAGCAGTCTGAAGAACCTTAAAAGCCTTTTGAGTATCTAGAAACCAAACCAGTTTGTCAGTTTGGGCTTGCTGAGTTTCAGCTATAAGTTTATATAAAGGCCGGGCAAGTTCCCCATAGCCCGGAATCCAAATACGACAGTAGCCTGTGACTCCCAAAAATCCTCTCAGTTGTCTTAAAGTCATAGGTAGGGGATGGTTTAGTATAGGTTTAATTCTCTCGGGGCCTATGGCCCTAGTCCCTTCTGATATGATTAGGCCCAGATATCTAACAGAATGTTGACAAAGCTGAGCTTTCTCTCTTGATGCCTTGGAACCGCAGCCTGCCAGAAAGTTTAAGAAGTCTTCTGAGGTTCGTGAACAAGCTTCCTCTGTCTCAGCACAGAGCAAAATATCATCTACATATTGTAACACCACCGCTTTAGAGCTATTAAAGTTTTGTAGATCCCGTGACAAACTTTGCCCAAATAAGGACTGTCACGAAATCCCTGGGGCAAAACTGTCCAGGTTAACTGAGAAGCTGGCTGCGTGGGGTCATCAAAGGCAAATAGAAATTGACTTTCCTCCACCAAAAGCACTGAATACAAGGCATCTTTCAAATCAGTCACTGAGAAATATTTGGCTCGTTCAGGAATTTCAGACAATAGAGTATAAGGATTAGGCACCACGGGGTGTAAACGAATTACAGTCTCATTTATTATTCATAAATCTTGAACTAATCTCCATTTACCATCTGATTTCTTTATACCCAAAATAGGAGTGTTGCATGGACTGTTACAGGGAACTAACAGTCCCTGCTCCTTTAAATTCTCAATGATGGTTTTTTTGTTTGTTTGTTTGTTTGTTTGTTTTAATTTTTTTATTAGTTGGAAGCTAATTACTTCACAACATTTCAGTGGGTTTTGTCATACATTGATATGAATCAGCCATAGATTTACACTTATTCCCCATCCCGATCCCCCCTCCCACCTCCCTCTCCACCCGATTCCTCTGGGTCTTCCCAGTGTACCAGGCCCGAGCACTTGTCTCATGCATCCCACCTGGGCTGGTGATCAATGATGGGTTTTAACACTTCTTTAACCTCAGGTTTCAGTGGATACTGCTTCTTATGTGGGAATAAGTTTGAGCTTGACAACTACAGGAATAGCATTTTGTGCTCGACCCACAGATTTTCCATCAGCCCATACTCTAGGATTCACATTTTGTTCAACTAAAGGGAGAGAAAGGGAGGGATCCATATTCAGGAAAACAGAGGCATGGACCTTGCTCAATATATCCCTCCCCAAAAGGGGTGAGGGTGATTCTGGCACAATCAGGAACTCATGTGAAAATAGCACAGAATCCCAGTTGCAAGATAAAGAATAACTGAAATAATATCTTTTGGCTCATCCAGACAGTTCCATTACGGAAGCAGATCGGGAAGAAATTGGGCCAGGGGCTTCAGCAAGCACGGAGTTTGTTGCCCCAGTATCTAAAAGGAAATCGACGAATTGGCCTCCAACAGTTATCAATACCCGGGGTTCCTCAGGTGTAATTAGGACGGGAGCTTGTGCGGGGAGCCCCAGGCACCTTCAGTCCTGGTTGTCTTGAGAGTCCGACCCCTGAGACCTACGCCTCTGGGGGCAGTCTCTCTTCCAGTGTGGTGCTTTGCAGACCAGACATGGGGGGGGGGGGACCTAGTTGCCTGAGGGCAATCCCGCTTGAGGTGCCCCTCCTTTCCACAGCAATAGCAAGCCCATCCCTTTTCATTTGGGTCCCTCCGGGCATTTTTCTCAGGCTGTTTAAGAATGGTTTTCATAGCCATTGTGAAGTCTTCTGCCTGTTCCTTTGTCTTTCTCTGCCTTTCTTTCTTTTCCTCATATTCCCTACCATAATAGACCGTCTGAGTCAGTTGTAACAGATTATCTAAAGACTGATTTGGTTCATACGTCCATTTTGATAACTTACGGTGAATATCTGGAGCCGACTGAGTGAGAAATCTATCTTTTAAGATCACTTTTCCCTCTTCACTTTCAGGATCAATCTCAGTGTATCTGCGAAGGGCTTCTCTCAGTCTGTCTAGGAATTTACCAGGAGCTTCCTTCTCCTCCTGTTCTATGTCTGCCAGTTTGCCATAGTTAAAAGGCTTAGAATGCTCCTGCCTGAGTCCTTCAAGAATACATCTGACAAGATGACTCTGATCCCATCTTCCTTTAGCAGTGTTATAGTCCCAGTCTGGTTCTGTAGCTGGGACTGCCTGACTTCCAGTGGGGAGGGCAGTTATCTCGTCTTCCCTCTTTCCTACTGATTCATTACCAAGCCAGTCATCTCCATAAGCAACTGCTTTTCCCAAAACTCAACTTTTTGAGTTGAGAGTCAGCGTTTGTCCCAAGATACATACCACATCCTTCCAAGTAAGGTCATAATGCAGAGTAACACCTTTAAAAGCTCTAATATACTTTTCTGGGTCCTCTAAATAGTCTCCCAGATCTTCCTTGATTCTTTGTATTTCTTGATAAGAAAAAGGCTTATTAACTCTCATAGACTGATTATTTCTCCTGGTGGGTACTTCATGAAGTGGCAACAGCTTGTGCGGCTGTGCCTCAGTCTCTCCAGTTGCTCTGCACATATCCCAGGGATAGATTGGAGAAACCTGCTTTTCTTTATCTCTTTGTCTCCTGTCCTCCATCTCATCTCTTAATTCGATGGTCTGAGTTTCTATTGAAACCAGAGTAGTCTGAAGTCGTACTGAGACAGGAATTGTTTGGGCCTCTATGTGGAGAGTTAGAATCTCAATTTGGGTTTCCACAGAGACTGAGGCAGTTTGTATCTCAGTTTGGATTTCCACTGAGACCAAGACAGTTGGAACCTCAGTTTGGAGCCCCGGGTATGGGGGCAAAGTAGGAGGACAGGGGGAAGCTGAAGGTTTCACACCCAAATCTACACCCTTAGGACATAAGTCTGGCATATTTCGCAGAGCGAGAAAGAGCAACACATATGCTACTTCCACCCATTTTCCTTGTTTTGTACAGAACCAGTCTAATTGTAAGACAGTATTATACTTAAGAGACCCTCCAACTGGCCACCATTTGCCATCCTCCAGTGGGTACCGTGGCCATGCAGTATCACATAGGAAGACCAGGTGTGTCTTCTTTAAGCCCTGGGGATCAAATCTATCCCAGTTTTTCAGGATATAATTCAAAGGAGTGAGGCTGGAATTGTTAGCTCCCATCTGTAAGAGAGAAAAAAAAGAGACCAGCACCATTTTTCTACTGGAGGCGTCCCTCCCTGCTCTAGATGGGGGTGTAGACAGACTTTACACAAAAAGCTTTTCCTTCCTGGTCGGACTTAGTCTGCCCCTTACCGACGCAGGCGTCACACTCGTCCCTGCCGGTTCTACCACCGAGATGGGGTGGGGATGCACCAGGGGTAGACCTGATGGCATCCCTGACTGACATCCAGCGCTTCACCATTAAAACCTTGCTTGTCCCTCATGCCACCCGGGGTGCAACCAGAGTAACCTTCCAGAATGCCTCCCAAGCCAAGACCTCTGGGGGAAACATTCATCACCCGAGTGCCTGTGCCCGACCCTGAGTATATTCCTAACCACAGTAAGACCAATATGAACATAAAACTGATATGTTCCTTCAAAGCGTCACCACATCAGTATAAAAGCCTCCTCTGGAAAAAAAAAAAAAAAAAAAAAAGCCTCCTCTGGTCCACTAAGAGCCAGTGTTACCAAAGGGGGAAAAAAAAAAAAAAAAACATTGTAGTTCCAATCTGAGTAACCTTTAACCAAGAGATGCTCTTGGAGTTAGAGCTCCATCTAGCTTCCGAACTTTCAATTCCTAGCGAGGCTAGGCGCTTCCTGACTACCAATCCAAGTTTGGGACCTAGGCCACAGTACACATTAGCAACATTGATTACAAATCCCTTGAAAGTCTATGATCCAAAAGATTAGGTTGTACTTCTAATTCCCCAAGAGTTATGAAATGGTCAAAGAGACTGAAAAGTTTGACCGAGAAAGGAGAGTTCGGTCCACATGCTTTGCCCATTTCTGGTCGGTTCCTGAAGGAGACGTTGGGTGCCTCTTGGCATTGGCAGGTCGGTATAAACCCCTGACATGTTTCTGCCATAAGCCATATGAGGTCGCTGTGGAACCACAGAGCAGGGCTCCTCACTTGCTTCACGCACAGCATTTCATTCATTCACACAACCACACTGTAGAGTTAGTAAAGTACAGTGGAAAATGTGTTCGCTAGGAGAACAAAGAACTAGAGCTCCAAGCATCCTTACCTTGTCCTGAAGGATCCCAGACGAGCCCCCAGGATGAAAGGCTGTTGCTGAATCACGTAAAGATGCCGAGGTTCTTGGCCTCCAGAGGAGAAGAATTCAATCCGAGGCCAGAGACGAGGTTGGATCGCTCAGAGCTTTTGTGTAATAAAGCTTTATTAAAGTATAAAGGAGATAGAGAAAACTTCTGACATAGACATCAGAAGGGGGTAGAAAGAGTACCCCCTTGCTAGTCTTAGCACTGGAATTATATACTCTCAAATTAGTTATTACAGTGAATCAAAAGAATGTCTAGAGGTTGTAAAGACCTCACCAGAGCTACTCCCATGATTTGCATTTTGAAATAACAGAATTAGCCAGAAGGTTTTTTTCAGAGACTGTCCTCAAGCAGGATACATTATTGTTATATAATCCTGAGGAATGTAGAGAGGAAAAAAAGTTTGTCCTTTCTTCCTCCTTGAGAATTCCAAACCCCTCTCTCTGTGGGGACCCCTAGACTTCTTATCAATCTGCCTAGGAATTTACTCTCTCGTTACTAGATGGGATTCCCCTTACCAGGCCAACTAATAATGCCGCCTCTGACTCTGGCCATAAATTTGAGATTTCTTCTATTACTCAAGCTCAATCAGAGCAACAAGCAAAGTTTCAGCAAAGGAGGAAAAATCTCCCACAGTTATGGGATGGATTTATATAGATAATACCAGGCTATGGTAATTTAGGTTTAAAGTCTCCTCTATGTTGGAAACAATTAAATCATACTAAGAATAATCAGTCTAGTAACACTAGAAAACTGGGCTATGCGCCTTATAGACAGTGCCAATATATAATTTCCCTGGAAGATAAAGATTCATACAGAGTAGACTAAGTCAGATGATCTGGGATATACTGGGCAACATCTAATGGAAGCTCTTAAGTCTTACTTGTGACTTTACTAATACTGCTAGCTATGTTATTTGCATTTCACCTGTTTTACAAAATCGTTGTTTCTTACACTGCCAAATGTGTGACTGAGGCCTCTAATAAAATAATATATAGTTCCATATGAGATTGATGATGGTAACAGTGTAACTCTAGATATGGGAAGAAGCAACAAGAGGGAATGTTTTCCTGGACCAAGAGGCTAGTAAGACAGGTGGTCCAGAGAATTTTGGACACTGTTTTATGGCCTAGTCAGTCAAGAACATTGAGTGGCCTGTCAACAAAATCTTTGCCAAACCTGAGAATGGACAGTCTCAGCACCGTGGGATAAAATGGTCAAGAAATGCCCCCCCCCCCCTCAAAATCATGGTCAAGTTTATGAACAAAAAGGGGCTCTGCCAACTGAAAACTGACACTTGCCATCTACGTCTACAAAGATTAAATCAAGGCCACTGCAACTGCTGACCTTCAACTCCCCTGAAAGGAATTCAGTGTGAAAATCAGGAATAAGGCACTCTGTGCTCTGGGAAAAACTGGCAGAATAGGCCTTCAGATAATTAGATCTTTTCAGGAGAAGATTTTATGAGTCCAAATTTTGCATCTTCTCATACCTAGAGAAACACTGACATCATTAATGGTGACAACTGGTTTGGCTGTGTGGAGAAGTCAATGGCACCCCACTCCAGCACTCTTGCCTGGAAAATCCCATGGACAGAGGAGCCTGGTAGGCTGCAGTCCATGGGGTCGCTAAGAGTCAGACACGACTGAGTGACTTCACTTTCACTTTTCACTTTCATGCATTGGAGAAGGAAATGGCAACCCACTCTGGTGATTTTGCCTGGAGAATCCCAGGGACGGGGGATCCTGGTGGGCTGCCATCTATGGGGTCACGTAGAGTCGGACATGACTGAAGCAACTTAGCAGCAACAGAAGCAGCAGCTTTGGCTATGAAGGAAAATTTAACATTAAAAGTCAAAATAGAGTAGCTGTGGTTCAGACATCCTGGGAAATAACTAGATGATACTATGGGTGTAGTTTCAGATTAGATGTTGTATTGCTAAACACGAGTTTTCTGAGTCATGTCAGGCTTAGATGTCACCATTCTCAAAATAGTGTCTGCTGGAAGCTAGTAACTGCAACCTTACTTTTTATAAAACTAGGCAACTGGCTACCTGGCTACAAATCTCCCTGAAGTGCCAAGTCCAAACTGGGTTTCAGGCCTATTCTCCTAAAAAGAAATGAGGTTTATTTTGTCTGTTAAAATTTCAGTTATCCCTCTTACAGCTACTTCTAATTGTGTCTGTTACAACAAAATGGCAGACCAAGGGATTGAGATTTTAATCATACAAGGCTCAGATCTAGTACTTGGAACTCAGGAATACTTCCAATTCAGTGTCTATTCACCAAGCTGAGGCAGTAGTGTGCCCCATTTGGCAGGAAGTTATCACAGTCATAGTTGCCCAGTTCCCTAAATTAAAACCGAGCAGAACTCTGTGGGGCTCTGGAGTACATATCTGTTCTGTGTTCTCCATTTCTTGTCTGTAGGATATAGGCTTCATTCAGCCTCCTTGACCTTCCCTGAGTTCCAAAGGGTGGATTCAAACAATTGCTAATCAGGGAAGGAAGTGGATACAGAAACAGAGGAGAAACAATCAAATGGTGGTACAGCCTTGAGACAGGGTCCTGGTTCCTACTCAAAGAAATATGAATAACAGTGTCTTTGAGTTCTACAGAACTGGGGGCCCCCACCCAGGTGGAGGATGGTAACTTCAGACTAAACACAAGATTCCTGGAGCACAGCTCTTTTGCCTCACCACCAACCAATCAAAAAAAAAAAAAAAAAAAACAGACCCTGCAGCCCTCATCCCAAATGTTGCCTCCTGTTTCTTGGGACCAGTGATGACCATCCTGTTAGGTCTCCTCTTTGGCCCCTGTCTATTTCATCTCTGAGAGGAGCCAATTGTTTCAAACTAAAGTGCTGTTATTACAAGGGTGAATGCTGGTTTCAGCCAAGGCAAAAATACTTTGACTTAGATCAGGTAGAGAGAGACTTCTGCTCTGCTAGGTAGGCCTATGCCCATGCATTGCAGGAAGAAGTTACAGAAGAAAGTGACCTGCACCCCAATTCCCAAGAAGTATCTTAAGTATGAAGTATCTCAGTGGGGAGTTATTAGGCAAAGCACACTGATTGAAACCGCCCACCCTGGCCAGGCACTATAGTAACCATTTGCATGAGCTGTTTTACGACAGGAGGTCCTGGTAAGGAGCATGGAACTAATAAGCCACCACCAACCAGAAGAGTTCTGGAAAGATCAAAAGGAGACACCACCTGTTCGCCCACTTCTCAGAATCCTTCTCTCTGGCATCCATCTTGGCTGAACAAGGCTGCACCACCAGGAAGGACTCTGAGTCAGAATGATTGGCTAAGGACCACCTGGAAACTAATCCCATCACCATAAAACCTGAGACTGCAGGCCATGAGACAGAGCTGTTCTCCTGGGTTCCCTTACCCTCCTGCTCTCCACCCAGGTCCCCTTTCCCAGTGAAATCTCTTGCTTTGTCAGCACATGTGTCTCCTCAGACAATCCATTTCCGGTGTTAGACAAATTTTCCATGTTCTCAGTGGTGTCCTCTCCAGTGCATTGATCTCTAGTCAATTGGCCTACTCAGAAAGATCCTCAATATTTCTAGAAGTGTCTCTGAACCTAATGTGGGCACTGTGGGGTCAACTTAGATTCAGATCTAGCCTAAGTCCAGGTTGTACTTGTTTCTAAAGTCCACAGTTGCCTCTAAAATTCAGTTTCTAGCCAATTACGGGGGTTTAATCCACTGCTTCTGTGATTGAAAAAGTGAATTTCCTTCCTCTTCTTTGGACACACAGTCCCTGGTCCTCTGTTCTGGTTTTGGCCATGCCTGTTTGTAGGTCACCCTCTGATGTCTGTTCTTCACACAGACAAGATGGGGCAAAAGCTGCAGCTTACGAGGGCTCACTTGATCAGTCAGGCTGCGAGAGGGAGGGATGAGACAGACACAATGGGATGTGCCTGAGGTAGCTGAAGTCTGCCGAAAGCTGCTGCAGCCTGATGCAGCCATGTGCTCTCTCAGGCTAACTGGCCCCAGGAATTGGGTCTCTTGGCAGGGCTAGGCTACTTAGGCTTCTGGGAACCTGTGGGCAGTGACCTGCACCTGCTCACAGCCAGCTGCAGTGGCCATCACATCACCAGCATGCTCACTTCTGGTGTCACGGGTTGCATCCTGCCTGGTTTCTGGCACTCGTGAAGGCAGTGTCTCACTGTCTGTGAGTGCCCAGAGTTAAAAGGTCCCTAAAACAATGATCTCTTGCCTTTTGGCCGGTCCAGTCTTTTTTCTGGGTCATACTAGCTCCAGTCCTCTTCCTGAGGTCTGATCTCCAAAGCCTGGGCTTCAGCACCCAGTCCCTATCTGCCCTGGTGAGCGTGCAGACACACATCTCAGGCTGGAGGACAGTGTTCAGCTCTCATCTCTATGCAGAATTCTCTTCATTTTGCCTTCCACACACCTGTTGCTGCCCTCTCCTCTGAGGTATAAAGGTGTCGCCCTGTCTTTGCCCAGGAGGGGGTTTCCAAGTATGCAGAAATGTTTCCTCCTTTACAATTCCATCCAAGATGTGCAGGTTCCATTCAGATTCCTTTGTCTCTCTGATTTTTGTTTGTTTTGTTTTCCCCCTTAATTATTTTACCCTACTCCTTTATGTGGAGATTAACTTGCTTCTTTGGAAGTTGAAAGCCATTGCCAGCATTCAGTGGGTATCCTGAAGGAGTTGTTCTGCATACAGAGGTATTTTGATGTATTTGTGGGGAGAAAGGTGATCTCCATGTGTTCTTCCTCAGACATATTTCCTGAATCTCCTATATTCTGTTTTAAATTACATTCTTAAGACTTACTTGTGCTTTAAAGCGTTTGTGCATTGGAGTTGTTATCTTTAAAATCACCAATTTGCAAATCTGAAATTTTGTCTATGCTATAATGGTACAATCTGAATCTATTGGTAGAACTACCTTCATATAGTTCTATAGGGTCAAAGCTGTCCCACTTCGATGATAGTGTCATAAACTACCTTCAGTCTAAATATGAAATTTAATTAATTGTCTTGTATTTTCAAATTCTAGCTTTATGTGCAAATATGTTAATCATGTTGACTGACAAGATTATAATTCATAAAGTGTTTACCAACTGAAACCCATTAGTGCTTTTTTTATGCTAGTGTGTTGCAATGTTAATGATATTTGGGATTAAATAATTGATGTTGTTAGCTTTAGGAGGGGGGATTCTATTTATACTATTCTCATTGTTTAAATAAGGATGGATGCTTCTCTGTCACAATGTAAGTCACTGAAGTGATGATGTTTGGCTCAAGACTAACATTTTCAGAGAGGGAGAAAGAATGCTAAAATAAAACATGAAAAGAAGACAATGAATAGCTCAAAGAGACAAATCCAGGACTGTACAATGTTACGTGTGGGGCGAGGTTATTTTCTGGTGTTTTGTTTAAGCTGTTTAAGTTGCATGATTAGTTAAGAATTTCACAGAACTTTTCTCTTGTTTTAAAAATGAAGTATTGAAAAAAATAAAAAAATAAAAATGAAGTATTGCCTTACAAGAAATATTTGGTTCAAAAGACTTTTAACTTGAGTAAATTTGAATAGGAAATTGCATGGAAGACTTGTGAGAGCTTTGATTGCACTGTTCAAGAAGAAGTCTTAGAGACTAGATTTCAAGGTAACAGTCATCAGCAAGAAATGTGTTTAGGCATATAGCATGGGCTATTTATAGTCCTGGGAACTTAGTTATTTGAATGACTAAGGAAAGCTGTAAACATTATTTGAACCTGGAAAATGATAGATGTGGGAGAAATCAATGGATGCAGGGTAGATCTTTAGGGAACCATTGATGTTTTGGAGTTTGTAGATTCAATTTGGTAGCTTAATATTGTGTGTCTAAGAATTGCTGGTCCAGAAAATAAGGTCAATGATAAAGTAATTGATCACTTAACAATGATTGCCTTTTAATATGTATATAAATATGTAGATAAAACTCTCACATAGAAAATGTATTGTTTCCATCAGGAATTAAAACTCATTTCCTAGTAGCATTCACAACAGTAAACTCTCAATTGACTGGAACCACAATTTCTAGAAACTACATTTCATGAGATTTCTCAGTACCCAGCTTTAGGATAGTCATGCAGATCAAAGAAAACAGGGTTAGTTTAAAAAGCTGTTTAGTGTTTAACTGTCTTCAAACACATTTAGCCCTATGATCAAATTTGCATGTACACTGTTATATAGTGAAAACAATTACAATGAACACTCTTCCTTTTTCCTCACTTAAGCAAAGAAAAAATGTAAACTTATCATACACGTCTTATAAGGTTGGAATGAAAAATAAAGATACATAATCTCAAATATTTATACAACTACCATATACAATACAGTGTGCTAAATACTCCAAGGAGTTCAAAGCTGGATAAAACACAGGTGTTTTTGCCAAGAAACTTAGAGGTAAGGGTAAAATATATGTTAATAATTATAACTTAAGATCAAAATTCATAGATGCTATAAGTTATAGAGATAAACTAGTATCAAATTTCTGACATATAAAATGTTAAATTTATGGAGTGTGAAGGGAAGTTTCATATGCCAATTCTCATTTACATGACCTTCAAATAAGTATTTTTTGCATCTATAGTGATCAGGAAAAAAATATCCTGGAGATACTTTGATAGTGAATAGTGAGAGAAAATATATTTTTAAAATGTGGAGCATTGCATTGTATGAACAAACATTATAATTATCAAATTAATGTGGTATTGAGTTAAACAGGTCAAGATTCAGCTATCCCTTCTCACATTTAATAGCTGTGTAATCTTTCATTTGTCATCCTCATCTGAAAAATGGAAAGAATTATAGCATTTTTATTAAAATGTGTTTCAAAGAAAATGAGAAAATATATATCAGTTCAGTTCAGTTCAGTCGCTCAGTCGTGTCCGACTCTTTGCGACCTCATGAATCACAGCATGCCAGGCCAGTAAGTCCTATTATTATTGCTACTATTTTAATTCTTACTATGGGTCAGAAAATGTTATAGTTTTACTCATATCAGAGGACTTACCTTGATGAAATATGAAATAATCAGGGCTAATTTTATTTTAAAATTTCAATTGGTATACTCCTGTATAAGAGGGAGGTTAGAAAGGTAACTGATGTTATCAAAGTTTTTATATTTACTTTTCAGCCATGTATCATTAGCGATTCCTAATGCTTATGGGTAACACTATATATCACGATGTATTTTATGTGTATTGGCTGATAATATTTACTATAACCATATCAGGTATGTAACAATATAGCTTCATTTTACAGATGAAGATAAAAAAATGAGTTTATAGTTCTGGACCCACTGGTAGAAACAAGGAACATAAAATGTACCTAGCTTTATTATATAAAGGAAATTCTCAGGAAAATACAGAATTAGTAAGTGTCATGTAGATTTGTTACTCACATTATTTAATGAGTAAGTTACAAGCAAATTTATATATTGAATCCTACAGATATTTGCCTTTATTTCTGTGCACAGCACACTGTTCTAGGTACTGTAGGGTACACAATAATTATGTGCCCTCAATAGAATTTAAAAGCCATATATTTATGCAAAATATACTACACTCGCACACACACACACACAAAAGAAACACTGTAATAGATATGTAGATGAAATGTTAAGTAAGCAAAAGTAAAGGGAATATGGGACTTGAATCAAAATGGCAGGGCCAGAGGATGGAGATTTTAACTATCTTCACAAACACATCAAAATATATCTACATGTGGAACAAATCTCAATGAAAACTAGCTGAACACTGGCAAGAGATTCTTATAAAATCAAGACTGTAAGAAAGATACACACAGAATCCAGTAGAAAGGTGAAAGAGTGAAGCAGGTCAAGATATATGCCCCTGGGCGGGGACAAGGGATCAGAAGGAAAGAGAGATTATGTGGGTGGGGGAATAGAGGAAAACAATAGAATGAGAAAGACTAGAGCTCTCTTCAAGAAAATTAGAGATACCAAGGGAATATTTCATGCAAAGATGGGCACAATAAAGGACAGAAATGGTGTGTACCTAACAGAAGCAGAAGATATTAAGAAGAGGTGGTGAGAATAACCAGAAGAACTATACAAAAGAAATCTTAATGACCCAGATAATCACAACAGTGTGATCACTCAATTAGAGCCAGACATCCTATAGTGTGAAGTCAAGTGGGCCTTAGGAAATCTCACTATGGACAAAGCTAGTGGAGGTGATGGAATTCAAGCTGAGTAATTTCAGATCCTAAAAGATGATGATGTTCAAGTGCTGCAGTCAATATGCCAACAAATTTAGAAAACTCATCAGGAGACACAGGACTGGAAAAGGTCAGGTTTCATTCCAATACCCAAGAAGGGCAATGCCAAAAAATGTTTAAACCACCACACAACTGCACTCATTTCACCTAAGTGGCAAAGTTATGCTGAAAATCTTCCAAGCTAGACTTCAAAAGTACATGAACCAAGAACTTCCAGATGTGCAAGCTGCATTTTAAAAAGGCAGAGGAATCAGACATCAAATTGCCAACATGCGTTGGATCATAGAAAAAGCAAGAAAATTCCAGAAAAAAAATATCTACTTTTGCTTCATATTGACTATGCTAAAACCTTTGACTGTGTGGAACACAACTATGGGCAATTCTTAAAAGAGATGGGAATACCAGACCACCTATCTGCCTCCTGAGAAACCTGTGTGCAAGTAAAGAAGCAACAGTTAGAACCAAATATGGAACAACAGACTGATTCATAATTGGAAAAGGAGTATGTCAAGGCTGTATAGCATCACCCTGTTTATTTAACTTATGTATAGTACATCATGTGAAATGTTGGGCTGGATGAAACACAAGCTGGAATCAAGATTGCAGGGAGAAATATCAATAACCACAATAAAACTCAACATTCAGAAAACTAAGATTGGCATGAGGTCCCATCACTTCATGGCATATAGATGGGGAAACAATGGAAACAGTGAAAGACTTTATTTTCTTGAGCTCCAAAATCACTGCAGACAGTGACTGCAGCCATGAAATTAAAAGACATTGTCTCTTTGGAAGAAAAGCTATGATAAACCTAGACAGCATATTAAAAAGCAGAGACCTTGCCAAAAAAGGTCAATATAGTCAAAGCTATTTTTATCCAGTATTCATGTATGGATGTGAGATTTGGACCATGAAGAAGGCTGAGCACTGAAGAATTGATGCTTTTGAATTGAACACAATTCAAAAAAGAGTCCCTTGGACTGCAAGAGGACCAGTTAATCCTAAAGGAAATCAACCCTGAATATTCACTGGAAGGACTGATGCTGAAGCTGAATCTCCAATTCTTTGGCCACCCGATGCTAAGAGCTGACTCATTGGAAAAAACCCTGATGCTGGGAAAGATTGAAGACAGGAGAAGGGGATGACAGAGTATGGGATGGTTGGATGGCATCACTGATTCAGTGGACACGAATTTGAGCAAGCTCTGGGAGATGGTAAAGGACAGGAAAGCCTGGGTTGCTGCAATCCATTGGGTAGAAGAGAGTCAGACTGACTCAAAAACAGCATGGGTGAGATCCTCCCTGGGGAGTGAGTGATTCAAGCCACATATTGTATGCCCCAAAACATATTGGGTCTTATGCAGGGAAGACAAGCTCCCTAAGCTGCTTGCAGTGCCGATGGTATTAATAGGAGGACTATAGGAAGCCCAGCATCTGCTTCCGAAGAATGTGCACAGGCTTGCTTGCTCCCAAAGCAGGTTGGATAGGGTGGATTCAAAACTGTGCAAATGGCTGGTCAATCTCTCTCTATTGCCAGTTCTTAACTGGCCTTGCAAACTCTTCCCCTTCACCCCCTGCCTCCACCCTGCCTCCCCCAGCACAGTCCTGCTGTTTCATGTTGCAACTTCACACTTATATGAGGGCTGCAGTGATCAAGGAGATGGCTTGGCTGTGAGACACAGATCACTCACACTGGAAGCAGCATCTAAACAAGGTGGAAGTGAAAGTGTGGGTTGCTTAGTTGTGTCTGACTCTGGATGATCCCATGGAACATGCAAGTCTCCTCTCTCCATGGAATTCTGCAGGCAAGAATACTGGAGTGGGTTGCCATTCCCTTTTCCAAGGGATCTTCCTGACCCAGAGATCGAACCCAGGACTCTTGCATTGCAGGCAGATTCTTTACCGTCTGAGCTAAAGGGAGGGTTAAGTCATTCCTGGTCCTCACAAAGGCAGTGTATCAGAAGCAGTCACATCTTGTCTGCGACTGAACTACCATAGCCCATGACCTGACCATGCCAGAAGCCTGCACAGGCCCCTCACCCAGTGGTGTAGATCCACATCAAGGTGAAGGTGGCAGAGGTCAAGGGGAGAAATCATCTGTAAAGGGCAAAGGAGACTTTGACTTAAAGTTGCCTCTGAGAAGGACAGGGACAGTCGGCAGGCAATGTGTCAGAAGCAGTTTGAAGGTCTGACTGTGGTGGGTCACCACAGCTCATGGTTTAACCCAACCAAGTGCCCACACTAGCCCTTCTTGCTCCAACACTTCTCCCCTCTTGAGACAGAGGTGCTGGTGCTGGGAGGAGGAAGAACACACACCTAAAGGGAATGGAATCAACTTACCTGAACCTGAAGGCTTCTTATCTAGCAACCTGGGATCCAACCATGCACACAATAGGGCAATGACAGCCACTGAGCAGAGAGGATGCCCTGCCTCATGCCTGGCTCAGACTGTAGACCCTCCATTTCCAGCCCCATCCTCTGCTAAGGTAATAGCTGCCTTTAGGAAAGACAGCTTCTGTTCATGCCAAGTCCAGATCTCCCATCCAAGCCACTGGACACACACAGACTGTATAGGGGCACTCCTAGATAAGGATACCACTTTAAGATCACAGTAGCTAACTTTATCACCTAATTTTATAGAGATAGACAAAGTAAAGGGAAATGAGAAGACAGGGGGATTTGTCTCATTTGAAAGAGTAAGAGAAAAAAATAAATGTCAAAAACAAACAAACATGAATAAAACAGAAATAAACAGTTGCCAAATAAAAAAATGCAAAGCCTTAGCAACTAGAATGTTAACCAAATTAGACAAAATAATAGATGGACACAGTGAGGATTTTAACAAGGAATTAGAAAATATGAAAAAGAACCAGTCAAAACTGAAGAATATGATAGCTGAAATGAAAAGCACACTAGGAGGAAAATGCAGCAGACGTTGATACAGAAGAATATGGAAGTGATTTGGATGACAGAATAATGCAAATCACCCAATCAGGATAGCAAAAAAGGAAAACAATTTTTTTAAATGAGGGTAATTTAAGGGCCCTGGAGAAAAAATCAAATGTACTAATATTTGCATTATAGGGGTCCCAGGAGAAGAGAAACAGAAAGGATTAGAAAATGTATTTTTTGAAATTATGGCTAAGAACTGCCTAAACTGAAGAAAGAAACAGATTTCCAAGTACAGAAACAAGTCTTAACAAATAAAACCAAACAGACCCACATCAAGACATATCATAATAAAAATGGTAAAAATTAAAGATATAGTTCTAAAAGCATCAACGGGAAAACAGAGTTACATTTACAAGGGTACCCCCATATATACTTATATAAGTATAT
Organism: Cervus canadensis; assembly: GCF_019320065.1. Taxonomy (NCBI): domain Eukaryota; kingdom Metazoa; phylum Chordata; class Mammalia; order Artiodactyla; family Cervidae; genus Cervus; species Cervus canadensis. The sequence goes on along the minus strand of NC_057386.1, from coordinate 56,200,536 downwards.
ATAAAATAAACAACAGGATTTATCAAATAGCACAGAGAACTATAGTCTATAGTCTATATCTTGCAATAATCTATAATTGAAAGAAATGTGGCTATATATATATTTATATATATATATATATATATAATATGGCTCTCTCTCTCTCGCTATATATATATATATATATATATATATATATATATATGTATAAATATATATATACTTACTTTGCTCTATATCTGAGAAAAACATAATATTGTAAATTAACTATGCTTCAATTTAAAAAAATGGAAAAAAAAAACTATTCAATAATCAGTAAAGAAATAAACATAAAGACGTAAAATGTGACATAAAAAAAACAAAATGAGTGGGAAAGGAGTAAAAAATGTAGATTTTTAAAAATGTGTTTGAATGTAAAAGAGTACCTGTTTAAAACAGTAGATATACCTATAGGTCAACATGTATGAATCCTATGTGTTAGTCGCTCAGTCATGTCTGATAGTTTGCAACCCCATGAACTGTAACCTCCTATGTACATATAATTCTCCAGACAAGCATTCTTGAGTGGTTAGCCATGCCCTTCTCCAGGGTATCTTCCCAACCCAGGGACTGAAACTAGGTCTCTCTCATTGCAGGCAGATTCTTTACCATCTGAGCCACCGGGGAAGCCCATGGCAACCACAAATTAAAATTCTTTAACAGATACACAAAAACTGGAGTTTCCTTTTAAAAACTAAAAATAGAATTGCCATATAATCCAAAAAGTCCACTGCTGGATATATACTTAGAGAAAACAAAAATACTAATTCAACAAGATGCATGCACTTCAATGTTCATAGTAGTATTATTTACAATGTACAGAAACGACCTAAGTGTCCCTCGACCAATGAATGAATAATGAATATGTGTAGTATGGAACGTTACTCTGCCATGGAAAAGAAAGAAGTTTTGCCACTTGCAATACTTTGAGTAGACTTAAAGAGTATTATGCTAAGTGAAATAAGTCATATAGAGAAAGAAATACTCTATGTAATCACTTAGAGGTGGAATCTGAAAAGTTAAACTAATGAATGTATATAATAGGACATAAACAGACTTGCAGATATAGAAAGCAAACTAATGGTTACCAGTGGGGAGAGAAAAAGAGGAAGGGTTGATAGGAGTATGAGATTAAGGGACATAAACTACTATGTATAAAATAAATAAGGAAGAAGAGTATATTTTTACAGCACAGGGAAATTTAATCATTATTTTTCAAAAACTTTAAATGGAGTATAATCTATAAAAATATTTAATCTAGTTTGAATGACTTTTGAAAAATTATACTGAGTGAAAGAATCCAGTCATGAAAGGCCACATATTATGTGATTTCATCCAAACGAAGTGTACAGAACAGGCAATCTGTAGAAACAAAACATACAGTTAATTGTTGCCTAATGCTTTGGGCAAAGGGCATAGAGACTGACTATTGATGAATGTAAGATTTCTTTTTAGAATGATGAAAATATTCTAGCATTTTCAACCACTCAGATTGTGGTAATTGTTTTGCTGTCTTGTGAGTATACTAAAAATAACAGTGAATCATAAAGTTAAATGGATGAATTTTATGATGTGTGAGTTATATCTCAATAAAACCTTGTAATAAAAAAGAATAGATCCATGTGAGAAAGCATATTTTAAAAATAAAAACAAATCAATCTTCAGCAATGAAACAATGTGTTGTTTTTTCTCAACAGCAGAATAATAGAGGTAAAATAGCTAAGTTGCAATGAGAACTGTACACAAATTAAAATAAAAATGTTTATGTTAGAGTATCCCATAATGATCATAAAAGAATTAAAGATGGTATGAATTCTGCTTGGTGTTAATCTTGGAAGACTGAATGAAGGAGGATAATATTTGAACCAAAGCTTAGAAAACTGGGACCTTATGAAGAACATCCTAAGTAAAGGGACTAGAATGAGCAAAAATATGGAATGATAATGAAATGGTCACTATAGAAAAATGTAAGGATTATATAGCTTAATTGTAAATAAGGAGATTTTGGAGGTGTTTAAAAACCTTGATAAATCTGAGATTATCCTACAGTCATGATCAAAAAAAAGATAACTGTGACACATCTAAATATAAATTTTGTTTGTTAATAGTATGGTGGAAATTTTCATGGAGTTGCAAATGACAGATAAAAAAGAAAAGGTTGTGAGAATGATTTCAGGCAATATTTCACAAATCAAGAGAGATGATGAGGAACTGGTCCTGGAAATGGCTCCGGGAATTAAAAGGTATGATGAGATAAACAAAATTTGATGCTTCAATTAAGTTTAAGGAGAGCTTCCCTGGTGGCTCAGATGGTAAAGAAAGTCTCCTGCAATTCAGGAGACCCAGGCTCAATACCTGTGGCGAAAAGATCCCCTGGAAAATGCACCCCAATATTCTTTCCTGGAGAATTCCATGGACAGAGGAGCCTGGCGGGTTACTGTCCATAGGGTACCAAAGAGTCTGACATGACTGAGTGATTACACTTCACTTTTTAAGTTTAAGGAGTGATGGAGAATTAGAATCTTCAATGACACTGAAATTTTCAAACCTTGGTAATTTGGAGGAAAATGGTCAAACAAGAAACACAGGAGATCTGAGTGGGATGAGGATAATAATGGCAGGGCAATATTATTTATTTAATTCTGTATGTCTATAAAGTATATAAATGCATTTTATGTGTATAAATTGGGAATGATGAATGCAAGCAATTGTGAATAAGCCAAATCATCTTGAAAAATAAAAACAGGAATTAAACTAAGATCAAGAAAAATTAATAGGCATTAGCAGACACATAAAAACCAGATGGAGTGCCAAAGTTATTTTGAGAAGTGATGAATAAGCCAGAAGTCTCAACTAAACCCTATTTACTGAGAGAGAAAATTTCTATCTATTCTGAGATTCTGAGACAAGTGAAATAAGTAGTAAACTGGTGTGTGTCATTTAATAACAAAGACTTAACGGAAAATGGAGGGCAAAGGATTGTACTAACTGAGGAATTATAGGCCAGAGACTCTTTTGTTTAAATTAAGCTCCCAAGATTACTTTTAAGTCAAAGACTGCATCTAATGATGGACTCTCTTGGAAGGTAAGAACATTCATGGTGATTCAATTCTTTACTCATTTCCATGCATCACTAAGAGTATGGCTGGCTGTATATGAGGAAAACTGAAAATAATTAATCAAGAATTGATTAATCACAAATAATGTTAATCAGATGCTAGTGACAGGTACCTAGAACAACTCTCTGTGCACTAAAGACATCATATCATGTATTATGGAAACATATCATGTATTATGAAAACTTTAGGAAGTAAAGAAGATCAGTGTAGGAATATTACAAAAAGGGTTTGGGGTCAGGCTGCTAGCTGCTCAAAACCAATAAACAGGCTAGGTTGGTAGAAAGGAAAGTTTGTTTTCTTTAAAATGTCAGCAACTGGAGGGAGGGGAGGGTGGATGTCAGTCCAAGGGCCAACATCTCCTCCACTGGCAACCAGTGGGGCAAAACTTTTTACAGACAGAAGGAGTGGTCTCCTTGCAGAAACAGCACAGTCAGCTCTGACAGTTATCTTCAAACTGGTCATCAGTGGTCTGACCAGCATCATCTTGGTTATTTTAGGTACAGTTAATTTTCAGTTCTGGGGCTTCCCAGGTGGGTCTAGTGGTAAAGAACCCATCAACCAATGCAGGAGACATAAGAGACTCAGGTTTGATCCCTGGGTTGGGAAGATCCCCTGGAGGAGGAAACAGCAACCCACTCCACTATTCTTGCCTGGAGAATCCCATGTACCAAAGAAGCTTGGCGGGCCACCGATCATAGGGTTGCAAAGAGTTGGATATCACTGAAGCGACTTAGGTTGCATACATGCATTACTCAGTTCCAGCGTCTGGTTGCTCCTATTTCTCTGAGGTCAGCTCTTGGAACTGTGGCAGCATATGGCATGTGTGTAGTCTGGTTAACTTAAGTTAATGCAGTTAACTTCTTCACCTATGGCTTCCATATCTATGAGTTCAGTTCGGTTCAGTCTCTCAGTCGTGTCTGACTCTTTGCGATTCCATGGACTGCAGCATGCCAGGCCTCCCTGTCTATCACCAACTCCTGAGCTTGCTCAAACTCATGTCCATCAAGTCGGTGATGCCATCCAACCATTTCATCCTCTGTTGTCCCCTTCTCCTCCTGCCTTCAATCTTACCCAGCATCAGGGTCTTTTCCAATGAGTCTGCTCTTCCCATCAGATGGCCAAAATATTGGAACTTCAGCTTCAGCATCAGTCCTTCCAATGAACATTCAGGACTGATTTCCTTTAGGATGGACTGGTTGAATCTCTTTGCAGTCCAAGGGACTCTCGAGAGTCTACTTCAACACCGCAGTTCAAAAACATCAATCCTTTGATGCTCAGTTTTCTTTATAGTCCAACTCTCAAATCCATACATGCCCACTGGAAAAACCATTGCTTTCACTTGATGGACCTTTGTCTGCAAAATAATGTCTCTACGCTGTCTAGGTTGGCCATAGCTTTTCTTTCAAGGAGCAAGCATCTTTTAATTTAATGGCTGCAATCACCATTTGCAGTGATTTTGGAGCCCCCCAAAATCAAGTCCCTCACTGTTTACATTGTTTCCACATCTATCCACCATGAAGTGATGGGACTGTATGCCATGATCTTAGGTGTTGAAAGTTGAATTTTAAGCCAGCTTTTCCACTCTCCTCTTTCACTTTCATCAAGAAGCTCTTTAGTCTTTCTTCACTTTCTGCCATAAGGGTGGTGTCATTTGTCTACCTGAGGTTATTGATATTTCTCCCAGAAATCTTGATTCCAGCTTGTGCTTCATCCAGCCCAGCATTTTGTGTGATGTACTCTCCATATAAGTTACATCAGCAGAGTGACAATACACAGCCTTGACATACTCCTTTCCCAAATAGGAACAAATCTGTTGGCCCAAGTCCAGTTCTAACTGTTGCTTCTTGACCTGCATAGAGATTTCTCAGGAGGCAAGTGAGGTGGTCTGGTATTCCCATCTCTTGAAGAATTTTCCACAGACTGTTGTGATTTACACAGCCAGAGGCTTTAGCATAGTCAATAAAGCAGAAGTAGATATTTTTCTGGAACTTTCTTGCTTTTTCGATGATCCAGTGAGTTTTGGCAGTTTGATCTCTGGCTTCTCTGCCTTTTCTAAGCCCAGTTTGAACATCTGGAAGTTCATGGTTCATGAAACCTGCCTTGGAGAATTTTGGGCATTACTTTGCTAGTGTATGAAATGCGTGCAATTTTGTGATAGTTTGAACATTCTTTTGCATTGCCTTTCTTTGAGATTGGAATGAAAACTGACCTTTTCCAGTCCTGTGGCCACTGATAAGTTTTCCAAATTTGTGGTCATATTGAGTGCAGCACTTTCACAACATCATCTTTTAGGACTTGAAATAGCTCAACTGGAATCCCATCACCTCCACTAGCTTTGTTCATAGTGATGCTTCCTAAGGTCCACTTGATTTCGTACTTCAGGATGTCTGGCTCTAGGTAAGTGATCACATCATCATGGTTGACTGGATCATGAAGATCTTTTTTGTATTTGTATCATTCTTCTGTGTATTCTTGCCATCTCTTCTTAATATCTTCTATTTCTTTTATGTCCATGCCATTTCTGCTCTTTACTGTGCCCATCTTTGCATGAACTGTTCCTTTGTTATCTCTAATTTTCTTGAAGAGATCTCTAGTCTTTCCCATGCTGTTGTTTTCCTCTGTTTACATTGATTACTTAGGAAGGCTTTCTTATCTCTTGCTATTCTTTAGAACTCTGCATTCAGATGGGTATATCTTTCCTTTTCTCCTTTGCCTTTCATTTCTCTTCTTTTCTCAGCTATTTGTAAGACCTCCTCAGATAACCATTTTGCCTTTTTGCATTTCTTTTTCATAGGGATGGTCTTGATCACTGCCTCCTTTACAATGTCATGAACCTCTGTCCATAGTTCTTCAAGCACTCTGTCTATAAGATCTAATCCCTTGAATCTATTTGCCAATTCGTCTGTTTAATTGTAAGGAATTTGATTTAGGTCCTACCTGAATGGTCTAGTGGTTTTTCTAAGGCAGCTACAAAATATGGATCAGAATATTTTCTAGAGTCCTTGAGAAGGAACTAAAGATCATTGAACATGCTTAATGACTACGCTATTATTATTTGGTCTCCTTCGACAATTTTCCTTGGTTTTTGTATGTTCTTAGTTCTCTGATTAAGCTTATTTTTGACTCAAGTTTTCCACCGGCAAAAGGCAGGCAGAGGACATAGGGCAGTGGAGGGCAAGGACTGCCCTGCTCTGTTTCAGGAATAGTTGTGTAACTGTACCTGTCACATCCTCAGCCAGTATTGGATGCCATTAAATTAAGGAGAAAAAAAAAAAAAACTAACATTGAAGTTTGACGTTTTTAATTATCAACACAAAGTTTATAGATGAAATAATGATGTTAAATGAGGAAATAATAGAGAGGAAAACCCAGACATTGAGACAGAGCCTTAAGATTTTTTTTTTTTTTTCTCTGAAGCTCTTAAGAAACACTTTAGCTCAGTCATCCCTAACCTTTCTGGCAGCAGGGACCAGTTTAGTGGAAGACAGTTTTCCCGTGGACCTGGGAGGATAGCGGAGGGAGCGTGTTTAGGCAGCAATGTGAGCCATGGGAGGGATGGTGCAGTCTGTAATATGATCACTGGTTCAGGTGGTAATGTGAACAATAGATAGCAACGGGCAGCACCAGATAAAGCCTCACTTGCTGGTTCACTGCTCACATTCTTTTGAGTGGCCCAATTCCTAACAGGCCACAGACCCATCCTGGCCTAGAGAAGCTGGGGACTCCTGCTATAGACGACAATTAGGTTTTCACTGTTAAATATAAATAGCCTGTTGTGATAAGTTTAGAGTTGTTCATTCACTACTGTAAAAAACTTAACTTATATAAACATTAACTTAGCCTTGTGAAGTTCTTGAGGAGATGTTATGCCAACTTCAGTAATTTTCTTGACAACCTCCTGACTGACACCAAGGTTGGTTCAATCAGGTGATCACAGGAAGTGAAAGCAAGAGACTAAAAAACTTACAGAAAGGTTTCAGGAAGATAGGAGAGGAACTGCATCCCAAAGTTGATAATTAGTTTCAAATATTAGACCTTTCAAGAGAACATCTGTGCAGTGATGGAGAGTAAAGCCAAGTAACAATAGCTGCAAGAGGGAATGATCAAGAGGATCATCAGGAATTGCAGACAATGTATGATTGCCCAGGGCTGATGCTTTTTTTTTTTTTTGATAAGTTCTTGGGAAACTGATTCTTATCTATCTTTTGACAGAAGACTGATGTGGCTTACAGATTTAGAATTTCTTAGATCAAGACCAAAAAGAATAAGAAAGAGTGAGAAAACTAGCACTCTTCTCCCCATATCTAATGTCAAGTCTGTGATACCTGGCTCAAAACAAGAGTGGTCAGCATTCTTTGACTAGGAAAAAAGGTGAAAGGAAGATTTACTAAAGAGCTCCCCATGCCTTTGCGTCCCTCACAGTATCTCCTCTACTACACTTTACCAGTCTAAAAGGAATGCTTGAATGCTTCATATTTGTGTTTCGTTTATGGGTGGTAATGAAAGAAGAGGAGATCGAAAACAATAAAAATGCAAAACCATCACACTTCACAAAGTAAAAGGATACTTAAAAGGAAAAGGAAAAATGTTCTCAGTTCAGGAAATGTTATGAAATTCTGCAGTTTTAATGAGGTAGGTATGCATTAGATCCCTCCCGTTATCATATAATTAAATACAAGATGACTAGAGTACAGAATTCTGAGGTGAGCAGGCATATATTCCACTTGGCTGACTTTCCAGCTGAGCAAATGTTTCTCTTGGATTGAACACAGACCTTCATTTATTTTCATTGTGAATCATTTTCCTAGAAGTCACTGTTGCATAAATGGTGTTTCCCTGATGCCTGATTAACCCAGACAGCCAGGATCAGTAAGTGTGCAAATGAGCTCAATAACCAAGTTTCTTTTCCAAGAGATTTCCTTGTTAATTTTCTCATTCTGAACTGTGTAATGGTCTTTCTATGAGGATCCCCAAGTAGTAGTCATTGGATTAATTCTGATAATCCTTTTGTGCTGTGTTCATTGCTCACATAACTCTCTTTCAGACCTCCCTAGAATCTAGTGGAAGTTCTTCATTTTACCCTGAGATCTCACAGCTGGTGCTTTTCTTCTGCTTTTCCCTCCCAATGGCAGATCTTGGAGAGATACCAAAGAACTTCTATAAATACACAGAAAACAATTTTTAAATCACTATAAATTCTTGGGGGGCTTCCCCAATGGCTCAGCAGGTAAATAATGTGTCTGCAACACAGGAGATGAAGGAGACATGGGTTTAGTCCCTGGGTCAGGAAGATCCCCTGGAAGAGGGCATGGAAACCCACTGCAGTAATCTTAGAGGGAAAATCCCATGGACTCAGGAGCCTGGCAGGTCCATGGGGTCACAAAGAGTCAGACATTACTGAAGTGATTGAGCACACATGCACAAAACCTTGGGGACTAGATGGAGATACTTGTAAAATCAAAAAAAGAAAGTATTTTGTTATGAAAATATCTTGTAAAATATAATTTCTTATAAAATTATGGGATAAAAGCAAAAAAATGCTAAAATATTGACTACTCATCTCTGGAACATATTATTAAAGGTAACTGTGCTTTCCATTTTTATAAACATTGGTAGTATTTAAAATTTCTTCAGTGATCAAGAATTTGACTATAATTTTTAAGACATTTTAATTGTTCTATCTTTTATTTGTATTTTTAATTAGAGGAAATTGCTTTACAGTGTTGACTTGGCATGTCTTAATTTTGTTATTTTATAGATGAAGAAAACGAGTTCTAAGACTGGATGTCTTAGTACTGTCCACTGTCAAATACTCATATTACTTGAGGTAATTGCATATCTCATACCTTAAAGATTAACCTCAAACAGAATAGAAATATCTCTATTCTGATTGAGTTCAAGTCTCAGTTACACCATAGAGTGGTATACTGTCCTAGAAAGTCCACTAGACAAAGAATCACTTAAATACTTATCAGAATGTCTGACACATTATTGATGCCTCATGACTAGGATAAGTTGGTGATAAATGGATGGATGATAATAAAAGTTGCTCAAATGGACCACTAGGCATCATTGTCATATGATGTATTTGACCAAGGCAGTATTCCTTATGTTATAGCAAACTGATGGGGAGGGACATCATTTTGGAAACTGAATACTTATACTTTTTTATTTATTTATTTTTAAACTGCTGCCTGGGATAAATGAGGTTGTCCTGAAATAGAAAAAAAAATTATATATATATATATATATATATATAAGAGGGAAAACAAAAACACCAGTCATAAATAAAAAAAGACTGCTTTCAAGTTAGTAATTATGTCAAACAAATAAAACTGCCCAGTATTATTCTTTAGCCTCATTTGACTCCTTTAGAAAAATTCAAAAGAAAAAAAGAACAAAATGAAGCAATTTATTACCCTAAAGAGACATTTCTATCTATGAATATGCAACTGGTTTTATGAAGTTTCCAACATAAATTGACTGTTTCAGCAAATTGGAGGTTGAAGGCACATGCTAATACCAATAAATTGGATTTATTTTGGGGAAATTTATGTGTGCATACATTAAATATTTTCATGCAACCACAGATGGAAAAGGCATCCATAGCTAAGGTAACAATGTATACATTACACTGGAAGATGCAATCTATGTATAAAACAATTCAACCATTGATGATAACAGTGACACATTCTGGGATGATACACCTTTAAACTCAGCATTAAACATGAATGCGGGATTCCTACAATTTGCCAAGCACAATCTTCCACCTGTTTGATTTATTTTTACATAGTTTTTTAAAGCACTTAGAGTATATTTTATTTACTAATTGCTCATCAAATTTAAAAGGATAAAAGCCATGTAAAATATTTATAGAGTATAATTTTAAATGTCCTATGGATTCTGCTACATGAATGATAATACAAAAGTAAAATACAAATTGTTGAAAACCAACAGGCGAAGTAAAAGTTACAGCTATGTGCTATGTTCTAACTATGCAACCTTAGCAATTTATTTATTTAGTTTGGAGGAGCTACATCAGTTTGTACAATAGACATGATGTTACTCTACAATCGACATGTAAAATAGACATGATATTACTGCTTATTTGTACAATAAGTAGCACAATAGACGTGCTATTACTGTATAATAGACATACTATTGTCCAAGAGACATGATATTTCTATTTATTTCATAAGTGTCTGTGAGGATCTCATCATATATACATATATGTATACATATTTATGTGAAAATATAAAGTACATATGTGTGTATGTATGTGTGTATATATGCCTATAAGGGCTTCCCTGGTGGCTCAGTTGGTAAAGAATCCACCTGCAATGAGGGAAACCTGAGTTTGATCCCTGGGTTTGGAAGATACCCTGGACTAGGGCATATCCACCCACTCCCCAGTATCCATGCCTGGAGAATCCCCATGGACAGAGAAGCCTACAGTCCGTGGGGCCACAAGGAGTCAGACACAACTGAGGGACTAGGCACAGCACATATGTATATAAAAATTTTATTATAGCATCTAGTAAATGGTAAGCTCTCAATAATCCCTATTTTCATTTATTTTTTATAAAACTAACATTCTAGGATCACAAGTCTCTTTGAAACTGGGCTTACATTTTCAGAGTATTAAGCATTCCTTTAATACTGAATGCCACTGGCATTTAAAGTAAGAGAGATGGTATGGATAGTTTCAAACGAAGCTGATTGTTCAGAAGTCTGAATATTACTAATAACATAAATAGTGAGTAAACTTTGCATAGAAGGAGCACAGATAAAAACTAATTTGAAAGACAGACTTAGACTTCACAGAAATATTTCTCAAGAAAAGATCCTGGGAAGGGAATTTGGGACCATTTTTTAAACCACAGGGTCAGAAAATGATTTATTTTTGTTGTTTGTTTTCTTCTCTGAATATAGCCCAGGTCTTTCATTTAACTTTGTCCTTGGCCCAGCCCCCACCCATTCAATCACAATTTATGCCTTCAGTAGAATGAAAACCAAAGGTTAAAAAGAAACCATCCATGTCATGTGAAACTCTTTAAGATGGTTAGGCACAAGCAGCACTGCTTCTGTACCTCCTTTACAAAACCAATTACAAAAGGGAGAAAGACGTAGATCTGTTCTTTTGTCATTGACTCTGTGCAGCCCTGGCATTTGAAAGGCATTCACATATTAGTGGTCTAACCACTTCCTAAGGGGATGGCAGAGAGGTGGTACTTGGTGGGCAAGGGTAGATGGAAATATGAGAGGCAGCAGCAATACCAGAAGGAGTGCTAAGAGTCCCAAGCATATAGTAAACACTCGAGAAATGCTTGTTTAACGGCTTCAAGATCTCTCTCTTCTGGGCTGAACTGTGTTCAAGAAGTCATGTTTAAGTCTGAAGCCCTGGTAATTATGCATGTGATCTTATCTGGAAATAGGGCCATAAAGTTAAAGTAAGGTCATATTGGATTAGGATGCATTTTAATCCAGTTATTGGTATCTTTGTGAAAAGGAAATTTGGACAGAACATAAGTGAAAGGAGAAAGCCAAATGACTCCAGCAGTAGAAATTAGGCTGAAGTGAAGGGATGCCAAAAATTGCCAGCAACTTCTAAAAGCTAGGGACACGTGTGGAAGAATACTCCTTAGGGCTGTCAGAGAGGGTACAACCCTGTTAATACCTTCATTTCAGACTTCTGGCCTACAGAGCTGGTTCAGTTCAGTTCAGTTGCTCAGTAGTGTCCAACTCTTTGTGACCCCATGGACTGCAGTATGCCAGGCTTCCCTGTCTTTCAACAACTTCCAGAACTTGCTCAAATTCATGTCCATTGAGTTGATGATGCCATCCAACCATCTCATCCTCTGTCATCCCCTTCTCCTCCTGCCTTCAATCTTTCCCAGCATCAGGGTCTTTTCCAATGAGTCAGATTTTCCCATCAGGTAGCCAAAGTATTGGAGTTTCAGCTTCAGCTTCAGTCCTTCCAATGAATAATGAGGACTGATTTCCTTTGCTTGGACTGGTTTGATCTCCTTGCATTCCAAGGGACTCTGGAAGAGAATACATTTTTCTTTTTTACAGCACTAGTTTATATCAGCCCAAGCAAACTAACACAGTTCCAATGAAAATATCTTGCCAACATCTAGTAAAATCAGTGGTGCTTAGTGGGAAGTTAAAACACCTTTTAGAAGGATTTATGTTGACTGGTAAAATGGCAATAGTAAAGAAGAGCTTAACAGAATCTGCAAAAACTGTTGTTGGCAATTGAGGGTTGGTCACATTACCTAAAACAGTCTTGCAAGGATGATCTTCAAAGGACTGTCCATAGAAATTGAATAAAAAGGGCAAGAGGGAAGGAACTATCAGGAGCTGGTGTTTTAGAACAGGTAAAAGCAACATCTATTTCCCAATGTCTTTTAGCTCCACATGTGGGAGGCCCAAGGAAATGTAGGTTATAATATAGAATGATTTCCATTTGATTAGATGAAGAATTGCATTAGTTTGTTTTTTCCTACATGTAGATCTCTTTCAGTTGTAAATATTGGGTCATTTATTACCCAGAAATGTGCTTGTCACTACAATGATTCTGCCAACTGTTCCACTTAAAAGGTTCTTGGTTGCTGAATACTGATAAAAGTAATTCAGAAATGCTGACTCTGGAGAAATATTTTGATAACAAAAATTGCCAAGGCAAGTGAGAATGAAAGCGTTTCTTAGCCTCAAATTGAAAATATTTAAAGGAACCATAATGAAAAATAATAATAATGAGCCTTCAAAACTGATAATAAACATACATTAACAGTTACAATTAAATCAATTTTGACTCAGCAAGATCCATGAAGCAACTATCACAACACCAGAGTACATTATAGGCATGGTTGGCAGATAGGAGTAAGGTAAATATACATGATAAATTGTATATGTATTTTTTTCTTCTTAAAATTGTCTATGATTAAATTATTTGTAGTAAATATTTAGTCAGCTAAGACCAAAATCATTTACAAAAATGTGAAGTCAGCCTTGGCAGGGTGGTTAAAAAGGTTGTATGTGAAGAGGATGACTTCTAATCACTGTATCCATTGGATGGATTCCAGCAGTTTCTAGGTAGACCCAGATATATTGCTTAGGAACAAAGCTTGTGGGTATAGCAACAACCTTCAGTTCAGTTCAGTTCAGTCGCACAGTCGTGTCTGACCCTTTGCGACCCCATGAATCGCAGTACGCCAGGCCTCCCTGTGCATCACAAATTCCCAGAATCTACCCAAAGCCATGTCCATCGAGTCGGTGATGCCATCCAGACATCTCATCCTCTGTTTTTCCCTTCTCCTTCTGCCCCCAATCCCTTCCAGAAACACGGTCTTTTCCAGTGAGTCAACTCTTCGCATGAGGTGTCCAAAGTATTGGAGTTTCAGATTCAGCATCAGTCTTTCCAATGAACACCTAGGACTTATCTCCTTCAGGATGGACTGTTTGGATCTCCTTGCAGTCCAAGGGGCTCTCAAGAGTCTTCTCCAACACCATAGTTCAAAAGCATCAATTTTTCGGCGCTCAGCTTTCCTCACCGTCTAACTCTCATATCCATACATGACCACTGGAAAAATCATAGCCTTGACCAGTCAGATCTTTGTTGGCAAAGTAATGTCTCTGCTTTTTGATATGCTATCTAGGTTAGTCATAACTTTCCTTCCAAGGAGTAAGCGGCTTTTAATTTCATGGCTGCAGTCACCATCTGCAGTGATTTTGGAGCCCCAAAAAATAAAGTCTGACACTGTTTCCACTGTCTCCCCATCTATTTCCCATGAGGTGATGGGACCAGATGCCATGATCTTAGTTTTCTGAATGTTGAGCTTGAAGCCAACTTTTTCACTCTCCTCTTTCCCTTTCATCAAGAGGCTTTTTAGTTCCTCTTCACTCTCTGCCATAAGGGTGGTGTCATCTGCATATCTGAGGTTATTGATATTTCTCCAAGCAACCTTGATTCCAGTTTGTGCTTCTTCCAGCCCAGCATTTCTCATGATGTACTCTGCATATAAGTTAAATAAGCAGGGTGACAACATACAGCCTTGATACACTCCTTTTCCTATTTGGAACCAGTCTGTTGTTCCATGTCCAGTTCTAACTGTTGCTTCCTGATCTGCATACAGGTTTCTCAAGAGGCAGGTGAGGTGGTCTGGTATTCCCATCTCTTTCAGAATTTTCCACAGTTTATTGTGATCCACACAGTCGAAGGCTTTGACATAGTCAATAAAGCAGAAATAGGTGTTTTTCTGGAACTCTCTTGCTTTTTCAATGATCCAGCAGATATTGGCAATTTGATCTATGGTTCCTCTGCCTTTTCTAAAACCAACTTGAACATCTGGAAATTCTCGGTTCACATATTGCTGAAGCCTGGCTTGGAGAATTTTGAGCATTACTTTATTACTGTATGAGATGAGTGCAATTGTGCAGTAGTTTGAGCATTCTTTGGGATTGCCTTTCTTAGGCATTGGAATGAAAATTGACCTTTTCCAGTCCTGTGGCCACTGCTGAGTTTTCCAAATTTGCTGGCATATTGATTGCAGCACTTTCACAGCATCATCTTTCAGGATGTGAAATAGCTCAACTGGAATTCCATCACATCCACTAGCTTTGCTCATAGTGATGCTTTCTAAGGCCCACTTGACTTCACATTCCAGAATGTCTGGCTCTAGGTGAGTGATCACACCATTGTGATTATCTGGGTCATGAAGATCTTTTCTGTACAGTTCTTCTGTGTATTCTTGCCACCTCTTCTTAATATTTTCTGCTTCTGTTAGGTTCATACCATTTCTGCCCTTTATTGAGCCCATGTTTGCATGAAATATTCCCTTGATATTTCTAATTTTCTTGAAGAGATGTCTAGTCTTTCCCATTCTGTTGTTTTCCTCTATTTCTTTGCATTGATCACTGAGGAAGGCTTTCTTATCTCTCCTGGCTATTATTTGGAATTCTGCATTCAAATGGGAATATCTTTCCTTTTCTCCTTTACTTTTCACTTCTCTTCATTTCACAGCTATTTGTAAGGCCTCCTTACAATGTACAAAAACTAATTTTATTATTTTAGTTCTTCCATGAACTGGGTGAAGCCTATGTCTTTTATATACATTGACTTACTAAGCTTGCATGCATGCATGCTCAACTGTGTTGGATTCTTTGCAACCCTGTGTACTACAGCCCCAAGGTTCCTCTGTCCATGGGATTGTCCAAGCAAGAATACTGGAGTAGGTTGCCATTTCCTTCTCCATTGTTCTCTCCTACCCAGGGATCAAACTCATCTCTCCTGCATTGACAGGCAGATTCTTTACCTCTGAGCCACCTAGGAAGCCCTTACCAAGTTTATGTCACTATAAAACCCCCAGGCAAATAGAGGTTAGTAGTGTGGAATTGCCAGTTCAAGATGCAAACTTTAGTTCTAAAGATCTGCATTATTTACTACCTGTTTCAGGGTGGAAACAGCTCAGGTGTGAGAAAGCAGTTAGTTGTTGTCATGGAGTCCTTCAAATGATGAAAATTATTGGCCTTTGATGGTTCATGGAACATATCACATGAGAAGACTATAAGTATACAGTATGTAGAGAGAACAGTAAACACATAATCATCTTCAAAAGAATTTGGAAGAATGCTCAGAAAACTGTTTCTGTTCCCAGAGGAGACTGAAAAATATGAAGAATCTTGATATTTTGGTATTTTAATCAGTTTGGGCTGCTATAAGGAGTGGCAACTGGAGAGGAGATACCCAACATCCAAGGTCAGGAGCGGAGGCTGAGAGGAGATACCCAACGTCCAAAGTAAGGAGCAATGGCTGTGCTTTGCTGGAGCAGCTGTGAAGAGATATCCCAAGTCCAACGTAAGAGAAATCCCAGTAAGAGAGTAGGTGCTGAGAGAGGGAATCAGAGGGCAGATCGACTGAAACCAAAATCAAAGAAAACTAGCCAATCTGATCATATGGACCACGGCCTTGTCTAACTCAATGAAACTAAGTCATGCCATGTAGGGCCAACCAAGACGGATTGCTCATGGTGGAGAGTTCTGACAAAATATGGTCCACTGGAAAAGGGAATGGCAAACCACTTCAGTAATCTTGCCTTGAAAATCCCATGAACAGTATGAAAAGGCAAAAAGATAAGACACTGAAAGATGAACCCCCCAGGTAGGTAGGTGCCCAATATGCTACTGGAGATCAGTGGAGAAATAACTCCAGAAAGAATGAAGGGATGGACCCAAAGCAAAAACAACACCCAGTTGTGGATGTGACTGGTGATAGAAGTAAGGTCCGATGCTGTAAAGAGCAATATTGCATAGGAACCTGGAATGTTAGGTCCATGAATCAAGGCAAATTGGAAGTGGTCAAACAGGAGATGGCAAGAATGACTGTCGACATTCTAGGAATCAGTGAACTAAAATGGACTGGAATGGGTGAATTTAACTCACATGACCATTACATCTACTGCTGTAGGCAGGAATCCCTTACAAGAAATGGAGTAGCCATCATAGTCAACAAAAAAAGTCTGAAATGCAATATTTGGATGCAATCTCAAAAACGACAGAATGATCTCTGTTCGTTTCCAAGGCAAACTCTTCAATATAATGGTAACCCAAGTCTATGTCCCTACCAGTAATGCTGAAGAAGCTGAAGCTAAATGGTTCTATGAAGACCTACAAGACCTTTTAGAACTAATACCCAAAAAAGGTGTCTTTTTCATTATAGGGGACTGGAATGCAAAAGTAGGCAGTCAAGAAACACCTGGAGTAACAGGCAAATCTGGCCTTGGAGTACAGAATGAAGCAGGGCAAAGCTAATAGAATTTTGCCAAGAGAACACACTGGTCATAGCAAACCTCCTCTTCCAACAACATAAGAGAAGACTCTACACATGGACATCACCAGATTGCCAAAACCAAAATCAGATTGATTATATTCTTTGCAGCCAAAGATGGAGAAGCTCTATACAGTCAGCAAAAACAAGAGCGGAAGCTGACTGTGGCTTAGATCATGAACCCCTTATTGCCAAATTCAGACTCAAATTAAAGAAAGTGGGGAAAACCACTAGACCATTCAGGTATAACCTAAATAAAATCTTTTATGATTATGCAGAGGAGGTGAGAAATAGATTTCAGGGACTAGATCTGATAGACAGAGTGCCTGATGAACTATGGATGGAGGTTCATGACATTGTAGAGGAGACAGGGTACAAGACCATCCCCAAGAAAAAGAAATGCAAATAAAAAACAAAATGGCTGACTGAGGAGGCCTTACAAATAGCTGTGAAAAGGAGAGAAGTGAAAAGCAAAGGAGAAAAGGAAACATATACCCATTTGAATGCAGATATCCAAAGAATAGCAAGAAGAGATTTAAAAAAAACAAAAAACAAAAAAAAGCCTTCTTCAGTAATCAGTGCAAAGAAATAGAGGAAAATAATAGAATGTGAAATACTAGAGATCACTTCAAGAAAGTGAGAGATACCAAGGGAATATTTCCTGCAAAGATGGACTAAATAAAGGACAAAAATGGTATGGACCTAACAGAGGCAGAATATATTAAGAAGAGGTGGCAAGAATACACAGAAGAGCTGTACAAAAAAGACCTTCATGACCCAAATAATCATGATGGTGTGATCACTCACCTAGAGTCAGACATCCTGGAATACAAAGTCAAGTGGGCCTTAGAAAGCATCACTACAACTAAAGCTAGTGGATGTGATGGAATTCCAGTTGAGCTATTTCAAATCCTAAAAGATGATGCCGTGAAAGTGCTGCAATCAACGTGCCAGAAAATTTGGAAAACTCAGCAGTGGCCACAGGACTGGGAAAGGTCAGTTTTCATTCCAATCTCAGAGAAAGGCAATGACAAAGAATGCTCAAACTACCACACAGTTGCACTCATCTCACGCACTAGCAAAGTAATGCTCAAAATTCTCTAAGCCGGGCTCCAGCAATATATGAGCCGTGAACTTCCAGATGTTCAAGCTGGTTTTAGAAAAGGCAGAGGAAGCAGAGATCCAATTGCCAACATCCACTGGGTCATAAAAAAAGCAAGAGAGTTCTATAAAAACATTTATTTCTGCTTTTTGCTAAAGCCTTTGACTGTGTGGATCACAGTAAATTGTGGAAAAATCTGAAAGAGATGGGAATACCAGACCACCTGTCCTGCCTCTTGAGAAATCTGTTTGCAGGTCAGGAAACAATAGTTAGAACTGGACATCGAATGACAGACTGGATCCAATTAGGAAAAGGAGTGCATCAAGGCTGTATATTGTCACCCTGCTTATTTAACTTATATGCAGAGTACATCATGAGAAATGCTGGGCTGGAAGAAGCACAAGCTGGAATCAAGATTGCCAGGAGAAATATCAATAACCTCAGATATGCAGATGACACCACCCTTAGAGCAGAAAGTGAAGAACTATAGAGCCTCTTGATAAAAGTGAAAGAAGAGAGTGAAAAAATTGGTTTAAAGCTCAACATTCAGAAAACTAACAGCATGGCATCCGGTCCCATCACTTCATGGCAAATAGATGGGGAACAGTGGAAACAGTGACAGACTTTATTTTTTGGGGTTCCAAAATCACTGCAGATGTTGACTGCAGCCATAAAATTAAAAGACACTTACTCCTTGGAAGAGGAGTTATGCCAACCAAGACAGCATATTAAAAAGCAGACATTACTTTGCCAACAAAGGTCTATCTGGTCAAGGCTATGGTTTTTCCAGTGGTCATGTATGGATGTGAGTTGGACTATAAAGAAAGCCGAGCACAGGAGAATTGATGCTTTTGAACTGTGGTGTTGGAGAAGACTCTTGAGATTCCCTTGGACTGCAGAGAGATCCAATCAGTCCATCCTAAAAGTGATCAGTCCTGGCTGTTCATTGGAAGGACTGATGTTGAAGCTGAAACTCCAATACTTTGGCCACCTGATGCAAGGAACTGAGTCATTTGAAAAGATCCTGATGCTGGGAAAGATTGAGGGCAGGAGGAGAAGGGGACGACAGAGGATGAGATGTTTGGATGGCATCACTGACTCAATGTACATGAGTTTGAGTGAAACTCCAGCAGTTGGTGATGGCCTAGGAGGCCTGCTGTGCTGCAGTCCATGTGGTCACAAAGAGTAGGACTCGATTGAGTGACTGAACTGAACTGAATGGAAGGTTATACCATAAACTGGATGGGTTAAACAATAGAAACTTTCTTCTCACAGTTCTGGAGTCTAGGCAGTCCAAGATCACAATAATAGCTGATTCTGTTCCTGCTGAGAGCTCTCTTCCTTGTCTCATCTATATATGAGAGAGGGAGAGAGAAAGAGAGAGAAATTTATTCTAAAGAATTGACTTATGCAGGTTTGAAGGCTCCTAAGTCCAAAATTTGCCTGAATATCAAGGGAAGAGTTGATATTGTAGTTGGTGTCCAAAACCAGTCTTCAGAAAGAACTCTCTTTCCCTTGGGGCAATAATCTGTTTTCTTTAAAGGCCTTCAACTGATTTGCTGTTGTTGTTCAGTTGCTAAGTTGTGTCCAATTCTTTGTTGGACTACAGCTTTCCAAGCCTCCCTGTTCTTCACTATCTCCCAAAGTTCATTCAAATTCATATCCATTGAGTTCATAATGCCATCCAACCATCTCATCCTTTGTTGCCCTCTTGTCCTCCTGCCCTCAGTCTTTCAACTGATTAGATAAGGCCAACTCACATTATGGAGAATAATCTGCTTTACTCAAATTTGACTGATTTAAATGTTAATCTCATCTAGAATTATCTTCATATCAATATCCAAACAGTTGTTTAACCAAATATTTGGAAACTGTAGCTTAACCAATTTGACCCATGAAATCAGACATCACACCCACTTAACCTAGAGCTCCATGAGGGTATAGGTTATAACTGTACTATTCATTGGTCTATCTCTGACCCCTAGGATACACTGTGCCTAAGAGAGTGGCAGGGATACAAAAGCCCCTTTATTTCTTGAAGGATGCTTTAGAAGATTGAAGCTACATGGTCCACAGCCCAGAATATCACATAATACAAAGCAAGAGTTGTGTCAGAAAAAGGCACAAAAGGAGGCTTGGTCAAAGAGTGGGGACTATTTAGAGCCTTTCTGTGTGATGTCACAGGGAAGTGATACTGTGTGTACAAATAAGTCATTAATGAGAAAAGACAGCTGGAAGCCTACAGGTCCCCTTCTCCTGATCAGTATAAGGGCCAAGTTGCTGATACACTTGGATATTCTTACAATTACAGTAAATGAAAGTAGGTTAGCAGTTTACTTCTGTTACCTGAAAAAGAAAAAAAAAAAAAAAAAAAAAACAGAAGTCAGTGTGAA
This sequence comes from Cervus canadensis, assembly GCF_019320065.1. Classification (NCBI taxonomy): domain Eukaryota; kingdom Metazoa; phylum Chordata; class Mammalia; order Artiodactyla; family Cervidae; genus Cervus; species Cervus canadensis. Next base: position 56,180,076 of record NC_057386.1, on the reverse strand, counting down.
CTTGAGTCATATTATCTCTCATTCTTGAGAAATTCTAATCTGCAGATGTGTGATGGATTTTCAAGGTCATGGATACAAGTAAGTATTTGAGCTGAGATTTAAACATTTCATATCTCTGCTCTGTCATTGCTATATACCAAAACAAAAATATTTTCTTGGAAAACATGTCAGGTCAGAATTTCATGTTAGCCTTTATTTAGATGCTATATATATTAAGCACTGCTAACAAAATGCAATTTTTCTGTTTGTCCTGATTTCTGACTCTGTTTTTCCCTGGGATCCATGACCTTTCTAAAAATCATGGTAGTGAATCATCTCTATATATTTTGAGAAAATAGAGTTCTGGTGCACTCTGTTATGACTCATGACTTCAGATTACGTGGAAATAGGTTTTGAGTCTTTAATTCTCATTTCTTCTGTTTCTGCATCATTTGGGTTTTCCACAACTTACCTCTTTAATGCTTAGCTTTTGCTTTGTTTGGTGTATTTTGTTACAATGTACTAGAAGCTGCATGAGCTACTTGATGGTCAAGTAGGTTTAAGCAAGGTTAAGGAAAGCCTGTTTCAAATTTTGGATCATGTCTTCTTTCCTCCATCTTTTTCTTTTGAACTACCACCAATCCTGTGCTGTTTGTTTTTTTCTTTTTCTTTTTCTTTCCATAAAATTACCTTTAGTGTTATTTCTAAATATATAAATCATATTCATCTAATAAGAAAAAGAAATCATTCTGAAAAAGATAATGAAAGTAAAATTCATTTCAAATCTCACTTTACCATGGTTAATAACTACAGTTAATACTTTGATAAATACAATGAGGACAGACTATCTCCCTTTCTCTTATTTGTGTATGTTTGTGATATATATGCACACTTTTGTATACACACACTATTTTCGGTATGCTCTTTGTATCTTTGTGTCTTTTAACATCACTACTTAACCTCAAAAGGCTAATCTATATAGGCTTCCTTAACTTTGGCTTCTTTTTGGGTTAGGCCAATCAGAAGCTCTAGAAGGAAGACAGAAGGTGAAATGAGAGTGAGGGGTGAAGACATTTCTCTAGTCCCCTTGCTTTTGGCTTGCTTGAAGCAGACTTTTATTCTTCTATGAGTGCTCCCTCAAGACAGACACCTATATAAGTCTTTTTGACTTCTAGATCCTGGTAGCTTCTGCCTTGTCTCGCAGCAAGTTTAGGGATTGTAAGGGTTCCACTGAAAGTAGCCCCAGGATGTATGCTATTCCTTGGATCCCTGTACTATGCTCACCACTTTAAAAAGATCTATTATCAATCTGTCCTCAAATTATCCTAATTTGAATATAACACCTGTTTTGTAACACTTCCCCACACAACACAACACACACAGACACACACAGACACACAGACACACAGACACACACACACACACACATCCCTTATATTACTTAAATAGAATGGATGGTGGTGCATGCTATTCAAACATTTCCTTAATTAGCTTTTTTTTTTTAATTGAAAGATAATTGCTTTTTTTGTTGTTTTCTGTCAAACCTTAACATGAATCAGCCATGGGTGTACATACATCCCCTCTCTTTTGAACCTCCATCCCATCTCCCTCCCACCCCACCCCTCTCGGTTGATACAGAGCCCCTGTGTGAGTTTCCTGAGCCACACAGCAAATTCCTCTTGGCTATCTATTTTACATATGGTAATGTAAGTTTCCATGTTGCTCTCCATACATTTTACTCCCTCCTCCCCTCTCCCCAGGTCCATAAGTCCATTCTCTATGTCTGTTTCTCCAGTGCTGACCTGTAAATAAATTCTTCAGTACCATTTTTCTAGATTCCATATATATGCATTAGGATAAGATTTATTTTTCTCTTACTGACTGACTTCACTCTGTATAATAGGTTCTAAGTTCATACACCTCATTAAAATTGGCTCAAACACATCCCTATTTGTGGCTGAGTAATATTCCATTGTGTATATGTACCACTTTTTTATCCATTCATCTGTCAATGGACATCTAGGTTGCTTCCATGTTCCAGCTATTGTAAATAGTGCTGCAATGAACAATGGGATACATGTGTCTTTTTCAGTTTTGGTTTCCTCAGGGTATATGCCTAGGAGTGGGATTGCTGGGTCGTATGGTAGTTTTATTCCTAGATTTTTAAGGAATCTCTATACTGTTTTCCATCGTGGCTGTATCAATTTATGCTCCCAACAACAGGGCAAGAGCATCCCCTTTTTCTCCACACCTTCTCCAGCATTTATTGTTTGTAGACTTTTTAATGATGGCCATCCTGACTGGTGTGAGATGATATCTCATTGTAATTTTAATTTGCATTTCTCTAATAATGATCAATGTTGAACATGCTTTCATGTGTTTGTTAACCATCTGTGTCTTCTTTGGAGAAATGTCTGTTTAGGTCTTTTTCCCACTTTTTGATTGGGTTTTTTGTTTTTCTGGTATTAAGTTGTATGAGCTGCTTGTATATTTTGGAAGTTAATCCTTTGTCAGTTGTTTCATTTGCTATTACTGTCTCCCATTCTGAGGATTGTCTTTTCACCTTGCTTATAGTTTCTTTTGCTGTGAAAAAGCTTTTAAGTTTAGTCAGGTCCCACTTGTTTGCTTTTATTTTTATTTCCGTTACTTTAGGAGGTGGGTCATAGAGGATCTTGCTTTGATTTATGTCATTGAGTGCTCTGCCTATGTTTTCCTCTAAGAGTTTGATAGTTTCTGGTCTTACATTTAGGTCTTTATTTCATTTTGAGTTTATCTTTGTATATGGTGTTAGGAAGCACTCTAATTTCATTCCTTACATGTAGCTGCCCAGTATTCCCAGCACTATTTATTGAAGAGGCTGTCTTTGCTCCACTGTATATTTTTGGCTCCTTTGTCAAAAATAAGGCACCCATGGGTACCATAATTTGCTTTTCTAGTCTCATCTTGATGGATATTTAGAGTACTTCATTTTTTCATAGTAGTAGTAATGAAACTATTAGCAACTCCATTTACATATTTTGCTGAATTTTTGCAAGGTTATTTTATAGTAAACTCCTAACAATAGTGTTTCTTTGTCAAAGGTATGCATAATTTCAATTTGATAGGTATCATTTTTTCTTTTAGATTGTTTAATAATTTGGATTAGAAAGGACATTTCTGTCTCCCGTGCTCATTGCCAGTACTGTATTTTAGCAAGCATATTAATCTTTGCCAATGTGAGACATGACAAATATCACTACCATTTTGATTTCTATTTCTTTAGCTATGAGTGATATTGAACTTTTCATGTATTTATTTAACCATTTGCATTTATCTCCTAGGAACTTCCTATTCACAGCCTTAGTTAGTTTGTTCAGTCGCTCAGTCATGTTCAACTCTTTGTGACCGCATGAATCGCAGCATGCCAGGCCTCCCTGTCCATCATAAACTCCCGGAGTTTACTCAACCTCATGCCCATCGAGTCGGTGATGCCATCCAGACATCTCATCCTCTGTTTTTCCCTTCTCCTTCTGCCCCCAATCCCTTCCAGAAACACGGTCTTTTCCAATGAGTCAACTCTTCGCATGAGGTGGCCAAAGTATTGGAGTTTCAGCTTCGGCATCAGTCCTTCCAATGAACACCCAGGACTGATCTCCTTTAGGATGGACTGTTTGGATCTCCTTGCTGTCCAAGGGACTCTCAAGTCTTCTCCAACAACATAGTTCAAAAACTTCAGCACTCAGCTTTCTTAACAGTCCAACTCTCACATCGACACATGGCTACTGGAAACACCATAGCCTTGACTAGACGGACCTTTGTTGGCAAAGCAATGTCTCTGCTGTTTAATATGCTATCTAGGTTGGACATGAGTTTGAGTAGACTCTGGGAGTTGGTGATGGACAGGGAGGCCTGGTGTTCTGCGATTCATGGGGTCTCAAAGAGTCGGACACGACTGAGCGACTGAACTGAACTGAACTGAGGTTGGTCATAAATTTCCTTCCAAGGAGTAAGCGTCTTTTAATTTCATGGCTGCAGTCACCATCTGCAGTGATTTTGGAGCCCCCAAAAATAAAGTCTGACACTGTTTCCACTGTCTCCCCATCTATTTCCCATGAGGTAATGGGACCAGATGCCATGATCTTAGTTTTCTGAATGTTAAGCTTTAGGCCAACTTTTTCACTCTCCTGTTTCACTTTCTTCAAGAGGCTTTTTAGTTCCTCTTCACTCTCTGCCATAAGGGTGGTGTCATCTGCATATCTGAGGTTATTGATATTTCTCCCGGAAATCTTGATTCCAGCTTGTGCTTCTTCCAGCCCAGTGTTTCTCATGATGTACTCTGCATATAAGTAAAATAAGTAGGGTGACAATATACAGCCTTGATGTACTCCGTTTCCTATTTGGAACCAGTCTGTTGTTCCATGTTTAGTTCTAACTGTTGTTTCCTGACCTGCATACAGGTTTCTCAAGAGGCAGGTGAGGTGGTCTGGTATTCCCATTTCTTTCAGAATTTTTCACAGTTTATTGTGATCCACACAGGCAAAGGCTTTGGCGTAGTCAATAAAGCAGAGATAGATGTTTTTCTGGAACTCACACCATTAACCCATATCAATTATAATAGTTATTTTCAAGACAAACAGTATTGTCTATATTGGAAATAGACCACTATCAGTTCATTTTAGTCATCTATTTATGCAGTAAAAGCAAGAACCAGCACAGAATACACATGTAAACATGTGAACCATGAGGTTTCTACAAAGATACCTAGAAAAATTATGCTTTAATCAATCTGAGTAGGTTTGAAACGTATCAAGATTTTCATGTGAAGTAACTGATGGACTGGAGCACACAGAATAAGACTATTCCTGTACCAATGCTTAGAGCTTGATTGGAAAGTAAAATCAAGTTCAGGGAAGCATGTTAGGGAGGATTTAGGAAACATTGTTTTCCGGTTGATTTATTCACCTATGGTTAAAATATAATTAAAACTAGTCATGTACAGATGTGAAAATTGGACCATAAAGAAGGTTGAGCACTGAAGAATTGATTCTTTTGAATTGTGGTACTGGAGGAAGCTCTTGAGATTCCCTTGGACTTTGAGGATATCAAACTAATCAATCCTAAAGGAAATCTACCCTGAATATTGATTGGAAGGACTGTTACTGAAGGTGAAGCTCCAGTACTTTTCCACCTGATGCAAAGAGTCGACTCATTGGAAAAGACCCTAATGATGAAAAAAAATGAATGCAAAGAAGGGAGTGGCAGAATATGAGATCATCAGATAGTATCACTGACTCAATGGACAGGAATTTGAGCAAACTCTGAAAGATAGAAGACAGAGGAGTCTAGTGTACTACAGTCCATGTGTCACAAAGAGTTAGACATGACTTAACAGCTGAACAACAACAAAAGTGTTGAATATACATGTACACATACAGTACATTATGGTTTCTCTATTTTATTCAGAAAATTCCAACATAGAATTACTACCTGTTCTACTTCATGGTCACATTAGAAAGTGTGTTGGTTTTGCTAGAAGACTAGATTTGTCCATCCCGGCGGTGGTGACTGCCGCAGCGGGAAAGGTAGTATCGGAACTTAAGTTACTCGAATAACTTTGAAGCACTGGTAAGTCACTGTTTTATTCATTGTCAGGGCATTCCATTTAATGTTCTCACTGACCCTTTGGGGTAAAAATTTCCATCTCCATCTTTTGAAGTCAAGCAACATCCTTGAAATCACAGGAAATAAGGAATGTGGTGTTGTATTTGAAAGCAAGCCTTTCCGATTTCAGACTCCACGTTGCTGCTGCTATACCAAACTATGTGTAATAAAAGGCATTTTGTTCCGTTTTCATTCTGTCATAGTTCAATACGTGGTCCAACTATAAATGACTAATATGAAGCTTCTGTTCAATGGAACTCAACTACAAGTTAAACAACATCCAGTTGGTCTAGATTCTGTTCAATGAGAGGAGTCTACTCACCACAAGCTTGAGGACATGAGACCATCAACTGCTAGAAAAGTTTTTAAAACTTGTAACCTTTGTACTTACTGCTTTCTGGTAACAAATATCTTGCAGAGCAAACCTGTCTGCAGACCTCACGCTGTGTTGCACAGTTCTAGAAAATACTGTTAACACCTAATTTATCATCTGCTTTGTAAAGACCACACCTGAGTATTGAAATACAAGTATGAAAGTTAGAATTCTGTTTTTAAAGTGAAGTAAATTCAATACAAAACGATCATTCAAAGCTTTAATAAAAATAAATTATTCCCTGAAGAATGTGCTTGGTAAGTTATAAACATGGAAAGCAATTGTTTGTTCTTCATGAGGCAGAGGAAAACTAATTAAGCAGCTTGTTTAGCTGAATGCTTGGCATTTGTTATCTTTGTTCTTGTTCTGTGTTGTGGATACTTCCAGCTTTCCCTTGAAAAACTACTTTTTATTTAATGAGATATTTTGTTCAGTCTATTTGTAAACATGGCAACCATATTTAAATAATTCTGATTTTGGTGGTTCTCATTTTATATCTGATTTCTTTCTTGGCTGATCTGCCTGTCTACTCAGCTTGATTATCTTCCCAAATGATCTTGACACGACTACTCCACTCGGTCTTTCCTATGGATATATAGGAAAGAACTATATATATGAGACTGATTTAGTCGCTAAGTTGCGTCCAACTCTTGCCACCCCAAGGGCTGTAGCTTGCCAAGCTCCTCTGCCCATGGAATTTTCCAGGCAAGGATAGTGGAGTGGGTTGCCATTTCCTTCTCCAGGGGATCTTCCAGACCCAGGACTCGAACCCAGGTCTCCTGCATTGCAGGCAGATTCTTTACCGACTGAGCTATGAGGGAAGCACATATATAAGACTATACATATATATGCATATATATATATATATATATATGACTATATAAAACTTTTAATAATTCAGCAGTTTTTCCTCTATCACTCCTTCCCCAAAGTACACTTATCCAGAAAGATATTCTTTCAGGAAGAGAACAAAAAATCAGTATAGTATCAGCACACATGATATAGGTGTGACCCCCAGATATTTAAAGAAATGATTTTAACTAATATGGAGGCTGTTTGAATGTTTATCTCCAAACTGTTTCTCTTCAATATGTTTTGATCTAAACAACATACCTGTATAGCAATGTGTTCTTGCTTTAAAAATTAATTCATTTCTTTTAAAGAAAACAATTCACATTTCCCTTCTTTTGTGAATTTTTTTTCTTCTGTTTGTGGAAAAGAACAATAAAGAGAGGTTCTTATAACAGCATCTCTGTATTAGGATAATGTCCAACTTTTGTAAATAGTGTAATAATCGCTCTTTTTTGGTGATCACTGGAGCCATTCATTTTTAACCCATTGTGAAATTTCTCAATGTGGAGGTTCAGGATGCAGTTAGCTATTGCTTTTGAGAAAATAATAATAAAACATTTTAAATTTGTTTAAATCATAATTTGGACTAGTGAGAGACTAAAAATGTAATAAAGAAAAATATCTGAAAACATCATCTATTTGGTTAAAAAATAGGATAAAAAGTAAAACATAAAGGGAAAATATCCAAGACTAATCCAATTATTCACACTCTTTTTAAGAGAAGTGCTGTGATCTCTGTCTTATGTAGGATATATTTCATGTTCGCAGTTGATTTGCATGTTTGCAACCCTAGAGTTGGTAGTCTTTAGGTAGTTGGGAACTACAATTCTTTGAGTGATTCTACATACCCAAGCAGAGTTCTAAAAGCTATTCCTCAATGATTTCTACTTTTTGTACTTAACTTTTAAGTGTATTTTTTCCTAGGACTGCCATAACAAAGTACCAAGAAATGTTAATCGATATGACAGACATTCATTCTTTCTCAGTTTCAGAAGCTAGAAAATCAAGATATCAGTAGTGCCATGCTCCCTCTGAACCCTGTAAGAATTCCTCCTTGCTTCTTTCCAGCTCCTGGTGGTTTCCCAGAAATCTCTGATATTCTTTGGCTTGCAGCTGGATTACTACCAATTTCTGACTTTATTACCACATGATATTCTATGGCCATCTTCTTCTAAAGATACCACTGACATTGGATTATGGGCTCATCCTACACCAGTATGACTGAGTCTTAACTAATTACATCTGTGATGTTCTTATTTTTAAATAAGGTCACTTTCTAAAGTGGTTAGAACTTAAACATATCTTTTTTGAGGGAATGTAACTCAATCTATAACAAAGCCTGAATGATAATTTTGTTATTTCAAATGAATAATCTGGCTAAAATAGTATTTTCTACAGTCAAGAATACAAGCATTTGGTAAAACCTATAGAATTCCTTGAATGCCAGATGCTATAACACCACCTCCCCCACCATACACATATTCATTACAGCATTATCACCCTACTTGTTCTTAATTTTTCTATTCAGAAATCACAAATGCCACAACATTGTGAATCAACTATACTCCAACATAAAATAAAAGTAAAATAAATAAATAAATAAAGTTTAAAAAAGGGGATTCCCTGGTTGCTCAGATGGTAAAGAAATACAGTTCAAAAGAAATCATAAATGTCATTGATAAAGTTTGGGTGATTTTGGGCTGGGGATTAAGATAAAGCTTCCACTGCACATTTCTATGTTCTGAGCACTGTACTAGCCACATTAATTATCGTATTTTTTCTTCACAAAATAGTAAAAGATGTTATAATAGTCAAATTATGTAGATGATGAAAATGTGATCTAGAGATAGTAAATTAACTTGTCCTAGGAAAGTATATGAATGAGCCAGTATTCAGACTATACCACACAACTTTCTAATTCTCTGGGATCAGAGAAAAAGTGTAAAGAGAAGTTGAAATTATACATGACATGTTATGTAGTTTCTTTCCAGCAAAATCTACAGTACTATAACCTTTCAAAGCTAGTGACTTCATAAGTTGTTTAATATTGCTCAGAGAATGTGGTAACTGCCACACTTTCTTATTTTGTCATTGAAATATTTGGTAACTTTTACTTGCAGAGTTGATGATGGACAGGGAAGCCTGGTGTGCTATTTCTCTGGGGTCACATGGGGTCACAAAGAGTTGGACAAGACTGAATGATTGAATTGAACTAATTTGCATAGCAATAAGTTGCCTTCATTTAACTTCTTATATAGAATCAAATAGGGTTAACTGAGGTCAGGGAGCAAATATAAAGGGTTGGAGACTAAAACACAAAAACCTTTACCCAATCCAAGCAATGAACATATAACAAATCCAATGATAGGATAATGATTGTTGTATAATAACAACCATGTTGTTGTTGTTAAGTCACTAAGCTGTATCTGAATCTTTGTTAGTCCATGGACTGCAGCATGCCAGGTTTCCCTGTTCTTCGCTATCTCCCGGGGATTGCTCAAACTCACATCCATTGAGACAGTGATGCCATCCAAACATCTATCCTTTGTTGCCTCCTTCTCCTCCTGCCCTAAATCTCTCCCAGCATCAGGGTCTTTTCCTAACAAGTCAGCTGTTTTCCATCAGGTGGCCAAAGTATTGGAACTTTAGCTTCAGCATCAGTTTTTCTAATAAATATTCAATGTTTATTTCCTTAAGGATTGACTGGTTTGACCTCTTTGCTGTCCGGGGGACTCTCAAGAGTCTTCTCCAGTACCTCAACTCAAAAGCATCAATTATTTGGCACTCAGACTTCTTTATGGACCAACTCTCACATCTATTAACTACTGGAAAAACCATAGTTTTGACTATACCGGCCTTTGTCTGCAAAGTGATGTCTCTGCTTTTTAATACACTGTCTAGGCAACTGTGTTCTAGTCATTCTTTCAATGCCTCACTGGCCATTTAATCAGAAACTATCAATATGTCAAAAGTTGGTTGTACTATATACCTTTCACAGTACGCTAGCCAATACTACAACATTTATATAATTACTGTTGTGGTCGTAGTAAAGGATCAACACAGCCCTTGATTGCCAAACATTTTGTTTTTCACCTGCCTCACTGCATGTTGCATGTGCATACTGAATACTAGAACATAATCTGGGTTACTCCTATTTCTCCACAGCAAAAGAGTTATCTGTGAATTTCTCAAATATGTGAGCAACCCAATTCCAGAATCTCATTTAAGGTCCACTTGTTGGACATTGATGCACCATTTGTCATTTACTATATTTTGTGGCAGGAAGCAACTTACTCGAAGCTGGCCATCTGAAAAAGTGATGTGTGAAGTTGTGAGCAAGGTGTAGGAAAACCACTAGGTAGAGTGCAAACTCCTAAGCATGTTCCTAAGACTGGAATGTCATGACCATGCCTAGGCTTGAAATAACAGAGAGTAGCTAACTAAACATAAACAATAAAAGAGCTATGTAGAAGCCAACAATAATAGATCTTCAATGGATTTGTAGTTAAGGAATACAGTAGTTTACACAGAAGTCAAGAGGAGAGTAATGGGGATGTAAAAAGTGTGACATCACTCTTCTCTTCCTCTCCAATCCTTTTGAGCAAACCCAACCTGAAGAGGGACGACAAAGGATGCAGTTCACATAAGTCAGGGAAAAGAACAGGGCAGAGAAAGATGGAAATTAGATCTACAGGGGCAAAGGTAAGGTATATAGTGCACAATTTACAGCAAGGCAAAGCATTTTCATTGGTGCCCATGGGAGTCAAGGACAGACTCCATGGAAAAATTCTTGCTCTCCTCATGATATTCCCCAACTGAGAGGGTAACAGGCAGGAAGGCCAGGGGTCTCCAAACGGAGGAAGGAGGCTGCAAGTGCCAGACATTTTTATTTCCCTTAAGCGGCAGGAGAAAAAAAAAAAAAAAAACAGCGATATTTTTTCTTCTCTATACAAATTTAAAAGGAGGTTTCTCTTAAAATGCTGTGTTGCCATGACACCTGGTTTAACCTGAAGCTAACTACTCTCAAACCTTGAGTTAACCAATACATTTCTTTTTCTTATGGAAATGTTGTCTTAAGCTATGTTAATGTACCCCAGACTCTATCTTCAAGTTGGTTCCGCCAAATGGCCTAACTTACTTACTCAGGTATTATTCCCCTAATCTATGTAAATGAAACTATTTGTTGGTATTCTGCCTTTCTACAAGATTCAAGTCAATCGTTTTATGGCCAGGGATGAATTATCTGGTGCCATTCTAAATTCTAAGACATTCCTTTCTTTTCATTAACAGACTGTGAGTGACTATATAACATATAGCTAAAGACTAGGAGGGGGGTACTCTTTTGCCCCCTTCTGATGCCTATGTCAGAAGCTTTCTCTATCTCCTTTATACTTTAATAAAACTTTATTACACAAAAACTCTGAGCGATCCAGCCTTGTCTCTGGCCCCAGATTGAATTCCTCTCCTCCGGAGGCCAAGAATCCTGCATCTTATCATTCAGCAACAACCTTTCACAACCTTAGATCTTAATGGCATCCACAGTGGGCTCCAAGTGATACTGAATACTGTGCTCAATATTCCCCTTTGTTCTGCCAACATACCCCTGGCAAGTTTTAAAGAAGGCCAACTTGGTTCAAATATTGTCTAGAGTAGTGTTTTTAAGAGTCCTTCAGAGTTATTATTACTCCCAGTAAGCTCCTAATACATCTCCCTGGCACCTCTCCCCTGAGTAATTTTCCTCTATATCAACAAACTGGCTACTAGATCAACCTCAAGAAAGTGGTGATTCATTTTGAGTAGGAATCCAGCAGGGATAGACACACAGTGGCTCACATTCCCTTTTACCTCAGTCACTACAGGTGGCCTTCCACATTCACCCAGACCCTAATTCTTACTTGGCTTTGCAGAGAGAGTTTTATTATTCTGATTCACTTTTTATCCTTCTGTCATTTTCACAATACCTTTCTCCCATACCTCCTGGGACTCCTGGTTTGTCATCAGCAAAAGTCCTTTTATCTTTCCCTTTGTTGTTGTTCAGTCACCCAATCACTTCCGGCTCTTTGTGACCCCATGGACTGCAGCATATGAGGCCTCCCTGTCCCTCATCATCTCCTGGATTTAGCCCAAGTTCATGTTCATTGCATCAGTAACACTGTCCAGCCATCTCATTCTTTGATGCCCTCTTCTTCTGCCCTCAATCTTTCCTAGCATCAGGGACTTTTCATGAGTCATCTGTCCACATCATATGACCAAAATACTGGAGCTTCAGCTTCAGCATCAGTCCTTCCAGGGAATATTCAGGGTTGATCTTCTGTCAGATTGACTGGTTCCATCTCTTTGCTGTCAGGGGACTTTGAGGAGTCCTCTCCAGCACCACAGTTTGAAGACATCAATTCTTTGGCATTCTGCCTTCTTTATGGTCCAGCTCTCACAACTGTATGTGACCTCTGGGAAGACCATAACCTTGACTATATGGACCTTTGTTGGCAGAGTAATGTATCTGCTTTTCAACACCCTATCCAGGTTTGTCAACATTTCCCTTCCAAGAAGCAATCATCTTCTGATTTCATGACTGCAGTCACTATCTGCAGTGATTTTGGAGCCCAAGAAGAGGAAATCTTTCCCTTAGGACATTGCTATTGCCAAAAATTTGATGCTTTTGAACTGTGGTGTTGGAGAAGACTCTTGAGAGTCCCTTGGACTGCAAGGAGATCCAACCAGTCCATCCTAAAGGAGATCAGTCCTGGGTGTTCACTGGAAGGACTGATGCTAAAGCTGAAACTCCAATAATTTGGCCACCTCATGCGAAGAGCTGACTCATTGGAAAAGACCCTGATGCTGGGAGGGATTGGGGGCAGGAGGAGAAGGGGACGACAGAGGATGAGATGGCTGGATAGCATCACCGACTCGATGAATTTGAGTTTGAGTAAACTCCGAGAGTTGATGATGGACTGGGAGGCCTGGCGTGCTATGATTCATGCGGTCGCAAGGAGTTGGACACGACTGAGCAACTGAACTGAACTGAACTGATTGCTTAAAAGTCTTTCAAGAGATAATTCCATTTTCTCATATTTCCACAGTTACTCAGAGCACAGAAGTAAGAGTTTAGGTATATATTTGTTCATCTTGGCTTATTTTTCCAGACCCTTATTCATTTTCATCCATCCTTCTCTAAATGCCAAGCATTTTAGAATGCTCCTGAAATGCTTCTTAGAAGCATCTATCACCTAGAATTTTGCACTGGTAGTATCAGCCATGCCTGATTAATGCATATTTATATAAACCTCTGTGTCACCCCCATTGAAGCTTTTAGTATAAGCCTCATTTTGCTTGTATCTATACTACTGCTGTTATTATTTTTTATTTGATATTTAACACTTTGTCCTCTTGCTTCCTTCCTTAACCTCCTCCGTTCTAGTCATCTTTTTCCTGTTGTTATAACTAGTTCTTCATCACTAATCACTACTTACTAATAATTTCCAATATATAAACCATGTCAAGTGTCTTGCTGCTCAACTAAGACTTTCTGTATGTCCAGCTCATCTTCTCCAATACCTAAATTTCTGTAATTCTTCAATCTCACTAGGATTTTCAATCCAGTTATCTACTCTATGAGTTCCCTTGTATTTTGCATCTTGCATTTATTACTATAATACTACTTTGCACACACTCTCAACCTTGCCCCTTTTCTCTCACTTTGTACTTGTGCAGAATAATCTCTATCCTGATTGCATATAAGTCTTTCTATTCACACTCTACCTCTATCCAAACATCTAAACATACATAGAATGTAATATACAGTATGCTGATAAATATCACTTTAGATTTATGACCACAATTCTAAAGTAAACTCTCAACACTGCCTAGCAATACTAATATTGCCTAGTATTATCTTAGTGAAACTACTTTCTCACTCTGTAGTATGATTACTTCACAGCTTCTATTCCCCCTTCAATCTACAACACCTTCTTTTTCTTAGCATCAGCTGATGTCTTTGGATCTTTTAAGATAAAATACTGGAACAATAGTATTTTTTTCCTCCTAAATTAATATCTGATCCCTATTTTTTTCCTCCTAAATTAATATCTGATCCCTATCTTTACTCATATATTCTTCCTTCCATCTTATGATTGCTGAAGTGTCCTTGCAGCTACCTAACTCCAACTCCTTCTGTGCATTGAATCCCATCTCTTTTTGCCTACTCAAAACATGTCTTTTCATAATCATCTCTCCTCTTCTTCATCTTAAGTGTTTCCTCTTTTATGGCATTCGGAGAAAACAAATACCTTTTGTGGATTATGATATCTTCTAATTACTGCTCTTCTCTGCTCCTCTTAATAATAGAATAATTCAGAAGGATCGGTTGTCTCCACTTCCTTGCCTCTCTTTTCCTCTTGAATCCATACTAACCAAGCAGTCTCCCATATCTCTCTACTTAAATTTTGCTTGTCAATATCAGCAGCATTCTCTACACTGCTAAATTCAGCAATCCTTTCATAATTACCATCATACACAACCTCTCACTGGCATCTGATCTTTCTCGAAATTGTTTCATCACTTACCTTCTGGGACAAAAGAATCGCCCAGGTTTCCTCTGACTGCAGGGACTATTCCTTCTCAGGATTGTCTTCCTTGGACTTTTCATGTTGCACTCCCATAAGAACTCACCCTCAGACTCTCCTTTTATTGATCCAAATTTATTCTTTAGATTATTTCATTCATTCCTTTAGCTTTAAATACCATATATCCACAGGTGATTCTTAGGTGTGTATGTCACCAACCTGAACATCTAGCATGTATGCCCTAAACAAAACTGTTGATTCCTTCCTTTCTTATCCCCTAAAATGTTCTCCACCAATCTACTCCACCTTCAAAAACATCACCACCACTCATTTAGTTGTCCTGGCCAACTCCTTCTCTTCTCCCAGAACCCATATTTAAACCATTAGCTAGTGTTTAGCTCTAATTTAGGAGATGGCAATGACAACCCACTCCAGTACTCTTGCCTGGACAATCCCATGGACAGGGGAGCCTGGTGGGCTGCCGTCTATAAGGTGACACAGAGTCCGACACGACTGAAGCGACTTAGTAGCAGCAGCAGCAGCTCTAACTTAAAATTTTTCCAGATATGACCATTTACTGACACCTATATGGCCGTCAAGGTTTCCCTGGTGGCTCAGTCAGTTAGGAATCTGACTGCAAAACAGGAGACACGGATTTGATCCCTGGGTCAGGAAGATCCCCTGGAGAAGGAAATGACAGCATTCTCCAGTATTCTTGCCTGGAGAATCCCATGGGTTGAGGAGCTGGCAGGCTACAGTCCATAGCATCACAGAGAGTTGGAAATGACTGAAGCAACTCAGCAGACATGCATATGACCTTCAACTAGTAAAATTTCCCATCATTCCTCACCTGGGTTGTTGAAGTTGATAGTTTCATGGTTTTCTTACTTTTACTCATCATTCCCTATATTCCACTCTCTATCCAGTAGCTAAATACTCTTCTTAAAACATCTCTCAGATCTTGTCACTTTCCTACTCAAACTCTTGAGAATTGTTTCCAATTACATTTATGGTACAATGTCTTACCATAACAATCAATCTTACCTTCAAAGGTAACAATCAATCTTACCTCTCTCCTCAAGCTCACTGCGCTCTGTGGACTTTTTTTTTTTTTTTTCTTTTCCTGTGCATCCCTAACTCTTCCCTTCCTCACAGGCTTTAATGTGGTTAACTATTCCCTTTCCTGGGAATATTTTTTTTTAGATATTCACTTGACACATTTTCTTCCCATACTCAGAGAACTGCCCCAGTATTATTCTTGAGAGAGACCTTCTTAAACCACCCTACTAAAATACAGCCATCTGCTCAATTAATAAGCATTAAAATCAAGGTTTTGCTGTTGTTGTCATTATATTCTTGACCTAAAGGAACAATGGTGTGCAATTCTGACTATTCAGAAAAGATAAGATAAAACCAAGTGTATAACAAGGATTATGGCCTTGTTTATTCTGAGAAGTTGAAATCAACTTAATATCCTATTTGGATAACTGATGGGTATCTATTTAAATTATCTATATAATCATATTAAGCATAATAAGTATAAAAATAAAAAAATATGCTATAAATTCTGTGGAATCAAATTTTTATATAAGGTAAAACATGATTACCACAACTTCAACTGTTGTGACATTTAAGCCATGTCTGCATTTGTTTGAATTTGTGTTGTTATTGGCTTGAGCCATGCTTCAAATAATATTTCTCCTTGGGTTTTAGTTTTGCTTCCAAAGGCAATCAAAGTACTGAAACATTTATGAATGGATTTGAAGTATCAAACATCAATCATTGTCAGAATCTTATCAACTAGGAAACTAATTCCCCCAAAACATATTTTTTGTTGAAATACTATTAGAATTGAGTCTTATATCAAAATAGCAGACATGAAAAATATGTCCACTTTTGAAATTGCAGGAACACAAGCAATGCATCTTACTCTGCAATTGCACTAAACATTGATTCAACAGTTGGATGCAAGGTTCACTTAATCTGGGGATGCTTAGTGTAAAAATAATGAAACTATTATGTTTTAAGATTTGCTTCCAATCCAAATAAAAAGGATATTATTTTCCACTGTTGGGTGTCTCATTATTAGATCACTAACATTTTCAAAAACATTTCTGGGTAAAGATGAGGTTAAAGCATCCATGCATAGCCACAAAACTTCCCAGTTTTAATATATGAAGGACAATACTGAAAGTTTATCAGAACTACTTTCTTCCCCTATTTTGAAGCCAGTTTTCTCACTTTTAAAGCTCTATGTGGTCATAGTTATTGTAATAAAAATAAACATTCTTTTTAAAGGGAGAAATAAAAACATACATACCCAGTGTCAGATGTTTATGAGAAGAAAATAATAAAAGTAGATTTTGGAAAGATAACCTTACATAACCCCAGGTTAGGGGAAGAAAGAATAGGCTAGTAAGTAAGAATGAATATTTAAATCATCTTATATCTTAGAAAACATAACCTAACACAAATCTGTGTGACAGAACTTCACTAAATCTATTCTTTTAACTTTTTTCAATCACAGATTTGGGACTAGGGCATTTTTATTACAAAACAGTATGAAAAGGCCAAAAGATAGGGCACTAAAAGATGAACTCCCCAGGTAGGTAGGTGCCCAATATGCTACTGGAGATCAGTGGAGAAATAACTCCAGCAAGAATGAAGGGACGGAGCCAAAGCAAAAACAACACCCAGTTGTGTATGTGACTGGTGATAGAAGCAAGGTCCGATGCTGTAACAGCAATATTGCACAGGAACCTGGAACGTTAGGTCCATGAATCAAGGCAAATTGGAAGTGGTCAAACAGGAGATGGCAAGAGTGAACGTTGACATTCTAGGAATCAACGAAGTAAAATGGACTGGAATGGGTGAATTTAACTCAGATGATCATTATATCAACTACTGTGGGCAGGAATCCCTTAGAAGAAATGGAGTTGCCATCATAGTCAACAAAAGAGTCAAAATGCAGTACTTGGATGTAATCCCAAGAAAGACAGAATGACCTCTGTCCATTTCCATGGCAAACCATTCAGTATCACGGTAATCCAAGTCTATGACCCTGCCAGTAATGCTGAAGAAGCTAAAGCTGAATGGTTCTATGAAGACCTACAAGAACTTTTAGAACTAACACCAAAAAAAAAAAATATGTATTTTTCCTCATAGGGGACTGGAATGCAAAAGTAAGAAGTCAAGAGTTACCCAGAGGAATAGGAAAGTTGGGTTTGGAGTACAGAATGAAGCAAGGCAAAGGCTAATAGAGTTTTGCCAAGAGAATGCACTGATCATAGCAAACATCCTCTTCCAACAACACAGGAGACAACTCTACACAGGGACATCACCACATGGCCAACACCAAAATCAAACTGATTATATTCTTTGCAGCCAAAGATGGAGACACTCTATATGGTCAGCAAAAATAAAGACTGGGGGCTAACTGTGGCTTAGATCATGAACTCCTTATTGCTAAATTCAGACTTAAATTGAAGGAAGTCAGGAAAACCACTAGACCTTTCAGGTATGATCTAAATCAAATCCCTTACATTTATACAGTGGAAGTGAGAAATAGATCTAAGGGACTAGATTTGATAGACAGAGTGCCTGAAGAACTATGGATGGAGGTTCTTGACATTGTACAGGAGACAGGGATCAAGACCATCCATAAGAAAAAGAAATGTAAAAAAGCAAAATGGCTGCCTGAGCAGGCCTTACAAACGGCTGTGAAAAGAAGAGACATGAAAAACAAAAGGGAAAAGGAAAGATATACCCATTTGAATGCAGAGTTCCAAAGAATAACAAGGAGAGATAAGAAAACCTTCCTTAGTGATCAGCACAAAGAAATAGAGGAAAATAACAGAATGGGAAGGACTAGGGATCTCTTCAAGAAAATGAGAGATACCAAGGGAACATTTCATGCAAAGATGGGCTCGATAAAGGACAGAAATGGTATGGACCTAACAGAAGCAGAAAATATTAAGAAGAGGTGGTAAGAATACACTGAAGAACTGTACAAAAAAGATCTTCATGACCCAGATAATCACGATGGTGTGATCACTCACCTAGAGCCAGACATCCTAGAACATGAAGTCAAGTGGGCCTTAGGAACCATCACTAAGAACAAAGCTAGTGAAGGTGATGGAATTCCAGTTGAGCTGTTTCAAATCCTAAAAGATGATGCTGTGAAAGTGCTGCACTCAATATGCCAGCAAATTTGGTAAGCTCATCGGCGGCCACTGTCCTGGAAAAGGTTAACTTTGATTCCAATCCAAAGAAAGGCAGTGCCAAAGAATGCTCAGACTACCAGACATTGCACTCACCTCACATGCTAGTAAAGTAGTGTTTAAAATTCTCCAAGCCAGGCTTCAGCAATATGTGAACCATGAACTTCCAGATGTTCAAGTTGGTTTTAGAAAAGGCAGAGGAACCAGAGATCAAATTGCAAACATCCACTGGCTCATCAAAAAAGCAAGAGAGTTCCAGAAAAATATCTATTTCTGCTTTATTGACTATGCCAAAGCCTTTGACTGTGTGGATCACAATAAACTGGAAAATTCTGAAAGAGATGGGAATACCAGACCACCTGACCTGCCTCTTAAGAAACCTGTATGCAGATCAGGAAGCAACAGTTAGAACTGGACATGGAAAAACAGACTGGTTCCAAATAGGAAAAGGAGTACATCAAGGCTGTATATTGTCACCCTGCTTATTTAACTTATATGTAGATTACATCATGAGAAACCCTGGGCTAAAGCACAAGCTAGAATCAAGATTGCCGGGAGACATATCAGTAACCTCAGATATGCAGATGACACCACCCTTATGGCAGAAAGTGAAGAGGAACTAAAGAGCCTCTTGCTGATAGTGAAAAAGGAGAGTGAATAAGTTGGCTTAAAGCTTAACATTCAGAAAACTAAGATCATGGCATCTGGTCCCATCACTTCATGGGAAAATACATTGGGAAACAGAGAAAAACAGTGAGAGACTAAATTTTTGGGGGCTCCAAAATCACTGCAGATTGTGACTGCAGCCATGAAGTTAAAAGAAATTTAATCCTTGAAGGAAAATTATAACCAACCTAGACAGCATATTAAAAAGCAGAGACATTATTTTGCCAAAACAGGTCCATCTTTTCAAGGCTATGGTTTTTCCAGTAGTCATGTATGGATGTGAGAGTTGGACTGTGAAGAAAGCTGAGTGCCAAAGAATTGGTGCTTTTGAACTGTGATGTTGGAGAAGACTCTTGAGAGTCCATTGGACAGCAAGGAGATCCAACCAGTCCATCCTAAGGTAGATCAGTCCTGGGTGTTCACTGGCAGAATTGATTCTGAAGCTGAAACTTCAATACTTTGGCCACCTAATGTGAAGAATTGACTCATCTGAAAACACCCTGATGCTGGGAAAACTGAGGTCAGGAGGATAAGGGGACGACAGAGGGTGAGATGGTTGGATGGCATCACCGACTCAGTGGACATGAGTTTGGGTAAACTCTGGGAGTTTGTGATAGACAGGGAGTCCTGGCATGCTGCAGTTTATGGAGTCACAAAGAGTCTGACACGACTGAGTGACTGAACTGAACTGAACTGAACCGAGTCTATGAATAATCACTTCAATAAATGACTATGCTGTGGGCTCTTAATTTGTTCTTTACTTAAGCCAGAATATGCCAAGCATATGATGTGCACCCAACAACAACTTGTCAATTGTCTTATATTTTTTTCACCTGAAATAAATTTTAGCATAAGTTGATTGAGCAGGTCATTGTTTTTCAAAGTGCAATTCACAAAGCATTAGTGACACTTAGGAAATTTTATGTAGTATGCTGATCAACTATTTTTATTTCATTATAGAAATTCTCTTATGTTTTAAATGCATTACTATTCTTCTTATCTCATGGACATTAAATTGGTGTATATTCATTCAATATCAAAGTGTTAGACACTCAGTCGTGTCGAACTCTTTGTGACCCCATGGACTATAGCCCACAAGACTCCTCTGTTCATGGAATTCTCCAGGCAAGAATACTGGAGTGGGTTGCCATTTTCTTCTCCAGGGGATCTTCCTGACCCAGGAATTGAACCCAGGTCTCCCGCATTGCAGACAGACTCTTTACCAAGTGAGCCAACAAGGAAGCCAGTCAATATCAAAAGCAAGTCATAAAAAATTTGAAGTTTAATGAAGATTTTGCTAGTGTAGTGTGGATTAATGGCTCAAACATAAATCTTCCTCCCCCTCTTTACATCCCCAGTGCTGGTCAGTGTTGAATTATACTCTAGTAAACTCATTTACTGGTCATTTTGTGAGCTCCTAATAATTGTAAGGTATTATGCTAAATGCAAAGTTGTACTTGTACTTCAGGAGCTTAGAGTCTAAGAGAAAAAGGTAAATATACAATTGAGTATATCAAGTTCTAATATGAACAAACACAATTTAGTGGTAGTTCAAAATTCACGTTCAATTTAAGGACCTCAAAGAAAGGCTTTGTTGGGAAGGTAGTAATGAAGAAAACTTGAAACATAAATTCTCACCATTTGGGATAAAATGAGGAAGTTGTATCTCTAGCAGCAAATGGCATAAACAAAGCATTTGGAGTCATTTTCAAGGGGAGGAAAGTTGTCTTTAAATACTACATGAGGTTGAGAGGGTTTAAATATATTTATATTTCTAGAGAAGGCCAAATAAATGACACTTCACTTATTATACCAGAATTTTCTTAACTGAGATTTTGTACTGAACTTATTTTATTTATTTTGCATATCAGCTTTGACTAGAGACTTTTATTTATTTATTTATTTTAAACTACTGATTTATTTGAAATCTATACTTGGAAATAAATATTTTTAAAGAATTACTACATTTTTAAAGATCATTTTCTAGGGGAAAGAGTTTTTATATATCAAATTTAGTCCCTTGACACATTGCACGATGATAAAATTCCTTTAGTAGTCATGATGCTTATTTTTATATGTGACATTTTTATCTTTTTTGGCTTCCCTAATCAGAGTACAATAAATGGCTTCAGTTCATCACCAAGTACTTTTTAATTACAAGTGTGTTAAGAAAACTCTTCTAACATTCAGCTGCAGAGTTTATACCAAAGGTCTTTGAATTTCTAATGGATAGATTTATTTTTTATCTCCACATGTATGTATGTATGTATGTATATATATGAGATATATATATATATCTCAAAGTGTCCTGGGTAGATAGGGAGATGATGCAGATTCAAACTAAATTGCAAACCATTAAAATAGCTGTAATCTGTTTGTAATCATCTCTTATTAATGTGTACAATACATGTATTGAGAACATAGATTTTTTTTTTTAAATGTATTTATGAACGGAAATTCTCCTGAAATTGTCTCTACCTAGGTATCCCATCAACAACTGTAAACAGACAGTGATGCTGGGAATTGTTTTATAAAGCTTAAAATATTGAGTAGAATTGAGGATCTCTAATTAATCCCTTTTACTACTTGCTTTCCTGAGACTACACATACTTACCCAAATTTTGTTTTGAAGAGCACTTGTTCTTGGTAATGTTAGTCAGACTTTTAAATAATTTGGGGTAAATATTGCACATGATATTTTTCTTTTACAGATTCCAAGTGAAAATTAACTCATTTATGTAATTGAGAATTTCTGAAGTTTATCATATAATTAATTGTTTCATTGGTGACTTAGTTGGTAAAGAATTCAATGAGGAAGAGCTGGGCTCAATCTCTGGATGGGGAAGATCTCCTGGAGAAGGAAATGGCTACCCACTCCAGTGTTCTTGCCTCGATAATTCCATGGAGAGAGAAGACTGGCAGGCTACAGTTCATGGGGGTCACAAAGAGTCGGACACAACTGAGTGACTAACACTTTCACTTCATTTTCATACGCAGAGGAAGCTACATAATAAAATTATCATTCTATCTTCCCCAGTAAAATTTATGTCAGTATCAATATGATTAATATTTTGTTTCCTCCATCCTTTAAACCAAATTGAAAAGAAAACTACTAATCTATTTAATTGGCTGTGATTTTTCATTCATCTTATGATTTAGAAGTCAGTCAACAGGAATAACCAGCAAAACAAGATGTAAGTATAAAAGTAAATGTTTGTTTTGAGAATTCATCTTTTAAATGATTTTTTTAAGTTCTATCAAAGACAAAACAATATTTAAGATAAAATATGAGTTGGAAATTCAAGAAGGATACTCAACAAAAATTCAAATAAAGTGAACACAGCAATAATGATTGAGAATAGTTTAAAATTATATTTCATAATTTTCTACTTTTGTGTAAGGAAAGGAGAAATATAAGAATACATGTTTAATTTTCTTCATATTTCCACAAAGAAAAACTGACTCTCTCTGTCTCTCTCTCTGTCTCTCTGTCTCTCTCTCTATATATATATGTGTGTGTGTGTGTGTGTGTGTGTGTGTGTATTAAAATTATTATTTATAGGGAACCAGAGGTAGAACAGAGGAAAGGCACACACTTGGAATAAAACCTCTCAAAGTAAAGTTTGTAGTATTTTGATATTTAAATCACATGGGTGTTAAAAATTTAATTTTTAAAAGGCATTGTTGCATTTTAAATGGAAATAGAGGAATTTTAGTTACTGAGAGAGTTCAAAATTAGAAGATGCAATGGTACATAATTGTTTAGAATTTCTTTTCTTCATAGCCAAGAGAACAATATGAGTGAAAGAAAAGAGGAGACCCCAGTACAGTGTTTGTAGGCAAATATTACTGAGTTGAGGGTAATAAGAAAACAAATTTCTGTTGACTGTATGAGAGTTTGCAATGGATAACTGTTAATAGACAGCCAAACAGAGATAATACAATGAATAAAGACAATCTGATGGAAAGTCCTCCTCTTTTTTCCAAACATTTGGGCATTTAAATTTTTGAAATTATATATTCTTTAAAAAATCTGAAGTAGTTAATGTTCTTCCCAGGAGGGAAAATGAAATTAAACATATACATGAAATTGTGCATGTAAGTTAGAAGTTAACACTGAAGCCCATGGATCTCAGGGGACAAGTTTCCATATTTTACCAGACACTCTAAGCCAAAGAGATACCCCACTTAGTATCTCAGTCATGTTCAACTCTTTGTGACCCCATGAGCTATAGCCCACCAGGCTCCTTTGTCTATAGGATTTTCCAGGCAAGAAGACTGGAGTGGGCTGCCACTACCTGTTCCAGGGGATCTTCTCAACCCAGAGATCAAACCCACGTCTCTTGCACCTGATGCATTGGCAGGCAGATTCTTTACCACTGCACTACCTGGAAAGCTTGACTTCAATTGTGGGGGTTGTTGAAAAGATATGAGTAATAAGCATACTTTCATTCATTTTCTCTTCTGCCATACCATTATTCATCTTCCAAAAAAAAAAAAAAAGGTTTGAGATTTGAATGATAAGTAATGAATCAATGAATATGTGTTGCTCTTGTGCAGCCCCAAAGTCATGTCCAATTCTTCACAACCCGATGGACTGCAGCACACCAAGTTTCCCAGTCCTTCTCAGTCCTTGCACAAGTTCATATCCATTG
The DNA here is from genome assembly GCF_019320065.1 of Cervus canadensis. Classification (NCBI taxonomy): domain Eukaryota; kingdom Metazoa; phylum Chordata; class Mammalia; order Artiodactyla; family Cervidae; genus Cervus; species Cervus canadensis. Next base: position 56,156,129 of record NC_057386.1, on the reverse strand, counting down.
AATCAGTGATGCCTTCAATGTTTCAACGTTTCATTGATGCCTTCAAATATCTCATTCCCTGTTGCCCTCTTGTCTTTCTGCCTTCAATCTTTCCCAGCATCAGAGTCTTTTCCAATGAGTTGGCTCTTCCCATCAGGTAGCCAAAGTATTGGAGCTTCAGGTTGAGTATCAGTCCTTCCAATGAATATTCAGGCTTGATTTCCTTTAAGATTGACTGGTATGATCTCCTTGCTTTCCAAAAGACTCTCAAGAGTCTTCTCCAGCACCACAGTTTGAAAGCATCAATTCTTTGGCCCTCAGCTTTCTTTATGGTCCAATTTTCACATTTGTGTATGACTATTGGAAAAATCATAGCTTTGACTATACAGAACTTTGTTGCAAAGTGATGTCTTTCCTTTTAAACACACTGTCTAGTTTTGTCATAGTTTTCCTGCCAAGAGGCAATTGTCTTCTAATTTCATGGTTGCAGTCAACATCTGCAGTGCTTTTACAGCCTAAGAAGAGGAAATATCAGTGTTTCCACCTTTTCCCATTCTATTTGTCATCAAGTGATGGAACCAGATGCCATGAACTTGTTTTTCAATTTTGAGTTTTGAACCAACTTTTTCACTCTCCTCCTTATTCTCATCAAGAGGTTGTTTAGTTCCTCTTCAAATTAGGCCATTAGAGTGGTATCATCCGCATATATGAGGTTTGTTGATATTTCTCCCAGAAATCTTGATTCCAGCTTGTAACTCATCCATCCCAGCATTTTGCATGATGTGCTCTGCATATAAGTTAAATAAACAGGGTGACAATAAACAGCCTTGTCATACATCTTTCTCAATCCTGAATCAGTCATTTGTTGATACAAGGTTCTCACTGTTGCTTGTTGACTGGCATACAGGTTTCCATCTCTTTTAGAGTTCTCCACAGTTTGCTATGATCCACACAAAGGTTTTAGTATAGTCAGTGAAACAGAGGTAGATATTTTCCTGGAATTCCCTTGCTTTGTCTATGATCCAGTGAATGTTGGCAATTTGATCTCTGGTTCTTCTGACTTTTCTAAATCCAGCTTGAACATCTGAAAGTCCTCAGTTCACATAATGCTGAAGCCTAGCTTGAAGGATGTTGACTATGACCTTACTAGCATGGGAGATGAGTCCAATTGTAGTGTTTTGCACATTCTTTGGTTCTGCCCATCTTGGGAATTGGGATGAAGATTGACCTTTTCCATTCCTGTAGCCACTTCTGGGTTTTCTAAATTTCTTGACACAGTGTGTGCAGCACTTTAATAGCATCATCTTTTAGAATTTTAAATAGTTCTACTGGAATTCCATCACCTTCACTAGCTTTATTGGCAGCAGTGCTTCCTAAGGACCACTTGACTTCACACTCCAGAATGTCTGGCTCTGGGGGAGTGACTAATCATCATGGTTATCAGGTCATTAAGATCTTTCTTGTACAGTTCTTCTGTGTGTTCTTGCCATTTCTTCTTGATTTATTAAGTTTTTACCATTTCTGTCCTCTATTGTGTCCATCTTTGAATTAAATATTCCTTTTATATTTCCAATTTTCTTGAAGAGATCTCTAGTCTTTCTCCTTCCATTGATTTCCTATATTCCTTTACACTGTTCATTGAAGAACACATAGTGTCTTTCCTTGCTCTTCTCTGGAACTCTGCATTTAATTGGATTTACCTTTCCCTTTCTCCCTTGCTTTTCACTTCTCTTCTTTCCTCAGCTATTTTTAAAGCTTCCTCAGACAATCAGTTTGCTTTCTTGCAATTTTTTTTTTTTTTTTTTTTTTTTGTCCTTTGGAATGGTTTTGTTAGTGGCCTCCTGTATAATATGATGAACCTATGCCCATAGATCTTCAGGACTCTGTTTAGTAGATCTAATCCCTTGAAATTATTCATCACTTCCACTGTATATTCATAGGGGATTTGATTTAAACTGTACCTCACTCACTCACAAAAAAAGTGGTTTTCTCCACTTTCTTTAGGTTAATCCTGAATTTGCTATGAGAAGCTGATGATCTAAGCCAGAGTCACCTCCAGGTCTTGTTTTTGTTGACTGTATACAGTTTCTCCATCTTCCACTGCAAAGAATGTAATCAATCTGATTTCAGTATTGACCATTCGGTGAAGTCCATGTGTAAAGCTGTCTTTTGTGTTGTTGGAAAAAGTGTGTTTTCTGTGATCAGTGTGTTGCCTTGGCAGAATTCTGTTAGCCTTTGCCCTGCTTCATTTTGTACTCAAAGGCCAAATTTGCCTGTTACTCCAGGTATCTCTTGACTTCCTACTTTTGTATTCTAATTCCTTATGATAAATAGTACATCTTTTTTTATTTGTTTGTTTTAGCTCTATGAACTCTTGTAGGTCTTCCTAGAACTGATAAACTTCAGCTTCTTTGGCATAGGGGCTTGGGGCATAGGCTTGTATTACTGTGACATTGAATGGTTTGCCTTGGAAACAAACCGAGATCATTCTGTCTTTTTTGAGGCTGCACAAAAAGTACTACATTTTAGACTCTTTTTGTTAATTATGAGGGTTACTCCATTTGTTCTATGGGATTCTTGTTCACAGTAGTACATATAATAGTCATCTGAATTAAATTCACCCATTTTTGTTCATTTTAATCCACTGATTCCTAAGATGTCAATGTTTACTCTTGTCATCTCCTGCTTCACCATGTCCAATTTACCTTGTTTCACGGACCTAACATTCCAGGCTCCTATGCAATACTGTTTTACAGCATCAGATTTTATTTTCATTACCAGACACATCCACAACTGAGTGCTGTTTCTGCTTTGGCCCAGCCTCTTCATTCTTTCTGGAGCTAGTTGTCCTCCTTCCCCAGTAGCATATTAGACAGCTTCCAACCTGAGAGGCTCAACTTTCTGTGTAATATCTTTTTTGCCTTTTTATACAGTTCATGGAGTTCTCATGGCAAGTATACAAGAGTGGTTTTTGCCTTTCCTTCCTCAAGTGGATCACGTTTTGTCAGACATGTACTTCTGACTAATAAGTTGAAGCGCTCATTCTGTATGATTCTTGACCTTTGATAACCATAATAATATCACCATCATATCAATAACCTGCTATTATGCATTGGAAGTGCTCACTTCACTGTCATTGACTATAACAATTAGGAGGAAAGAGCCTGATAAGAATATTTCAATGACACAAACCTTTTAAATCTATTCATCATCCACTCTCTCTTTCCTGAGAATGAATTTTTAAGTGTCAATTCACTCTTTCAAAAACTTGGTGGCCTTCAATAGAGGAATGGATAAAATGTGGTGGTGGTGATGTGTGTGTGTGTATGTGTGTGTATGGAATATTATCTATCTATTAAAAAGAATGAAATTGCTATTTTCAGCAACATGAATAGATCTAGAGATTGTCATACTAAGTGCAGTAACTCAGACAGAGAAGGAGAAATATCATATGACATCCCTTACATGTGGAATCTAAAATGAAATGATACAAATGAGTATATTTACAAAAGAGAGAGACATTCACAGAGAAAGAGACAGATTTAAAGAATGAACTTACGGTTGCAGGGAGGAAGAATGGGGGCAAGAGTTAGGGAATTTGGGATGGATATGCACATTATTTAAAATTGATAACCAACAAGGACCTACTGCAGAGCATATGACATTCTCTTTAGTGTTGTGTAGCAGTCTAAAAGGAGGGATGTTTGAGGGAGAATTGATATATTTAAATGTATGGCTGAATCCATTTGCTGTGCAACTGAAACTATCACAACATTGTTAATCAGCTATCAGTCAGTCAGTTCAGTCGCTTAGTCTTGTCCAACTCTGTGCGACCCCATGAATCGCAGCACACCAGGCCTCCCTGTCCATCATCAACATGCGGAGTTTACTCAAACTCATGTCCATCGAGTCGGTGATGCCATCCAGCCATCTCATCCTCTTTCGTCCTCTTCTCCCCCTTCTCCCAATCCCTCCCAGCATCAGGGTCTTTTCTAATGAGTCAACTCGTCACATGAGGTGGCCTAAATATTGGAGTTTCAGCTTCAGCATCAGTTCTTCCAATGAAAACCCAGGACTGATCTCCATTAGGATGGACTGGATGGATCTCCTTGCAGTCCAAGAGCGCCTCAGGAGTCTTCTCCAACACCACAGTTCAAAAGAATCAATTCTTCAGCACTCAGCATTCTTCACAGTTCAACTCTCACATCCATACAAGACCACTGGAAAAACCATAACCTTGAATAGAAAGACCTTTGTTGGCAAAGTAATGATCTGCTTTTTAATATGCTACCGAAGGTGGTCATAAATTTCCTTCCAAGGAGTAAGTTTCTTTTAATTTCATGGCTGCAATCACTATCTGCAGTGATTTTGGAGCCCCCCCCCCCCCAAAAAAAAAAAATAAAGTCAGTCACTGTTTCCACTGTTTCCCCATCTATTTGCCATGAAGGGATGGGACTGGATGCCATGATCTTCGTTTTCCGAATGTTGAGATTTAAGCCAACATATTCACTCTCCTCGTTCACTTTCATCAAGAGGTTTTTTAGTTCCTCTTCATTTTCTGCCTTAAGAGTGGTGTGATCTGCATATCTGAGGTTATTTATATTTCTCCCAGCAATCTTGATTCCACCTTGTGCTTTTTCCAGCCCAGCGTTCTCATGATGTACTCTGCATATAAGTAAAATAAGCAGGGTGACAATATACAGCCTTGACACACTCCTTATCCTATTTGGAACCAGTCTGTTGGTCCATGTCCAGTTCTAACTATTGCTTCCTGACCTGCATACAGGTTTCTCAAGAGGCAGGTCAGATGGTCTGGTATTCTCATCTCTTTCAGAATTTTCCACAGTTTATTGTGATCCACACAGTCAAAGGCTTTGGCATAGTCAATGAAGCAGAAATAGATGTTTTTCTGGAACTCTCTTGCTTTTTCAATGATCCAGTGGACATTGGCAATTTGATCTCTGGTTCCTCTGCCTTTTCTAAAACCAGCTTGAACATCTGGAAGTTCATGGTTCATGTATTGCTGAAGCCTGGCTTGGAGAATTTTGAGCAGTACTTTATTACTGTATGAGATGAGTGCAATTGTGTGGTAGTTTGAACATTCTTTGGCATTGCCTTTCTTTGGGATTGGAATGAAAACGGACCTTTTCCAGTCCTGTGGCCACTGCTGAGTTTTCCAAATCTGCTGGCATATTGAGTGCAGCACTTTCACAGCCTTATATTTCACGATTTGAAATAGCTCAACTGGAATTCCATCACTTCCACTAGCTTTGTTTGTAGTGATGTTTTCTAAGGCCCACTTGACTTTGTATTCCAGGATGTCTGGCTCTAGGTGAGTGATCACACCATTGTGATTATCTGGGTCATGAAGACCTTTTTTGTACAGTTCTTCTGTGTATTCTTGCCACCTCTTCTTAATATCTTCTACTTCTGTTAGGTCCATACCATTTCTGTCCTTTATCAAACCCATCTTTGCATGAAATGTTCCCTTGGTATCTCTAATTTTCTTGAAGAGATGTCTAGTCTTTCCCATTCTGTTGTTTTCCTCTATTTCTTTGCATTGATCACTGAGGAAGGCTTTCTTATCTCTCCTTGCTATTTTTGGAACTCTGCATTCCAATGGGGATATCTTTCCTTTTCTCCATTGCTTTTCACTTCTCTTCTTTTCACAGCTATTTGTAAGCCCTCCTCAGACAGCCATTTTGCTTTTTTGCATTTCTTTCCATGGGGATGGTCTTGATCCCTGTCTCCTGTACAATGTCACGAACCTCCGTCCATAGTTCTTCAGGCACTCTATCAGATCTAGTCCCTTAAATCTATTTCTCACTTCCACTGTATAATCATAAGGGATTTGATTTAGGTCACACCTGAATGGTGTAGTGGTTTTCCCTACTTTCTGCGATTTAAGTCTGAATTTGGCAATAAGGAGTTCATGATCTGAGCCAGTCAGCTCCAGGTCTTGTTTTTGCTGACTATATAGAGCTTCTCCATATTTGGCTGCAAAGAATATAATCAATCTGATTTTGGTGTTGGCTATCTGGTGATGTCCATGTGTAGTGTCTTCTCTTATGTTTTTGGAAGAGGGTGTTTGCTATGACCAGTGTGTTTTCTTGGCAAAACTCTATTAGCCTTTGCCCTGCTTCACTCCGTACTCCAAGAACAAATTTGCCTGTTATTCCAGGTGTTTCTTGACTTTGTACTTTTGCATTCTTGTCCCCTATAATGAAAAGGACATATTTTTTGGTGTTAGTTCTAAAAGGTCTTGTAGGTCTTCATAGAACCATTCAACTTCAGCTTCTTCAGCATTACTGGTTGGAGCATAGGCTTGGATTACTGTGATATTCAATGGTTTGCCTTGGAAGGAAACAGAGATCATTCTGTCGTTTTTGAGATTGCATCCAAGTACTGCATTTCGGACTCTTTTGTTGACCATGATGGCTACTCCATTTTTTTAAGGGATTCCTACCCGCAGTAGTAGATGTAATGGTCATCTGAGTAAAATTCATCCATTCCAGACCATTTTAGTTAGCTGATTCCTAGAATGTTGACATTCATTCTTTGCATCTCCTGTTTGACCACTTCCAATTTGCCTTGATTCATGGACCTAACATTCCAGGTTCCTATGCAATATTGCTCTTTACAGCATTGGACCTTGCTTCTATCACCAGTCACATCCACAACTGGGTGTTGTTTTTGCTTTGAGTCCATCCCTTTATTTTTTCTGGAGTATTTTTCCACTGATCTCTAGTAGCATATTGGGCACTTACCGACCTGGGGAGTTCCTCTTTCAGTGTCCTATCATTTTGCCTTTTCATACTGTTCTTGAGGTTCTCAAGGCAAGAATACTGAAGTGGTTTGCCATTCCCTTCTCCAGTGGACCACACTGTCTGACCTCTCCACCATGACCCATCCATCTTGGGTGGCCCCACACAGCATGGCTTAGTTTCACTGAGTTAGACAAGACTGTGGTCTGTGTGATCAGATTGGCTAGTTTTCTGTGATTATGGTTTTAGTGTGTCTGCCCTCTGATGCCCTCTCGCAGCACCTACCATCTTACTTGGGTTTCTCTTACCTTGGTCGTGGGGTATCACTTCACGGCTGCTCCAGCAGAGCACAGCCACTGCTCCTTACCTTGGATGAGGGGTATCTCCTCACAGCCGCCCCTCCTGACCTTGAACATGGAGTAGCTCCTCTCGGCCCTCTCATACCCCTGCTAAATACAAAACAAAAAGTTAAAAAAAAAAAAAAAAGCAGCCTTCTAATTGCTTTATTCAGTTAAGTTTGTATAATAATAATCACATCCAGTGTTCTTCTGAGGATACAGTTCCAAGATTTGCTGTACAGATTTGCTTTCCCTCCCTCAAGTTGTTCTCTCAATGTAATGGCCACATATCAAAGTTCCTGAATCAAAGCCTTTTAGCTTATTTTTAGTAATTTGAGGCCACAAAATATTTTTAAATATTTCAAACTCTTAGATTTATAGAATGACTGTGACCTTTTACTTCTACATGTATCCCTGCCAGCTCTATCATAGATCATCTATTTCATCTAATACTTTTCCTAATCCTTCCAATAGCAACTAATCCACATTACTAAGGTTTAGTTCTGAACCTCTTTCCCAGTGCCAATGCTTTTGTTGTCTACTTCTGCTTCACTGACTATACTAAAATCTTTGTGTGGATCACAACAAACTGTAGAAAATTCTTAAAGAGATAGAGACACCAGACCATCTCACCTGTCTCCTGATAAACCAGTGTGCTGGTCCAGAAGCAACAGTTAGAACCAGACATGGAACTTAGTCCTTGGAAGAAAAGCTTGTGCCAAGGAAGAAAAGCTGTGACAAAGCTAGAGAGCATATTAAAAAGCAGAGACATTACATTGCTGAAAAAGTTCCATATAGTGAAAGCTATGATTTTTCCAGTAGTCGTATACAGATGTGAGAGTTGAACCATAAAGAAGGTTGAGTGTTGAAGAACAGATGCTTATGAATTGTAGTGTTGGAGAAGACTCTTGAGAGCCCCTTGGACTGCAAGGAGATCAAAGCAGTCAATGACTGCTAAAGGTAGTCTATGATTACCTTTAGATAATCAACCCTGAATATTCATTGGAAGAACTGATACTGAAGCTGAAGCTCCAATACCTTGGCCACTTAATATGAAGAGCTGACTCATTGGAAAATATCTGGATGCTGGAAAAGATTGAGGGCTGGAGGAGAAGGGGACAACAGAAGACAAGGTGTTTGGATGACATCACTGATTTAATGGCCATGAGTTTGAGCAAACTCCAAGAGATAATGAAGCACAGGGAAGCCAGGTGTGCTGCAGTTTACGGGATCACAAAGAGCCGGATGTGACTTAGCTACTGAACAGCATCCAGTGCTGTTGCGTGAAAAAGAGAATGATTCGCTTTCCAAACTACCACAAGTTAAATTTTTATCAAATATTTTGCTACTGTATGATATGAATCATCAGTTTTATAGTCTCCAATATAGTTACTTTTCATTTAGCTAATGTTGTATATTTTAGATTTAATTACTGTATCATTCCACTTCCAGAACCAGTTTCTCTTCTTGCCAAGTTAGGTTAGGCTATGCTTAGATAACAACTGAAAATTCAGTAATTAAACACATTAAAATCATTCCATGTTACTTCATGTCCTGACAAGTTGGTGCAAGGCTCTGCTATGCAAAATGACTCAGTCAGCCAGCGTAAATAAGCTCTGCCATGTCACAATTGTGCATTCATTTGAGATTCTCATCAGAAGAACCCAGAACATAGGAAATTGACTGATTTTCTGTGACCCAGCCCATAAATGACACTTGTACTCATGGCCAGTTGGTCAAGACTAGTCTTTTGGTCCCCTGTAAATGAAAGAAGGCTGAGCTACATAGCGCCATTCATTGAGCAGTAAAACCTACTGACCAATTATTTGTAACTTTTCATGTTTCCTTTGACCTCCTACTTTCCATTGGTTGATTGCAGCTCCTTCAATATTTCATTAAAATTCTATCTGAATTTCCAGATTTCCTTATAAGCCTCATGTTCAATAGATATTTGACTTCTTTCATTGACCAAAGTCTAAACTTCATCACTCTAATCATTTTAAAAATGGTTTGATATCTATAGTTATGTAAGAAAATACCTGATTTAAAAAATGTTACATATATGCAGATATATATGTGTGTGTATATACACACATATATAGAGAACAATAGCTTCTAAGGCCTGAAGCTCTGGAATGACAAGTGGAATATTTCATACTTTTTAAAATATGAACAAAAAGAAATGCATAAAGAGAATTGTCACTGATGTTTAATGTTAATAATAGATTACAATATCTTTTTTTAAATTTTAAACTTTTTCCTGTCAATTAAAAACATTAAAGTAAGACTTTAAAGATATAGCCATCTTTAAAATCTATGCATAATTAAATTTTGACATATATTACATTTATGCACATGTTGTAGATGAATGCAGATGGGATTCACATACCAATTTGAATATATGAAAGAAACTTACCAGAAAGAGAAAATTGTTCAAGATGATACTGCCCAGAGTTGGAAGATGAGTGAATTTTTTCCCCCGTTCAATATCTCAGAGATTGACATGGAAGAAGCACAATGATAAAACCTTAATATTCAGAAGCCATGAAGAATCAGAAGCTCAGAATAGTTAAGTGTTCTGATTAATATGTTCACCATGGTATTATGCATAGAATGGCAGTTTTAAAAGAATTAAGATATGATAGAACCTAATTTTCATTTAAATAATGTAAAACAATTTTATATTTCTTTGATGATTCAGAAAGCACTTGAGGATCTCACAGAATCCACACAATAAACACTGGTCATTATTCTGAGGATTTAGGTAAATACTGGTTGACAGATCAACTCTCATTAACAAAAGGTATTGATTTGCAAGTAATGTAGGCTATAGTGCTCATGCTAATCCTGTCTTTCACTCAGCCTGTATTCTTTAGCAATGTATTATCTCTGAGGAAACTTTCTTGTCATTAAAACTAATTATGATTGTGTAAAATTCCCTGGAATACTCTCTGATAGGGTGAATTCTATGCTTATTTTAGCATATTGTTTACACTGTTTATCTTTTAATGCTAGTGTATTCTGTCATTCTATTTAATCTAATCTGGATATTTTCTTATACCAGTAAGTGAGCAGCCAGATTTAACACATCCAGTTCAGAGTCATGAAGTTTAAGATAAATTGTATACCATCAACATCTATACTCTTTAGTACTCATCTAGATTTCTCAATTGAAGAAATGAGACAGATTTTTTAGACTTAACATGTCCCGTGCTTCCCCAAATTCACATTTTTATTCTCAGAGTACTTTCTGTCAACTGGATTTCCTCCTTTCCTAACCCAGTCTTCCTCATCTCTTTAAGTTCTATACATCTTTCAAGGTCAATTTCTTACATTGGGTCCTCCAAGATCCTGCTCTCATCCAGTATTCCAGGTACAGTATCAAGGTATGAAATAGCAAGATGAGTAAGACAAGGTTCTTTCCTAAGGGAAACCTATGGTGTGATGGAGGAGATTCACACAGAGATGATTTCAACAGAAGAGAATGAATCTGGTGGTAGGAGTATGCAGGTATGTTATCCATTGTTTATTTGAAGTCCCAAAGAGGTTGCCAATGTACTTCTTAAGGTATTGTTCTTATTCAGTGGAAATGTTAGATGGAAAAAGAAATTAAACTGAGTTTTAATCCAAAATTTTCACGTATGTATGTCATTGGGCCAAATGTTTACATAAAATTTACCATTTTAAAATATTTGAAATGTTCAGTATTGCTAAGTATATTCATATTATTATTCAGCATTATCTAGTACTCTTTTCATTTGGCACAGTTAGGGACTCGTCTAGGAATTGAATAAGATAACATATATGCAATACCTAGTTCAAAATCTTTTTTTTTTTTTTTGAAAGCTGCTCAGTCGTGTCTGACTCTTTGTGACCCCATGGACTGTCCATGGAATTCTCCAGGCCAGAATTCTGGAGTGGGTAGCCTTTCGAACTGGCACATAGATAATGTTCAAAGGACATTTATTTTTTCCCTCTTTTTTTGAACTTCCTCTATAAAAAGACAATATGTTGTTTAAGTAGGCTTATTTAAGATACAGATCTAATTCAAATCATATATATATATATATATATATATATATATATATATGTAATCATCAATACTTTATCTGATGTGTTTGTAGCAGGTGACTTTTAAATAATTTAATAGGTGAGTGAATATATAATTGTGTAGATAAAAGATTGAATGGTTAACTAAAAGTAGGGATTTGAACAATGTTCAAAAAACAGCCCCAAATCAGTAGCTTTGCTAACAAAAAAAAAAAAAAAAACATGAGAAATACATTAGAAAATAAGCCCACTGTCCAGATTTTGAAAGTAAAATGTGATAAATTAAATAAAACTAATTAAATGATCAATCTGGACAGCTTATTAAATGGCAGAGACATTGCTTTGCTGACAAAGGTCCATGTAGTCAAAGCTATGATTTTTCCAGTAGTCATGTATGGATGGATGTGAGAGTTGGATTATGAAGAATGTTGAGTGCCAAAGAATTGATGGTTTTGAACTGTGGTGTTGGAGAAGACTCTTGAGAGTCCCTTGTACTACAAGAAGATCCAACCAGTCAATCCTAAAGGAAATCAGTCCTGAATAGTCATTGGAAGGACTGATGCTGAAGCTGAAGCTCCAATACTTTGGCCACCTAATGTGAAGAACTGACTCACTGGAAAAGATCCTGATGCTGGGAAAGATTGAAGGTGGGAGGAGAAGAGGACGACAGAGGATGAGATGGTTGGATGGGATCACTGACTTGATGAACATGGGTTTGAGCAAGCTCTGGGAGTTGGTAATGGCCAGAGAAGCCTGGCGTGCTGCAGTCCATGGGGTTCACAAAAAGCTGGACACGACTGAGCAACTGAACCTAACTGAAATAAAACTTTGAAACCAGGGTTTATTTTATTATTGTACTTCCCTCAAAACAAACACACACTCATGAAAATCATTAAATCACAGATTGCTGAGAAGTTAAACAAGGTCACACAATACTATCAACATTGAAATACAGCTTTGCTTATTTCTAAAACCCGCTCATACCATTGCCTCTTTCTATGAAACATTATTTTTTTATTATTCAAAAAAGTCACAGTATTGACTTCTTTTTTACATATTACTATTGAAGTCATGTAAAAGGAATGCTAATGACCATTTCCATTTTCTTTCTACAGAATATTATTAAATATAAAGGAAACAGGAAACATTAGCAATTAATTCTTACTCTTACTTTCTTCATATCAGAACTGAGAGTAAAGCATAAGCAAATACTTTCAGGAAATCCCTTATCTTAAAATGCTTCACAGAATACCAAGTAAGCCTTACACATGGGTACTATTCAACTTCTGCCCAATTTATTTAATTGCATCTCAGGGCCTTGGTGTATTAAAAAATGTAACAAGAAGGTGAAGATATATCAAAAAGATATGTATTAGAAAGAAATCTCTAATGCAGAGTAATGAAAGGAACTGCAAATAATTACACTTGACTATGTAATTTGAATAAATGAAAATGCCAGAATGATTGAAGCTTATATATTCAGAATGGCAGAATGAGTGTGATAGTGAGTGACTTCATTTTAATAATGTGAATACAGGAAGAAAATAACAGCAACAAAAAGAATATATAGAGAGAGAGAGAAAATAAAAGTTACTTATGACATAAACATTTTGAAATAAAAAATTAGTGTGCAATTATACAAAAGTTGTTATGAGTGAAAAAGCTGAGATTGCTCATAAAGGAGAATAGAAAATCAAATTGAAATTGCTAGGCCTAGCACACACAAAAATCTAGATATGAAAACATTGGCACATTTTAAGAATTTTTTTTAAGGAGATATATTTATACATTAGCAACATGATCCCCTTCATGGATCACAGCTTCACAGTGATAAAGGGGCTTAGGTAGCTCAATGAAATTTTAAGCTAAGCTGTGCAAGATGGACAGGTCATAGTGAAGAGTTCTGACAAAACATGGTCCACTGGAGGAGGAAATGGCAAACCACTCCAGAATTATTGCCACAAGAATGCAATGAAGATTATGAAAAGGCAAAAGATTGGAAGATGAGCCCCCAGGTCAGAAGGTGTGTAATATGCTACTGAGAAAGAGTAGAGAGCAATTACTAATAGCTCCAGAAAGACTGAGCAAATTCACTTTCACTTTTTTTTTCCACTTTCACTTTTCACTTTCATGCATTGGAGAAGGAAATGGCAATCCACTCCAGTGTTCTTGCATGGAGAATCCCGGGGCCGGAGGAGCCTGGTGGGCTGCCGTCTACAGGGTTACATGGAGTAGGACACGACTGACAGGACGTAGCAGCAGCAGCAGCCAGAAAGAATGAAGTTCAGTTCAGTTCAATCACTCAGTCGTGTCTGACTCATTGTGACCCCATGAATCGTAGCACGCCAGGCCTCCCTGTCCATCACCAACTTCCAGAGTCCACCCAAACCCATGTCCGTTGAGTCAGTGATGCCATCCAACCATCTTATCCTCTGTCTTTCTCTTCCTGCCTTAAATCTTTCCCAGCATCAGGGTCTTTTCTTCACAGCTCTTCGCATCTGGTGGCCAAAGTGTTGGAGTTTCAGCTTCAAAATCAGTCCTTCCAATGAACACTCAGGACTGATCTCCTTTAGGATGGACTGGTTGGATCTCCTTGCAGTCCAAGGTACTCTCAAGGGTCTTCTCCAACATCACAGTTCAAAAGCATCAATTCTTCTGTGCTCAGCTTTCTTTATAGTACAACTCTCACATCCATACATAACCACTGGAAAAATCACAGCCTTGACTAGACAGACCTTTGTTGACCAAGTAATCTCTCTGCTTTAGAATATGTTGTCTAGGTTGGTCATAACTTTCCTTCCAAGGAGTAAGTGTCTTTTAATTTCATGGCTGCAGTCACCATCTGCAGTGATCTTGGAGCCCCCCAAAATAAACTCAGCCACTGTTTCCACTGTTTCCCCATCTATTTGCCATGAAGTGATGGGACTGGATGCCATGATCTTAGTTTTCTGAATGTTGAGATTTAAGCCAACCTTTTCACTCTCCTCTTTCACTTTCATCAAGAGGCTCTTTATTTTTTCTTCATTTTCTTCCATAAGTGTGGTGTCACCTGCATATCTGAGTTTATTGATATTTCTCCCAGCAATCTTGATTCCAGCTTGTGCTTCTTGTACTCTGCATATAAGTTAAATAAGCAGGGTGACAATATACAGCCTTGATGTACTCCTTTTCCTATTTGGAACAAGTCTGTTGGTTCATGTCCAGTTCTAACTGTTGCTTCCTGACCTGCATACAGATTTCTCAAGAGACAGGCCAGGTGGTCTGGTATTCCCATCTCCTTCAGAATTTTCCACAGTTTATTGTGATCCACACAGTCAAAGGCTTTGACATAGTCAATAAAGCAGAAATAGATGTTTTTCTGGAACTCTCTTGCTTTTTTGATGATCCATCATATGTTGGCAATTTGATCTCTGCTTCCTCTGCCTTTTCTAAAACTAGCTGGGACATCTGGAAGTCCACGGTTCACATATTGTTGAAGCCTGGCTTGCAGAATTATAAGGATCACTTTACTAACATGTGAGATGAGTGCAATTGTGTGGTAGTTTGAACATTCTTTGGCATTGCCTTTCTTTGGGATTGGAATGAAAATCGACCTTTTCCAGTCCTGTGGCCACTGCTGAATATTCCAAATTTGCTGGCATACTGAGTGCAGTAGGTTCAGAGCATCATCTTTTAGGATGTGAAATAGCTCAACTGGAATTGCATCACATCCACTAGCTTTGTTTGTAGTGATGCTTCCTAAGGCCCACTTGACTTCAGATTCCAGGATGCCTGGCTCTAGGTGAGTGATAACACCATCGTGATTATCTGGGTCATGAAGATCTCTTTTGTACATTCTTTTGTGTATTCTTGCCACCTCTTCTTAATATCTTCTACTTCTGCTAGGTCCATACCATTTCTGTCCTTTATTGAGCCCATTTTTTTCATGAAATGTTCCCATGGTATCTCTTATTTTCTTGAAGAGATCTCTAGTCTTTTCCTTTCTGTTGTTTTCCTCTATTTCTTTGCCTTGATCGCTGAGGAAGGTTTTCTTATTTCTCCTTGCTATTCTTTGGAACTCTGCATTCAAATGGGAATATCTTTCCTTTTTTCCTTTGCTTTTCACTTCCCTTGTTAGGCTTAGTCAAAATGATGCTCAGTCCGTGGAGGTATCTGATGGTGAAAGTAAAGTCCAATGCTGTAAGAATAGTATTGCCTAGGAACCTGGAATGTTAGCTCCGTGAATGAAAGCAAATTGGATATAGTGAAACCGGTCAAGCACAACAAGAATAAACATTGACATCTGAGGAATCAGTGAATGAACATGGACAGGAAGGGAAAATTTAATTCAGATAACCATTATACGTACTAATGTGGGCAAAAATCCCTGAGGAAAAACAGACTACCCCTCATAGTCAACCAAAGATTCCAAAATGCAGTACGTATGTGTGATCTCAAAGACGACAGAAAGATCTTGGTTCATTTCCAAGTCAAAACATTCAACAACATATTAACCCCTGTTTAAGTCCCAACCAACAATGATGAAGAAACTGAAGTTGAGCGTCTATGAAGACCTTCTAGTTCAGTTCAGTCACTCAGTTCTGTCCGACTCTTCTAGAACTAACAGCAAAAAACGATGTCCTTTACATCACAGGGGATTGGAATAAAATGTAAGAACTCAAGAGATGCCTAGAGTAACAGGCAAGTCTGGCCTTGGAGTACAGAATAAAGCAGGGCAAAGGCTAACAGAGTTTTGTCGAGAAAAACATTGGTCATTACAAATATCCTTTTCCAATGCACAGGAGATGATTCTACACATGGACATCACCAAATGGTCAACATGAAAATCAGATTGATTATAATCTTTGCAGTTAAAGATGGAGAAACTCTATATAGTCACTAAAAACAAGTCCTGGAGCTGTCTGTGGCTCAAATCAACACTCCTTTATTGCAAAATTCTGTTTTAAATTGAAGCATGTAGGGAAAAACCACTAGGCCATTCAGGTATGACCTAAATCAAATTCCTTATGATTACACAGTACAGGTGATGAATAGATTTGAGGGATTATATCTGGTATAGCGCCCAAAAGACTGTGGATGAAGGTTTGTAACATTGTGCAAAAGGCAGTGACCAAAACTGTCCTAAAGATAATGAAAGGCATGAAAGCAAAGTGGTTATCTGAGGAGGCCTTACACATATCTGAGAAAAGAAAAGAAGTAAAAAGAAAGGGAAAGGTATATACAACTGAATTCAGATTTCCAGAGAATAACAAGGAGAGAAAAGAAGGCCTTCTTAAATAAACAATGAAATAAACAAAAGAAATAGAGGAAAATTAGAGTGGGAAAGACTAGAGATCTCTTCAAGAAAATTTGAGATATCAAGGGAACATTTAACACAAGGATGGGCATGGTAAAGAACAGAAATGGTTAAGGACATAACAGAAGCAGAAGAGATTAAGAAGAGATGGCAAGAATACACAGAAGAACTATGCAAAGAGTTCTTAATGACTCATGTAACATTGGTGGTGTGGTCACTCACTTAGAGTCAGACACCTTGGAGTGTAAAGTCAATCAGGTCTTATGAGACATTACTACAAACAAAGCTAGTGAAGGTGCTGGAATTCCAATGGATTTGTTTAAAATTCTAAAAGATGATGCTGTTCAAGTGCTGCACTCAACATGTCAGCAAAAAACAAAAACATGTCAGCAAAAAAAAAAAAAAAAAAAGAGCCTGGTGGGCTGCCATCTATGGGGTCACACAGAGTCGGACACAACTGAAGTAACCTAACAGCAGCAGCAGCAGCAGCAGCAGTAAGGTGCTCAAAATCCTTCAAGTTAGACTTCAAGAGAATTAACTGAGAACTTCCAGATGTACAAGATGGATTTAGAAAAGGCAGAAGAACTAATCTAATTGCCAACATTCATTGGATCATTGAGAAAGCAAGGGAATTCCAGAAAAACCTCTCATTCTGCTCCATTGACTGTCCTAAAGCCTTTGAAAATATGGATCAAAACAAACTGGAAAATTCTTAAAGAGATGTGAATACCAGACCTCCTTACCTGTCTCCTGAGAAACTGGTGTGTGGGTCAAGAAGAAATAGAACCTTATATAGAACAACTGACTCTTCAAAATTGGAAAAGGAGTATGTCATGGCTGTATATTCTCACCCTGCTTATTTAACTTATATGCAGACTACATCATGTAAAATGCTGACTGGATAAACCACAAACTGGAATCAAGATTGTGGTGAGAAATACCGTCAACCTCAGGTTATGCAGGTAATACCAATCTAATGGCAGAAAATGAAGAGGAACTAAAGAGCCTCTTGACGAGACTGAAAGAGGAGAATGAAAGAGCTGGCTTAGAACTCAGCATTCAAAATCATGGCATCTGGTCCCATAACTTCTCAGCAAATAGAAGGGGAAAAATGGAAGTAGACAGTTTTTACTTTCTTGAACTCCAAAATCATTTCTGATGGTGACTACAGCTTGCATCTTTAAAGAAAACCATGAAAAACCCCAACAACATATTATAATACAGAGACATCACTTTGTTGACCAAGGTCCAGTAGTCAAAGCTATGTTTTTTTCAGTAGCCATGTACAGATGTGAGAGTAGGACCATAAAGAAGGCTGGGCACTGAAGAACTGATGCTTTCAAATAGTGGTGCTGGAGAAGACTCCTGAGAGTTTCTTAGACAGCAAGGAGATCAAACCAGTCAATCTTAAAGGAAATCAACTTTGAATATTCATTGGAATGACTGATGCTGAAGCTGAAGCTCCAGTATTCTGGCCTCCTGATGTGGAGAGCCGACTCATTGGAAAAGACCCTAATGCTGGTAAATTATGGGCAGGAGAAGGGGTCCACAGAGAATGAGGTGGATAGATAGCATTACGGATTCAATGTACATGAATTTGAGCAAATGTTGGGAGATAGTGAAGGATGGAGAAGCTTGATGTGCTGCAGTCCATGGGGTCGCAAATAGTTGGACACAACTTAGTGAGTGAACAGCAACAGCAAACCATGAACTTAATTGTAGTGTGGCTTAATTGTAGGTGACCCAATAATGCATTATCAAGCAAATAGTTTAGTTAATACAACATTAAAAATAATTACCCTTTATAAATTTATCTTTATTTGTGTGTCTCCAAACTTTCAAAAAGGTATCATTGGCAGTTATTACATACATTGACAAGCACAGTAACATGCCTATGTACTCACATGCACGTATGTGTGAACTTGTAGTTTGACTTATATATGTTTATCTGTATTTATGCATATATGTTCTTTTTGGTAAAAAGGGCTTTCTTAAATGCTTCTTCACAGAATTATGTGATATCATGCATATAAAGGATTGAAGAATACATGTGAATTGACAAGATGTTTGTAAGCAAAAAGTTAAAGAGGAATTTTAAATGGTATGCAAGAGGATGTTTTTCAGTTACATCAAATGTAGTCTTACTACTGTATTTGAGATGAACTTACTTTGGCGACTCTTGAAGACCAAAGCCAGAGGAAATTATGAAGAAATAACTTGCTTTCATGAACTCATAAAGAGGAGCATAGCAAACATTTTCTATTATAAGTTTGTAAAAAAAAAGTATTATTTTTATTATACAAATGGATTTAAGCAAGCTAATATCCTTCATAGTACACTTATAAAAATACACTTGAAACCCATATGCTGCTGCTGCTGCTGCTAAGTCACTTCAGTCATGTCCGACTCTGTGCAACCCCATAGACGGCAGCCCACCAGGTTCCCCTGTCCCTGGGATTCATATGAAACCCATATAGTTGGACATAAAATTTAAAGAGAAAAAATTAGCAAAGTGGTTATTGGATCATTTCACCCAGAGTTAAGGTGGGCTGAGGAGATGAAATAGCATGATACTATACCTAAACCTTATAGTAACTGAAATATTTTGGGGAATAATAGAAATAAAGTCCTTGATGTCTTCACATATTGAAAATAGTGTTTGTATTTTTACTTACTTTTTAACATTACAATAAATTCTGTAGAAGTGGCAAAAGAAACTGTAGTTTTGTGATTTATAATAAAATTGCATATTTGATCATTCCAATATGTGCATTTCTCATATATATTTGATCTTCCTCAATAGTTTCTTATTCACAGCTCCCCAACGTCTTGGGGTTTCCTATGTGTTAAGAATGATAATACTTAACACTAAGGGTGGGGGTTCCATCTAAGGGGAGCCAACTATGTTATTAGAGGGCTGGAAATTCCATTTCTACCCCTTGACCTCCAGGGAGGAGAATGATGCTAGAGATTGGAGTCAAGCATCAGTGATCAGTGATTTAATCAACCATGCTTATACAATGAAGTATCCATAAATACCCAAAAAGACAGGATTTGGAGAGCTTCCAGATGGGTAAACAAGTGGAGATTTGGAAAGAGTGAAGTGCTTGAGGAAAGCACAAATGCTTAGCACCTTTCCTCCATACCTTGCTCTATGTATCTCTCACATCTGGCTGTTACTAAATGGTAAACTAGAAATCTAGTGAGTAAATGGGTTTCTTGAGTTCCGTGAGTTGACTGAGGCAGATGATATCATGGGAACTTCTGATAGACAGCACAGAACACAAGTGACAACCTGTGTTTGTGGTTAGGATCTGAAGTGGGATGGAGGCAATCTTGTAGGATTGAACCATTAATTTGTGGGATCTGAGACTATCCCTGAGTAGATAGTGGCAGAAATGAATCCAACTATAGGACGTCCAGCTTGGGGAGTGAGGGTTAATCCTCCCTACACATGTTGAAAATGTGGTTCCTAGAACACATTAAGAGAAACATCCCTAAGAGAATGCTAAAGTTTGCAGAGCACACAGAATATAACAGTCATAAAACAAAGCAGGGAGGGTCTGCCATGAAATATTAGAGAGGTTTTTTGCTAAGAAACAAAAATATTTGGGCAACATACTGTCATTTATAAGTGATTGCATCTGATAATTCACTAGGAGTCAAAATGATGACTCTAGGATAAGAAGTCTATCTATCCTTTTTCTCTCCAATGGCCATGTATTTAATGAAGATGTTCAGACAGAATAATAATGGGATCTATGATTTAGCCTTGATGTATAATCTGCAGATGCAAAGTTCATTACACATTTTTATGATTGCCACTTTTAAAGTGCTCATAAAATGGTGAGAGGAAGAGCAGGGAAGTGTAAAGCCAAAGTTTTACTATATTAGTTTTTTTTTTTTAAGAGTGTTAGAGCTATTCTAATATGGTATCATGGCAACAATAATTAAAATAAAAATTACAGGTGAAAATATTCTTTATGTTAGGTCTACCATTTATTGCTAAAATACACCCAGTATTTAATGATTATTTTATTTACCTGATAAATATTCACTGATTATCAACTCTATGTCCACCATTTTTGTAGAATGGTATATCTGGGAGTAAGACAACAACAAATGTGATTTATCCTCATGAATCTTTCATTCTAAAAAGGGAGGCCAACAGTAAACAAAGCAAACTCCCAAAATGCACTGAATGGTAAATGCGGATAAACCCAGGAAAGATGGAGGAGAAGAAATATCAGAGTATTTTTAAAAAGCTTACTAAAAATTGGTGTCATTTAGATTAAAAGCTGATGGAAGTGAGAGAACAAGCCATGGTATTGATGTTTAGGAGAAAAACATTTCAAGGAGAAGAACTAGCAAATACAAAATTCTTTCCACCTTACTCTAAAAAGCTCCATGAAATGTTAAAATAGTGTGATTTTTTTTTTTTCCCCACTTCTCTCTATCACCAAGGGCCTCCCAAGGTGGTACTAGAGGTAAAGAACCCATCTGCTAATGTCCCTTGAGGAGAAAATGGTAACTCACTCTAGTATTCATGCCTGGAAAATCCCTCGGACACAGGAGCCTGGCAGGCTACAGTTCATAGGAAATAACCAAGTTAGAATGGGAAAAAAAATAATAAATAAATAAGGATCACTTAAGGGATCTCTGAGATAATATCAAGCATCCTAATATTTTCATATACAGTTCCCAGAAGGAAAAGAGCAAGCAAGTAACAGAAAGATCATTGGAAGACACAATGACTGAAAAATTTTTAACCTGGAGAAGAAAACAGATATCCAGATCTGGGAAACACAGAGAGTCCCAAACAAGCTGAACCCAAAGATATTCATGCCAAGACATACCACAATTAAAACAACAAAAGTTAAGGAAAAGAGGGGTTTTTATACTATTATTACTGAAGTATAATTGCTTTACAACATTGTGTTAGTTTCTGTTTTAACATGAAATGAATCAGATATATGTGTACATATTACCCCGCCCCCCCCACACTTTGGGAGGGATGTCCATAAGGGAGGCAAAAGAGAATTTTAAGGCAGCAAGAGAAAAATCACAAGTCATGTATAAGAAAACTTCCATAAGATTATCAGATAATTTTTCATCAGAAACTTTGTAGTTCTAGAAGGGAGTGGAATGATATATTCAGATTGCTGAAATAAAGAAAGAAAGAACAAAATTCACAGATTAGGATACTTTACCTGGCAATGTTATCATTCAGGATTAAAAGGAGAAATAGTTTCCAAGACAAATAGTTTCCAAGACAAAGAAAAATTAAAGGAGTACATTAGCATTAAACTAGCCTTAGAATAAATGTTAAAAGGAAGAAAAGACCATCCCTAAAAATCCAGGAAATAAAATCTCACTAGTAAAAGCAAATATATAGTAACAGCAGTGGATCAACCACCTAAGTTAGTATGAAGGTTAAAAGACAATAAAAAAAAAAAAGACTATAATTACAATAGGTAGTTAAGGAATACATAAAATTAAAAGGTGTAAACTATGTAAAAAACACAAAACATTGGTTGTGGGGAGTAAAAATTATAGTGCTTATAGAATGTGTTCAAACTTAAGTACTAGCTTAAAAGATATGCACACTCATACATACCACATGGTAACTGCAAACCAAAGCACTACAATAAATATCCAAAAATAGAAAGAAAGAAACCAAATAGTAGTAAAGAAAAAGAAAAAAAAGAGGAAGTCTGTGGTTGCTTTAAGTATAATAAGTACATTTTATATGGCTATAATGATTGTAATCTTAATTCTTCTTGATTTCAACAAGTATTGCATTGCAATTTGCAGATATTACTCTGGCATTTAAAAATCTTAAAAATCGAACATAGTATGCAGGAATTGGCAACTCACTCAAGCATTCTTGCTTGAAAAGTTCCATGGGCAGAGGAACCTGGTGGGCTACAGTTCATGGGATTGTAAAGAGTAGGATGTAACTGAGCATGCAGGAGTTACTTTAAGAAACAGCTACCTAACTTTTGGTTGTGGACACACCAGCCTCTACTCTGAATTTTCATAATTGTGTATGACTGAGTACAACCATCTGGCCATGAGGGCTGGCACAGAACCAGGGCCTGGCCAGTTAAAGAACTGGCATTTCTGATCTGTTTTTGATTCAAAGTTGAAACACATGATCTAAGATGAGGCAATGAAAGGCTTCTATCAATCAACTTATGCTAGAAATAACTGAAGTAGAAATTTTGTTTCCAGTCAAATAGGAGATACTCTTTTGTTGTTGGTGGCTAAGGTTGCAAAAATCTACCTGAGGATGGATGCAGCACAGATGAAAACAGAACAAAGAGACAGAGAAATGATGATATGTGTAGCTATTCTTCTCTAGTCCAGCTACACTGTCTTTATTTCTATTCTTCTAACATGGAAGATATGGTCCCTCTTTAGGGTCCTTGCACTTTCCAGGTCTCTCTCTATGATGCTGTTCCATCAGATATCTGTACATCTGGTCTATCACTATATAAATAAAGAAACAAGAGGCTGTTACTGAAGCTTTCAAACAGCACACATCACCACTTTCCCTGCTTTATGTTTCTTCTTAACACTTATCCTCATATAATAAATCATAGGTTCAGCAATTATCTTGTTAAGGGTTGGTTCCCTAATAGAATGAAAGGTGCTTTAAATCAAAATATACCTAATATTTTAATTAGAGAAACAAAATTAGAGGAAAAAATAGAGGAATAAAATTAATTAAATAAAATGCTTAAGATACATTTAAAAGGATACAGATTGTACAATTTGGGAAAAAAAAATGAGTTATGCCTTACTCAGAAAGGTTTTGCAATTTGGGGTCATATATATAGAAAATCCAGTTTAAAATGTAATAAGGAAATAAAATGTGCTGAGAGGTAAATGATTGAGAGTAAACAGGAGAATATAGTATGCTCTGCTTAATAGAAACTTTTATATCCTATTGCAAAGAACTTAGTAGCTAAGAGTGGTGTAAGAATAGGAAAAATTTATATCAGTATTACGTGTACATGCACATAAATAGGAGAAATTATCAGCCATTCAAAACTACATGTGCCATTCCTGTGTCACATTTAAAGTGATGGGCTGCTATCTGTATACATACATATATACACACACAATTATAGTATCTGTATATATACATATATACACATGCAATTATAGTATGACTGTATGATTATCTACTGAACATTTCAGTTGAGTAGCAGGACTTAAATTTTTATACTAAGATAGTGATATTCAGACCCTCAGGAAATTGCTGGTGGAAAATTTGTGCAGCAAAATCTTGATTATGGTCTCAATGACATTATACAAAAGTCATTGAAGAGTGAGGGATAGCTGAATTTCAAATTTACACTATTAGTGTGTTTAACATTTTTGAATGAGTCAATAAATCATTGAATGTGTCAGTGCATGAATATATACATTTGTATACACTCATGGTTTAATCTATTTGTGAAAACAAATTGCAGAATCAGGCAGATTCTTTACCATCTGAGCCACCAGGAAAGCCCACATTAATAACATTATTGAGAGTAATGCATTTTGAGGTATTGGTATATTTTCAGAAATATCAAGATTCTTTTCATCTTTTCTTCCAATTTTTGAAAATTAATTATTTGAAAAGAGAAAAACCATACCACTTTAATTGATTACTGAAATATATATTAGGCCTCCATGGAGCTTCTGCACCATATTGAAAAGAAATTATTTTCTGTTTGCCTTTAAACTTGTTTCTTTAAAATGTAAATCAATCATGTTCTAACATAGAATATTTTATTTTAAATAAATCATAATATTTCTATGTTAAGAGACCAGGAATTAAATAACACATCTTTGTATATCAAAGTATTGAGCACCTTGAAAAATAGGGGACTGTAGGTTGTTTTTTATTTAGTTGGAAGATAATTGCTTTACAATGTTGTGTTGGTTTCTGCCATACGACAACGTGAATCAGTTATGACTTTATAAGTATGCATCCCCTGCATTTTGAGCCCCCCTGCCCTCTCCCCTTCCATCCCTCTAGGTCATCAGAGAGCACAGGCTGAGCTCTCTGTGCTATATAGCGGCTTCTCCCTCGTTATCTACTTTAAACGTGATAGTGTATATGTGTCAGTGCTACTTTCTCAATGCATCCTGCCTTCTCCTTCCCCCAGTGAGTCCACAAGTCTGATCTCTACATCTGCACCTCTATTCCTTCACTGAAAATGACTTTATTAGTATTATTTTTCTAGATTGCATATATGTACATCAATGTATGATCTTTGTTTTTTTCTCTGACTTATTTCACTCTGTATAACAGGTCCTAGGTTCATCAACCTCACTACAGCTGACTTAAATTTGCTCCTTTTTTATGGCAAAATCATAACCCATTGTATATAGGTACCACTCTTCTTTAGCCATTCATCTGCCAAAGGATATCTAGATCACTTCCGGGCCCTGGTTATTGTAAATAGTGTTGCAATGAACACTGGGGCGCATACGACTTTTAGAAGTGCTCTTTTCTCAGGGCATATACCCAGTAGTGGGATTGCTGGCTGACATAGTAGTTTACTCCTACTTTTTTTTTTTTTTATTTTGTCTTTTCCAAGAAATCCCCATACTGTTCTCGATAGTGGCCATATCAATTTACATTTCCACCAACAGCACAAGAGGGTTCCCTTTTCTCCACATGCTTTCTAGCATTTATTGTTTGTAGATTTTTTTTAGTGACGGCCATTCTGACTGGTGTGAGGAGACACCTCATTACAGCTTTAGTTTGTATTTCTCTAATAATAAGCTATGTTGAGCATTTTTAATATATTTATTAGCCATCTTTATGTTTCTTTGGAGAAATGTCTGTTTAGGTCATCAGCCCATTTTCTGATTGGGTTATGTGTTTTATGATATTGAGCTGTATAAGTTGCTTATATATTTTGAAGATTGATCCTTCATCAGTTACTTCAATTTCAATTATTTTCTTCTATTATGAGTGGTTTTCTAGGGGAAAATCACTAGACCATTCAGGTATGACCTAAATCAAACCCATTATGGCTATACAGTGGAAGTGAGAAATAGATTTAAGGGGCTAGATCTGACAGAGTGCCTGATGCACTATGGACAGAGGTTTGTGACATTGTGCAGGAGACAGGAAGCAAGACCATCCTCAAGAAAAAGAAATGCAAAAAAGCAAAATGGTTGTCTGAGGAGCCTTACAAATACCTGTGAAAAAGAAAAGAAGCAAAAGGCAAAGGAGAAAAGGAAACATACACCTATTTGAATGCAGAGTTCTAAAGAATAGCAAGGGGAGATAAGAAAGCCTTCCTCAGCGATCAATGCAAAGAAATGGAGGAAAACAATAGAATGGGAAAGATTAGAGATCTCTTTAAGAAAATTAGAGATACCAAGGGAATATTTCACGCAAAGATGGGCTCAATAAAGGACAGACATGGTATGGACCTAACAGAAGCAAATGATATTAAGGAGAGGTGGCAAGAATACACAGAAGAACTGTACAAGAAAGGTCTTCATGACCCAGATAATCATGAAGGTGTGATGACTCACACTCACCTAGAGCCAGATATCCTGGAATGTGAAGTCAGGTGGGCCTTAGGAAGTATCACTATGAACAAAGCTAGTGGAGGTGATGGAATTCCAGTTGAGCTATTTCAAATCTTGAAAGATGATGCTGTGAAAGTGCTGCACTCAATATGTCGGCAAATTTGGAGAACTCAGCAGTGGCCACAGGACTGGGAAAGGTCAATTTGCATTCCAATCCCGAAGAAAGGTAGTGCCAAAGAGTGTTCAAACTACCACACAATTACACTCATCTCACATGCTAGTAAATTAATGCTCAAAATTCTCCAAGCCAGGCTTCAGCAATATGTGAACTGTGAAATTCCAGATGTTCAAGCTGGTTTTAGAAAAGGCAGAGGAACCAGAGATCAAATTGCCAACATCTTCTTGATCATTGAAAAAACAAGACAGTTCCAGAAAAAAAAAAAAATCTATTTCTGCTTTACTGACTACACCAAAGCCTTTGACTGTGTGGGTCACAATAAACTCTGGAAAATTCTGAAAGAGATGGGAATACCAGACCACCTGATCTGCCTCTTGAGAAACCTGTACACAAGTCAGGAAGCAACAGTTAGAACTGGACATGGACCAACAGACTGGTTCCAAATAGGAAAAAGAGTATATCAAGACTGTATATTGTCACCCTGTTTATTTAACTTCTATGCAGAGTACATCATGAGAAACGCTGGGCTGGATGAAGGACAAGCTGGAACCAAGATTGTCGGGAGAAATATCAATAACCTCAGATATGCAGATGACACCACCCTTAGGGCAGAAAGTGAAGAAGAGCTAAAGCGCCTCTTGATGAAAGTGAAAGAGGAGAGTGAAAAAGTTGGCTTAAAGCTCAACATTCAGGAAACTAAGATCATGGCATCCGGTCCCATCACTTCATGGAAAATAGATGGGGAAACAGTGGAAACAGTGGCTGCCTTTATTTTTCTGGGCTCCAGAATCACTGCAGATGGTGACTGCAGCCATGAAATTAGAAGATGTTTGCTCCTTGGAAGGAAAGTTATGAGCAACCTAGACAGCATAGTAAAAAGCAGAGACATTAATTTGACAAGAAAGGTCCATTCGGTCAAGGCTATGGTTTTTCCAATGGTCATGTATGAATGTGAGACTTGGATTATAAAGAAAGCTGAGTGCAGAAGAACTGATGCTTTTGAACTGTGGTGTTGGAGAAGACTCTTGAGAGTCCCTTGGACTGCAAGGAGATCCAACCAGTCCATCCTAAAGGAGATCAGTCCTGGGTGTTCATTGGAGGGCCTGAGTGGAAGCTGAAACTCCAATACTTTGGCCACCTGATGCGAAGAGTTGACTCATTTGAAAAGACCCTGATCCTGGGAAAGATTGAGGCCTGGAGGAGAAAGGGACAATAGAGGATGAGATGGTTGGATGGCATCAGTGACACAATGGACATCGGTTTGGGTGAACTCCAGGAGTTGGTGATGGACAGGGAGGCCTGGAGTGCTGCAGTTCATAGGGTCGCAAAGAGTCAGACACGACTGAGCGACTGAACTGAACTGAACTCATTATGAGGGTTATGTTTTTATCTTGTTTATGGTTTCCTTTTCTATGCAAAAGCTTTAAGTTTAATTACATCTTATTTCTTTTTGCTTTTTATTTCCATTATTCTAGGAGATGGGTCAAAGAGTACATTACTGTGACTTATGTCAAATAATGTCAAACTGGCTATGTTTTCCCCTAAGAGGTATAGAGTTTCTGGACTTACATTTAAGTGTTTAATAAATTTTTAGTTTATTTTTGTCTTAGGAAGTGTTTAGTTTCATTGTTTTACATGGAGCTATCAAGATTTCCTGGTGCCATTTGAAGAGGTCGTCTTTTTTACATTGTATATTCTTGACTCTTTTGTCAAATATAAGGTGGCCATAGGTGTGTGGGGTATCTCTGGGTTTTCTGTACTGTTCCATTGTTATATATTTTTTATTTTTGTGCCACTACCATACTGTCTTGATGACAATAACTTTGTTGTATAGTCTGAAGTCAGGTAGGTCGAGTGCTCCTGATCCATTTTTCTTTCTCAAGAATGCATTGCTTATTCAAGATATTTTGTGTTTCCATACAAATTGTATTTTTGTTGCTGTTGTTGTTCTAATTCTGTTAGAAATGCCATTGCTATTTTAATGGGAATTCCATTAAATCTGTAGTTTGCTTTGGGTAGTAATTTTCACTATATTCATTCTTCTAATCCAAGAACATGTTATAGTTCTTCATCTGTTTGTGTCATTTTTTATTTCTTTCATCAATGTCTTACAGTTTTTTGCATAGGGGTCTTTCATATCTTTAGTTAGGTTTATTCCTAGGCATTTTTAAACCAATCTATTTATTTTTAATTGGAGGATAATTGCTTTATAATATTGTGTTAGCTTCTGCCATACATCAACATGAGTCAGCCATAGGTATACATATGCCCCCTCCCCCTTAAATCCTCCCCCCCCCCCCACCTTATCACACTCCTCTAGGTTGTCACAGAACACCGTGTTTCATCCCCTGGATCATATGGCCAATTCCTACTGGCTATCTATTTTACATATGGTAATCAATGTGTTTCAATGCTACTCTCTCAATTTTCCCACACTCTGCTTCCCCTATAGTGTCAGTAAGTATGTTTTCTATGCCTGCCTCTTCATTTCTGCCCTGCAAATAGATTCATCAGTACCATCTTTCTAGATGTCATATAAATATGCTTTAGTATATGATATTTGTTTTTCTCTTTCTGACTTACTTCACTCAGAACTAGAACAAAGTTTCATAATTTGTATGGAAACATAAAAGAATCTGAATAGTCAAAGCAACCTTGAGAAAAAGAATGGAGCTGGAGGAATCAACCTGCCTGACTTCAGACTATATTATAAAGCTACAGTCATCAAGATAGTATGGTAACCATGGTTGTAGGTTTTCCTCTTTCAGTACTTTAAATATACCCTGCCGTTCCCTTCTAGACTTTTGAGCTTCTGCTGAAAGATCCACTGTTAATTGTATGGGTTTTCCCTCACATGCTTCTTGTTACTTTTCCCTTGCTGCTTTTAATATTCTTTCTTTGTGCTTAACATTTGTGAGCTTGAATAATATGTGTCTCAATGTGTTTCTCCTTGGCTTTAACCTGTAGGGGACTCTCTGAGCTTCTTGGACTTGATTGATTATTTCCTTTCCTATGTTGGGGAAATTTCAACTATGACTTCTTCAAAAATTTTCTAAGTGCCTTCCTTTTTTCCCTTCTTCCTCTGGGACCCCTATAACTAGAATGTTGGTGCATTTAATATTGTTCCAAAGGTCTCTGAGGCTGTCTTCAATTCTTTTCATTCCTTTCCCTTTATTCTTCTCTTCAGCAGTTATTTCCACCATTCTATCCTCTAGCTCACTTATCTGTTCCTCTACCTCAGTTATTCTGCTATTGGTTCCTTCTAGAGCATTTTTTAATTTCAGTAATTGTGTTATTCATCTCTGTTTGCCTATTCTTTATTTCTTCTATGTCCTTGGTGATTGTATCAACTGTGTTAAATGCTTCTTGTATTTTCTCCATTCTATTTTCAAATCTTCAGAGAATCTTTACTATGATTATTCTGAATTACCTTTCAGGGAGATTACTTATTTCCTCTTCACTTATTTGGTCTTGTGATCTTCTACCTTGCTTTTTCATTTGTAGTGTATTTCTCAGTCTTTTCATTTTTTTCCCCTACTTGCTCCACCTGAGATCTCCTTTTCCTAGGCTTTAGGGTTGTATTACTTCTTTTTTTTGATTTTGCCCTTGGAAGGAAATGTTGGCTGGGTGGTTTGTGTTGATTTCTTGTTGAGGATAATGTGCCTGTGTTATGGGAGTGGGGGGAGATCAAGTAGGTAATTACAGAAATACTGGGACATATCCATACACTTCTGCACATATAGTTATAACCAAAGTGTTCTACAGAAAAGAGTACAGGAATTTGACTTGGTGAGCAAGGGAAACCGGAGGTGCTATCAGCCAACTGAAAGCAGAGTTAGCTAATGCTCAATCTGGAAATCTGAGTATGAGCAGAAGGCCAACTGGGAATGTAGCATAGAGAGCTCAACAATTTAACTTACCTGGTGAAAGAATAAAGAGTGAAGGAAAAGGGGGAGAATATAAAAGGAGGGAAAAGAGAAAGAAGAGAAAGGAGGGAAAAGACAAAAGGAGAGGGTGGAGAAGAGAATTAAAGAAAAAGAGAGAGAGAAAAGAAAAACTAGAGGAGCAAAGATGAATAGATGTATGTGAAAAATATATATATATATGTATATATATATATATTCAGGAATAGCTACAGCTGGTAAAGAACTATAGGAAAAGCAGTTGAATACATCAAAAACAAAATCCAAAAAACTCATCAAGAAAAAAAAAAAAGTGAGGAAGAGAAAAAAAAAAAAACAAAAAACTTAAAATTAATGTTTTTTTTTTTTTCTTTTTTTGACAAGAAACACAAAGACGAAAACTCCACAGCACTACAGAAGGCTAACATGGAGGTGGACATATGTAGGGTGGGTAAATTGTGTGATTTATAAGAAAAAGAAAAATCTTCAAATGATTTTTTTTTTCTTTTTTCTTTTTTTTTTTTAACCAAGGAAAACTCCACAGCACTGCAAAAGGCTAGTATGACGGTGAAAATATGTTGGGGTCTAAACAGTGTGATTTATAAGGAGAAATAATCATAAAATGATTTTTTTTTTAATTTTCTTGAGAAGAACAAAGAGGAAAACTCCATAGCACCTCTGAAGGCTAGTGTGAAGGTGGACATATGCTGGGGGAATAAACAGTTGGTATATAAGAGAAAAAAGAGAAAACTTTAAAAAAGGCTCTCAAGGCTGTAGCTCCTGGTTGTGGAGTCTGCCCCTGCGGATGGGGTTGGGTTAGTGTCCTGTGTGTTTTCCCGGTTGGAGGAGCTTGTGCCTGCGTCCTGGTTGCTGGATCTGGATCTCGTCTCTCTGAAGGGCAGTGCAGTGTCCATAGTAGGTTTTGGAGTGTCTATGGGTTCAGGATGCCTTTGGGCAATCGTTCTTGCTTTTGTGGTGTTGGGCGCGTCCATTTCCGCAGCTGCTTCAGAGGGGCCCTCTCAGCATATTTGCAGTGCCTCCAGCCCCTTACTTGTCCCTGGGGTCATTGCTGGTGCTTCTGTTCCCCTGTCCCGCCCTGCGCTGCTGGCAGGAACTTGCTAGGTAGGTGCTTGGGTGAATCCTTCTGCGTCGCGGTCACTTGTGCGTTCCCTCAGCCCCGGAGCTCACCCTCTGCGTGACGGGGCATGTGTGCATTTGTCTGAGTCCCTGAGGTCTGCCCTCTGAGTGACGAGGCTTGTGTGCATTTGTCTGAGTCCCCGAGGTCTGCCCTCTGCGTCGTGGGCCGTGTGTGTATTTGTCTGAGTCCCAGAGGCCTGCCCTCTGCATCTTGGGGCGTGTGTGTATCTGTCTCAGTCCCCGAGGTCTGCCCTCTGAGTGACGAGGCTTGTGTGCATTTGTCTGAGTCCCCGAGGTCTGCCTTCTGCGTGACGGGCCTTGTGTGCATTTGTCTGAGTCCCCGAGGTCTGCCATCTGCGTCGTGGGGCGTGTGTGCATTTGTCTCCGTCCCCGAGGTCTGCCTTCTGTGTGACGGGGCATGTGTGCATTTGTCTCCGTCCCCGAGGTCTGCCCTCTGCGTAAAGGGGCTTGTGTGCATTTGTCTGAGTCCCCGAGGTCTGCCCTCTGCATCGCGGGGCGTGTGTGCATTTGTCTCCGTCCCCGAGGTCTGCCTTCTGTGTGACGGGGCGTGTGTGCATTTGTCTCCGTCCCCGAGGTCTGCCCTCTGCATCGCGGGGCGTGTGTGCATTTGTCTCCGTCCCCGAGGTCTGCCCTCTGCGTAAAGGGTCTTGTGTGCATTTGTCTGAGTCCCCAAGGTCTGCCCTCTGCGTCGCGGGGCGTGTGTGCACTTGTTTCACCTCACTGCCCGCACTCTCCGTCACCGGGGTTATTTGTTCTTCTTTTGGCTGTGCCAGGAGGGCTGTGTGCGCTGCCCGTCTGTCTGCCTCCTCTCTGTCGGCACCCCAGCCCCGCCCTCTGTGCCAGCTGCTTGTCCCACGCGGCTACCCCGACCTGACCTCTGTGCTGCAGGGGTTGTCTGCACTGGCTGGGTTTGTATGCCGCCCCACTCTCGGTTCCCTGGGCCTACCGTCTGTTTGGGGACATGGTCCAGGAGCTGTTAAGGTGCTGAGAAGCGCAGCTTTCTCTGTTTGAAGTGAGGTGAAGTCGCTCAGTCGTGCGGACTCTTTGCGACCCCATGGACTGTACCCTGGTAGCCTGGTAGGCTCCTCTGTTCATGGTATTTCCCAGGCAAGAATACTGGAATGGGTAGCCATTTCCTCCTCCAGGGAAATCTTCCTGAACCAGGGATTGAACCTGGGTCTCCCTCATTGCAGGCAGACGCTTTACCCACTGCCCTCCAAGTCCCTGCTTTGCCTGAATTTCGGAGACTTCAGCCGCTCCCCTTTGGACCCGCCTGTGAGAGAATTTCCCTGTGCATGGGAATTCCTGTTTCAGCGTTTCCTTCTTCCCCTGGGGCACAAGGTCCTGCCCCAAATTTCTCCATCTTTTCCTGTTTTATGTCTCCCTCCTCTCTCCTATCTCATTTCAGGGAACTTAGCCTGTCCCCCTGGAGGCCTGGGGTCTTCTGTGGTCTCCTAGAGCTTGCTTTGTAGGAGTTGTACCATGACTTGATGAGTTCCTGAGGTATGTGAAGGAAGGCTGGTGATCTCCCTATCTTACTCCTCCGCCATCTTCTTTCATCCCCCCACACCCCAGTTCTTCATCATTAAAGATAATATTTGCTGTGGTTTTTGTCCCATATGGTCTTGATTATGTTGACGAACATTTTTCTATGCCAAATTTTTAGAGAATTTTTACCTTAAATGGGTGTTGAATTTTGTCAAAAACTTTCTGTCTCTATTGAGATGATCATATGATTTTTATCTTTCAAATTACCTTGATGTATCCCATTGATCTGAGTATATTCACGACTCCTTGCATCCCTGTGATAAATCCCACTTGATCCTTTTAATGTGTTGTTGGATTCTATTTGCTAGAGTTTTGTTGAGAATGTTTGTACCTATGCTCATCAACGATATTTGCCTGTAATTTTCTTCTGTGACATTTTTGTCTGGTTTTGGCATCAAAGTGATGATGGCTTCATAGAGTAAATTTGTGAGATTCCCCCTCTGTGCAAGTTCTGAAAGAATTTGAGCAGGATACATGTTAGCTAGTCTCTAAATGTTTGGAAGAATTTACTTGTGAAGACGTCTGGTTCTGAACTTCTGTTTTTGGAAGATTTTTTTTTTTAAATCATAGTTTAAATTTCAACACTCAAGATTGGCTTCTTCATAATTTTTGTTTCTTCCTGGTTCAGTCTTGTAAAGCTGTACTTTTCTAAAAAATTTGTCCATTTCTTCCAGATTGTCCATTTTATTGGCATAAAGTTGCTCTCAGAAATAAAATGACAGCTCAGACAAATAGAATGGTGGCACTGATCAAGAAGATAAAAAATGTTTAATAAAGACCTAGGAAGGAATAAAGAATACATAAACAGCAATGAACAACACAATAACAGAAATAAAAGTAAAAGCTAGAGTGAACCAAGAGCGGAATAACTAAGGAAGAAGACTGGATAGGTGAGCTGGAAGATAAAATGGTGGACATATCTTAAGCAGAGCAGAATAAAGAAAACAGAATGTAAAGACATGAGGCAGTCTCAGAGACCCCTGGGACAAGATTATACACAACAATATTCAAATTATAGGTGCCTTAGAAGAAAAAGAGAAAAAAGCAGGGTATGACAAAATATTAGAGGAAACAATAGTTAAAAATTTCCCTAACATGGGATAGGAAAGAGCCATCTAAGTCCAGCAAGCCCAGAGAGTCCCATAAGTCCCATTCTCCCTTGGATAAGTCCAAGGAGAAACATTCCAAGACACATCAATCAAATTAACAAAAATTAAACCCAAAGAAAAAATATTATTAAAAGTAGCAAGAGAAAAGCAATAAAGCACATTCAAGGGACTGTCCATAAGGGAGTTTGTTCCTTTCAATTTATTTTGTTTTTAATAATGATATATATTAAGCAACTATTCCAATAGGATATTTCAACAATGTTCTTGATGTATAGATTGCCAATGAATTTGCTTACCTTTGAGAATGGATTC
This sequence comes from Cervus canadensis, assembly GCF_019320065.1. Classification (NCBI taxonomy): domain Eukaryota; kingdom Metazoa; phylum Chordata; class Mammalia; order Artiodactyla; family Cervidae; genus Cervus; species Cervus canadensis. Next base: position 56,121,946 of record NC_057386.1, on the reverse strand, counting down.
TGAACCAGTTGTACAAACATAAATCAATATTTAGATTTACACACAGGCATAGATAAGCACAGTGCTGTGTTATGCTTCTCAAATTGAATGTGTTCCTTAATCACCTGGGATTCTCGTTAAACACAGATTTTAAATTACGAGGCGTGGGTTAGGGTCTGGATTCTGCATCTTTAGCAAGGGATATCATGCTGCTGTTCCACAGTCTCACTATGAGCAATAACATTTACTTCAATTCAGTTAAGTCTCTCAGTAGTGTCTGACTCTTTGCGACCCCATGGGCTGCAGCATGTCAGACTTCCCTCTCCATCATCAACTTGTAGAGCTTGCTCGGACTGATATCTATCAAGTTGCTGATGCCATCCAACCATCTCATCTTCTGTCGTCCCCTTCACCTGCCTTCAATCTTTCCCAGCATCAGGGTCTGTTCTTTGCATCAGGTGGCGAAAACATTGGAAACCATATAGAAACTATATTGGAAATCAAAATAGAAACCATCTGATTGGAACTCTTCCAATGAATATTCAGGACTGATTGCCTTTAGGATTAACCGGTTTGATCTCCTTGCAATCCAAGGGGCTCTCAAAAGTCTTCTCTAACACCACACTTCAAAAGCATCAATTCTTCGGCACTCAGCTTTCTTCACCATCCAACTCTCACATCCATACACGACCACTGGAAAAACCATAGCCTTGACCAGACGGACCTTTGTTGGCAAAGTAATGTCTCTGCTTTTTAATATGCTGTGTAGGTTGGTCATAACTTTCCTTCCAAGGAGTAAGCGTCTTTTAATTTCATGGCTGCAGTCACCGTCCTCAGTGATTTTGGAGCCCAAGAAAAGAAAGTCATCATTGTTTCCAGTGTTTCCCCATCTATTTCTCATGAAGTGATGGAACCAGATGCCATGAACATTTATTTGACTAAGTGTACCACCCGACCTGCCTCTTGAGAAACCTATGTGCAGGTCAGGAAGCAACAGTTAGAACTGGACATGGACCAACAGACTCGTTCCAAATAGGAAAAGGAGTACGTCAAGGCTGTATATTGTCACCCTGCTTATTTAACTTATATGCAGAGTACATCATGAGAAACGCTGGGCTGGAAGAAGCACAAGCTGGAATCAAAATTGCTGGGAGAAAGATCAATAACCTCAGATAGGCAGATGACACCACCCTTATGGCAGAAAGTGAAGAGGAACTAAAAAGCCTCTTGATGAAAGGGAAAGAGGAGAGTGAAAACGTTGGCTTAAAGCTCAACATTCAGAAAACGAAGATCATGGCATCTGGTCCCATCACTTCATGGGAAATAGATGGGGAAACAGTGGAAACAGTGTCAGACTTTATTTTTCTGGGCTCCAAAATCATTGCAGATGGTGACTGCAGCCATGAAATTAAAAGACGCTTACTCCTTGGAAGGAAAGTTATGACCAACCTAGACAGCACATTAAAAAGCAGAGACATTACTTTGCCAACAAAGGTCTGTCTAGTCAAGGCTATGGTTTTTCCAGTGGTCATGTATGGATGTGAGAGTTGGACTGTGAAGAAAGCTGAGCACCGAAAAATTGATGCTTTTGAAGTGTGGTGTTAGAGAAGACTCTTGAGAGCCCCTTGGACTGCAAGGAGATCCAACCAGTCCATCCTAAAGGAGATCAGTCCTGGGTGTTCATTGGAAGGACTGATGCTGAAGCTGAAACTCCAATACTTTGGCCACCTCATGCGAAGAGTTGACTCATTGGAAAAGACCTGATGCTGGGAGGGATTGAGGGCAGGAGGAGAAGGGGATGACAGAGGATGAGATGTCTGGATGGCATCACCGACTCGATGGGCATGAGTTTGAGTAAATTCCAGGAGTTGGTGATGGACAGGGAGGCCTGGCGTGCTGTGATTCATGGGGTCACAAAGAGTCGCACACGACTGAGCGACTGAACTGAACTGAACTGAATATGCAATACGCTTTCACCCCAAAGTTCTCTATATGATTTCTTTATTGTTATCTTCTGTTTAATATTGCAGAAGAAAAAGCTTAAAATGTCATGTTTCCCAGTCTTCTTGTTGTTATTCCTGAATAATTTATTTCCTTATGAAGAAAATATTTGTTTTCTTTATTTTGAAGTTATTAACTAATTCTGCCTGTTAGTCAAATAGAGAATCAAACTAAAGAATCAAACTTTTCAATCTAAAGAATTAAGAAACTTTCCAATCTAAAGAATCAAACTTTACAATTTTTTCCTTAATTCTATTTGAATATGTTTCTATTCTTTTTCAGTGTTGTGCAATTTCATTGGATTGTGAGAGCCTGTATTTCAGATTGCCTGTTTTTTTGTTTATTGTGTTTTTTTTTTTTTCTCTTGAGTTCTAAGAGAATTCCAGAAACATGACTTTTTAAAATCTTTCACCATTTTGCATTTAGTAACTTTGTATTATCATCATGTTTTCTTACTTCTTTTTTTTGTAATTATCCTAGTGAGGGAACTAGTATTACTTTGTTTCTGATAGATTAATTTTTTGATAAATGTGATATTAAAACAAAAAGCAAACAAATATATATTATGTATAATTTTATTGCTCATTTGTATACATTTCTTAATTATTTTATTTTTGTAAACACTCATTGGTTTGAACCAATTCTTCAATAGGTTATGGTATATTTGATTCCATAGGTAGAATAATTATTGAAATTCTGGAACTCCTGAGGTAATACTCTAGAGACTTCTGCTTGTTACAACTGCTGACTCTTAAAGAGAATAACCTTCTGATTGTTAAAGATTCCAATCAGGAGAGAACAACACTAATGGGTTTTTGTTCCTTTTGACTATTTCTTTGAAGGGCAGTTCCACAACTGTGACATTCATATCCATATTAGAATCATAACATGAGAGAAAAACCTTACAGTGAATAGTTATGGGGAGCGGGTGATGCCCCACTCTTTCTACTCAACTGGGCATTTGTGCATGCACAGTTCAGCTTTTGGTGTTTTGTTTTGTTTTGTTTTGTATTTATTAGCTTTTTAAAATTTATTTTTTATTGAAGGAAAATTTCTTTACAGAATTTTCTTGCTTTCTGTTAAAACTCAACATGAATCAGCCATTCATTTATTCATGAATATATGAATCAGGTATACATATATCCCATCCCTTTGGAAACTCCCTCCTATCTCCCTCCCCATCCCGCTCCTCTAGGTTGATACAGAGACCCTGTTTGAGTTTCCTGAGCCATACAGCAAATTCCTGTTGGCTATCTATTTTACATACGATAGTTTAAGCTTCTATGTTACTCTTTCCATATGTCTCACCCTCTCCTTCTCCCCGTGTCCATAAGTCTATTCTCTATATCTGTTTCTCCCTTGCTGCCCTGAAAATAAATTCTTCAGTGCCATTTTTTCTAGATTCCGTATATATGCGTCACAATACAATATTTATCTTTCTCTTTCTGGCTGACTTCACTCTGTAAAATAGGTTTTAGATTCATCCACCTTATTATAACTCACTCAAATGTGTTCCTTTTTTATAGCTGAGTAATAGTCCATTGTGTATATATACCACAACTTCTTTATCCATTCATCTGTCAATGGACATCTAGGTTGCTTCCATGTTCTAGCTATTGTAAATAGTGCTACAAGGAACAATGGGATACATGTGTCTTTTTCAATTTTGATTTCCTCAGGGTATACACCTAGGAGTGGGATTACTGGGTCATATAGTGGTTTTGTTCCTAGTTTTTTAAGGACTTTCCATACCATCTTCCATAGTGGCTATATCAATTTATGTTCCCGCCAACAGTGCAAGAGCGTTCCCTTTTCTCCACACTCTTTCCAGCATTTATTGTTTGTAGACTGGTGATGGCCATTCTGACCAGTGTAAGGTGATATCTCATTTTAGTTTTGATTTGCATTTATCTAATAATGAGCAATGTTGAGCATCTTTTCATGTGTCTGTATGTCTTCTTTGGAGAAATGACAGTTTAGGTCTTTTTCCCACTTTTTGATTGGGTTGTTAGGTTTTCTGGTATTGAGTTGTATGAACTGCTTATGTATTTTGGAAATTAATCCTTTGTCAGGGGTTTCATTTGCTATCATTTTCGCCCATTATGAGGGTTGTCTTTTCACCTTACTTATAGTTTCCTTTCCTGTGCAAAAGCTTTTAAGTTAAATCAGGTCCCACTTGTTTACTTTTGTTTTTATTTCCATTACTCTAGGAGGTGGGTCATAGAAGATCTTGTTTTGATTTATGTCATCGAGTGTTCTATGTTTTCCTCTAAGAGTTTTATAGTTTCTGGTCTTACATGTTGATCTTTAATCTATTTTGAGTTTATATTTGTGTATGGTGTAAGGAAGTATTCTAATTTTGCTATTTTAGAGTAGCTATCCAGTTTTCCCAGCACCATTTATTGAAGAGGCTGTCTTTGCCCCATTGTATATTTTTGCCTCCTTTGTCAAAAATAAGGTACCCATAGATGCATGGGTTTATTTCTTGGCTTTATATCTTGTTGCATTGGTCTATATTTCTGTTTTTGTGCCAGTATCATACAGTCTTCATGATTGTAACTTTGTAGTATAATCTGAAGTCAGGAAGGTTGATTCCTCCAGCTCCATTATTCTTTCTCAAGACTGTCTTGGCTACTTGTGTTCCCAAACGAATTGTGAATTTTTTGTTCTAGTTCTGTGAAAAATGCCATTGATAATTTGATAGGGATCACATTGAGTGTGTAGATTGTGTTTAGTAGTAGACATTTTCACAATATTGATTCTTTTCGTTGCAATGGTGAAGGGGATTGATTCCTTAATTTCTCTTTCAGATTTTTCATTGTTAGTACATAGAAATGCAAGTGATTTCTCTGTATTGATTTTGTATCCTGCAACTTTGCTAAATTCACTGATTAGCTCTAGTAATTTTCTGATACTATCTTTAGGGTTTTCTATGTACAGTATCATGTCATCTGCAAAGAGCGAGAGCTTTACTTCTTCCTTTCTGAACTGGATTCCTCTTATTTCATTCTCTTCTCTGATTGCTATAGCTAGAACTTGCAGAACTATGTTGAATAATAGTGGTGAATGTGGACACCCTGGTCTTGTTCCTGACCTTAGGTGGAATGCTTTCAGTTTTTCACCATTGAGAATAATGTGTGCATAAACTTATCATATATGGCTTTTGTTGAGGTAAGTTCTTTCTATGTCCATTTTTTGAAGAGTTTTAATCATGAATGAATGCTGAATTTTGTCAAAGGCTTTTTCTTTTTATTGTATGGTTTTTATAGTTCAGTTTGTTAATATGCTGTAACACATTGATTTGCATATGTTGAAAAATCCTTGCATCCCTGGAATACACCCAACTTGATCATGGTGTATGAGCTTTTTGATGTGTTGCAGAATTCTGTTTGATAAAATTTTGTTGAGGAGTTTTGCACCTATGTTCATCAGTGATATTTGCCTATATCTTTCTTTTTTTGTGTTGTCTTTGTCTGGTTTTGGTATCAGGGTGATGGTGGCCTTGTAGAAAGAGTTTGGAAGTGTTTCTTCCTCTACAAATTTTTGCAAGAGTTTTAGAAGGATAAGCATTAGCTCTTCACTAAATGTTTGATTGGATTCTCCCATGAAGACACCTGGTTCTGGGCTTTTGTTTTTGGGAGACTTTTTATCACAGCTTCAACTTCAGGGCTTTTGATTGGGTTGTTCATAATTTCTGTTTCTTTCTAGCTCAGTCTTGGAAGATTGAACGTTTCTAAGAATCTGTCCATTTCTTCCAGGTTATCTATTTTATTGCCATATAGTTGTTCATAATAGTCTTTTATGGTCCTTTGTATTTCTGCATTGTCTGTTATAATCCCTCCTTTTTCATTTCTAATTTTCTTGGTTTGATTCTTCTCTCTTTTTTCATGATGAGTAAGGTTAAAGATTTGTCAACTTTATTTATCTTCTCAAAGAACCAGTTTTTACTTTTATTAATCTTTACTATTGTTTCTGTCATTTCATTTTCTCTTATTTCTGCTTGGATCTTTATGATTTCTTTTCTTCTACTAATTTTGGGTTTTTATTTTTTTGTTGTTGTTCTTTTTCCCCAGTTGTTTAAGTTAACTTGTCTAGTCAATGTTTTTCTTGTTTCTTGAAGTAGGATTGTATTGCTATAAACTTCCCTCTTAGAACTCCTTTTGCTGCATCCCATAGGTTTTGAGTTGTCATGTTTTCATTATCATTTGTTTCTAGAATTTTTTTTTATTTCCCTTTTGATTTCTTCAGTAACCTGTTGGTTATTTAGAAACGTGTCATTTAATCTCCATTTGTTTGAGTTTCTTACAGTTTTTTTTTTTTTTTTCTTGTAACTGGTATCTAGTCTCATAGCATTGTGATTGAAGATGCTTAATATGATTTCAATTTACTTAAATTTACTGAGGTTTTATTGGTGACCCAAGAAGTGGTCTATACTGGAGAATGTTCCATGTGCACTTGAGAAAAAGGTGTATTCTTTTGCATTTGGGTGGAATGTTCTGAAGATATCAATGAAATGCATCTCATCTAATGTATCCTTTAAGATGTGATCCTTATTAATTTTCTGTTTTGCTGATCTGTCCCTTGGTGTGTGAGAGGGATGCTAAAGTCTACTACTATTATTATGTTACTGTCAATTTCTCCTTTTATATCTGTTAGTGTTTGTCTTATGCACTGAGGTGCTCCTATGTTGGGTGCATAGATAATTACAATTGTTATGTCTTTCTCTTGGATTGATCCCTTGATCATTATGTAGTGTCCTTCCTTATCTCTTGTAATCTTCTATATTTTAAAGTATATTTTGTCTGATATGAGGATTGCTACTCCAGCTTTCTTTTGCTTCCTATTTGCATGGAATATGTTTTTCCATCTTCTCACTTTCAGTCTATATGTGTCTTGAGGCCTGAAGTGGGTTTCTTGTGTGCAGCATATATATAGGTCTTGTTTTTTTTGTTTGTTTTTTTTTTTTCTTTTTTTTTTAATCCATTCAGCCAGCCTGCGACTGTTGATTGGAACATTTATTCCATTTATATTTAAAGCAATTATTGATATATATTGGGGTTTATTTTGTAGATATATATATATATTTTTTTTTCTTTTCTTGTATTTCTTGATTATATAAGTCCCTTTAACATTCGTTGTAAAGAGCTGTTTTTGTGGTACTGAATTATTTGAAATTTTGCTTTTAAATTCAAAAAAAATAAAGCAAAATTTGCTTTTTTATTTCTCCATCAATTTTGAATGAGATCCTTGCTTTTTAGATTTTTCCTTTTCAGTACTTTAAAAATATCCTGCCATTCTCTTTTGGCCTGCAGAGTTTCTGCTGAAAGATCTGCTGTTAAGCACAAGCAATTTCCCTTGTATGTTACTTGTTGCTTCTCCCTTGCTGCTTTTAATATTTTTTCTTTGTGTTTAGTCTTTGTTAGTTTGATTAGTATGTATCTCGGTGAGTTTCTCCTTGGATTTACCCTGTATAGGACACTTTAGGCCTCTTGGACTTGATTATTTGCTTTTCCATGTTGGGAAAATTTTCAACTATAATCTCTTCAAAAAATTTTCATGTCCTTTCTCTCTTCTTCATCCAGGACCCCTATAATTCAAATATTGGTGTGTTTGACATTGTCCTAGAGGTCTCTGAGACTATCCTCAGTTCTTTTCATTCTTTTTACTTTATTCTGCTCTTCAGAGTTTATTTCCACCATTTTATCACTGATTCATTCTTCTGCTTCAAATATGCTGCTATTGATTCCTTCCAGAGTATTTTTAATTTCAGTGTCTGTGGTGTTTGTCTCTGTATGCTTATTCTTTAATCCTTCTAGGTCTTTGTTAATTGATTCTTGCATTTTCTCCATTTTGTTTTCAAGGGTTTTGATCATCTTTATTGTCATTATTCTGAATTAATTTTCAGATAGTCTGTCTATTTCCTCTTCATTTATTTGGTCTTCTCTGTTTCTATTTTTTTCCTTCATTTGTGTAGCATTTCTCTACCTTTTTATTTTTTATTTTTTAACTTACTGTTTTTGAGGTCTCCTTTACCCAGGCTTCAAGGAAAGTTGAATTCTTTCCTTGAAGAAGGTTGACTTCTTTCTTCTTTTTAATTTCTGCTCATGTAAGGTGGGTCCAGTGGTTAGTGTAAGCTTCATATAGGGTGAGATTTGGACCGGTTTTTGATTGTTTTCCCCCTAATGGACAAGGCTGATTGAGGTGATAATCCTGTCTGCTGATGACTGTGTCTGTATTTTTGTTTTGTTTGTTGTTTTGATGACACTTCCTGCACAATGTGCTTCTGGTGGTTGGGTGATACTGGGTCTTGTATTCAAGTGGTTTTGTTTGTGGGTGTTCTCACTGTTTGATACTCCCTAGGGTTAGTTCTCTGGTAGTCTAGGGTCTTGGAGTCAGTTCTACCACTACAAAGGCTCAGGGCTTGATCTGGTCAGGAATGAAGATTCCAAAAGTGGTTTGTTATGACATTAAGTAACATTAAAATAAATATCCAAAAAGGAGAAACCAAAGGTGAACCCCAGACAAAAGGCAGTTGTAAAATCAGGCAAATAAAAATTGAAATAATGCAAAATGCACATATATGTATACACCCATGAGCAGAGTAAAAACAGTCCAACAAATGTAAAGCACAATAGATTGACCCAGGAAACAAAGGAAATAAAAAATTATATTGACCAGTTAAGAACAAAACTAACTAAAGTACAAACTGGAAAATAAAAGTAAAGCAAGATGCCAATTCAGGAATAAAGCAATGAAAATAAAACTAACAAATAGGGGGCTTCCCTGGTGGCTCAGACAGTAAAGAGTCTGCCTGCAATGCAGGAGACCTGGGTTCAACCCCTGGGTCGGGAAGATCCCCCGGAGAAGGAAAGAGCAACTCACTCCAGTGCTGTTGCCTGGAAAATCCCAAGGATGGAGGAGCCTGGCAGGCCACAGTCCATGGGGTCGCAAAGAGTTGGACACGAGAAAAAAAAAAAGAAAAACTAACGAATATTTTGAGAGGGAAGGAAAGAAAGAAATAATAGGCATGCAAATTTAAATAGAGGTAGAAGACGATTTATATACATTAAAGATTAATTGCAAGGGGAAAAGAACAATAGGAAAGGAAAACAAAGGAATAAATATAGAAAAAGTATAATAGGTTTAATATTTTTAATTAAAAATAAAAGGGAGAAAAGAAAAAACAACAGCAGCAAGAATAACAACAACAACAACAACAAAACAAAAAGGAAAACTCCACAGAGCTGCAAAAGCTCAATGTAGAGGCAAAGGTTTACAATAGCAGTAAAATTGTGACTCAGAGAAAAAAACAAATAAACAAACTCAAAAGCTTAACTGGATTTCATAGTGCCAATAAAATTGATAACTACAACAGAGGGGCAAAAAATGAAAAAAAAAATCAAAAGAATGTGCAGAACAAGTCAAAACATAAAATAATGAATGCTTTCCTTGAGTCACTGCTGTCAGAGTCCTTTCCCTCGCTGGGTGTCATTGTCAACCTCACCTACCTAGGATACCCTCCAACATTGTGATGAGCTCTAGACCTGCTGTGGGGACAGCTCAGATTCTAATCTGGTCCTCCTCCTATGTGTTCTTGCCTCCAAGGCCCACAGCTATCAGAACTAGTGTGTTTTCTTTTATGGGAACTCTCAATAGCCTTTTATATATTCCATAGACACAGAGTCTGCCTAGTTGATCATGTGGATTTAATCTGCAGCTTCTACAGCTGGTAGGAAGGTTTTTGGGTCTTCTTCCTCAGCCACACTGCCCCCCTTGGTTTCAACTGTGGTTTTATTTCCACCTCTACATGTGGGTTGTCCACTGGGGTGTGCACCTGAGGCTGCCCTGGAGGACTTGGGTTTGCCCCTGTGAGGGCCAGGTGTGGAGGAGCTGCAGCTGCTTGGGTGGCAGGGTTCTGGTAGCACCAGGTACTCAGAGGTGTTGGCAGCTAAGGAAGCAGGAAATACAGTGCTCTAGAAGAGTATGGTGACCAGTATTGTCCAATACACTCCAGTATTCTTGCCTGGAGACCTCCCTCCCTGACAGAGAAGTCTGGCAGGCCACAGTCTACAGGGCTGCAAAGAGTTGGACATGACCAAGTGACCCTATGTGCACAGACACAAAACATTTTTTCCTGCGGCAGCTCTGCCTCAATGAGAGTTAAGCGTGAAGGTGGTGCAGCTGCTTGGCTTCTGGGGATCCTGGAGGTGCTTAGTGTGAAAGGACATGCACTGCCTCTGCTGTAGGAGTTATGGCCCTATCAGAGTCTTTTTTTGAGCCTCTTGTAGCTGGCGATCAGAAGCCCTCTGTGGCCAGTCTTTCTCCATAGCTCTGCCTGTTCAGGCACTTAGAGGGCTCCCTTGCCTGGGATCCTTCTATGTTGTTCAGTGCATCAGGCACCAGAGGGGCCCACTTGGTTGGGGTCCTACTCTATAGATCACCGTGTCAGGCAGTTTAAGGGGCACCCTGGGACGGGTCCTACTCTGTCATTTGGTGCATCAGTCACTTAAAGGAGAACCCTGGATGGGGGTCCTACTCTGTAGATCAGCATGTCAGGCACTTAAAGGAGCACCCTGGGTGGGGTCCTACTCTGTAGACCAGCATGTCAGGCACTTAAAGAGGCACCCTGGGTGGGGTCCTACTCTGTAGTTTGGTGCATCAGGCACGTAGAGGCCCCCTCACCTCCATTTGGGGTCCTACTCTGTAGACCAGCATGCCAAGCACTTAAAGAGGCACCCTGGGTGAGGTCCTACTCTGTAGTTTTGTGCATCAGTCACTTAAAGGAGCACCCTGGGTGGGGTCCTACTCTGTACGTCAGTGTTCCCGGCTTTTGATGAGCCAGTCTCTTTATTGTTCAGCTGTGGATGCTGGCGTGTGGGGAGAGAGAGGCTATAGTGATAGTTCCAACCCCTATGCATGAGTCAGCAGTATCGCCTTGCTTCCATGGCTGTCTGACTTTCCTCCATAGGTGTTTCCCACCACAGTCTCCTCCTTCACATCCCCTCAATCTGTCTCTCCACAGTCAACAGCAGCCTGGGATTGCTCTGTAATCCCTAAACTCCAGTTCCCCCTTCCAGGGGACCAGCTTCCTGTCTGGAGTATGTATGGCTGCAGCAAGGACTGTCTGTTTCTCATTCCAATTAGGCTTCCACATTTCAGCTGCATCACTCTCAGCCTTAAATGTTTCTCCTCTGACTCAGACAAATGTGGGGGCTGTACCCCTGCTTCAGTTCCCCCACCCGCCCAGGGCAGGTCCAGTCCTACTAACACTCCTGGTTACCCCACTAGTTCCTTCATCCTACTGCTTTTTACGTGGTTCTGTGTATTCTTTTCCACAGGTCAGGTGCTCCTGTCCGCTCTCAGCTGGTGTTCCATATGCCCTTCTGCGTGTGAAGGTGGATTCCTGATGTATCCATGGAGAGAGATGCACTCCACGTTCACCTACTCCTCCGCCATCTTGTTCCACCCCTGCCAGTTCAACTGTTTGGTGCTGACCTATTATTATTATATCTCACAGACTTTTCCCAACATATTATCAAGTAGATGACACCCTCTTTTATTTTTATTTTTACAAAAAAGAAATCACGTCCACATTTATATTTTATTGATCATAATCATGAGAATGGTGGAGCAGCTCTGGGAAGCTTGAGTGTACTTTGCTCATCTTAGTAAGAAGTCTGTTCTGTCCTTGGACTGTTCCATGCAAGACTGTATTAGAGTAATATACAGCTTGTGAAGACTTATTCATCTGTTAAAGACATGGTTTCTGTATAAACTGTATTAAAGCCCAAGAAAAGCATACTCGCATACTCTCAAAGCCACAGGGCATACTTCTAATGCTTCAAGGACTGAAAAAATATAAGGAGCAATTAGTATAGCAAAAAGAGTATTTTGAGTTTCTAGAATACAGTACTTTGACTTTATGACCAAACATGTGTTTTATGACAAATTGATTTCTGGTCAATATATCAATTTCTAACCCAGGATGATAAGAGGATGTTAATTGAAACAAATATGTTGCTAAACCAAATTTCAAAAATTGTTTTTTGTATTGATAAAATCATCTCACAGAAGTATAAATAGCTACTTGGGTATATGAAACAAAATAAAACCATTGCACAATTGCTTTTTCACTAAATGTACTCAAAATGAAAGCAAAAACCTGTGAATATGAATAAAAACGTTTAAATAGTATATTTCTTCAATAGAAGGAGTGTGAAATCCCAAATATTCATTTTTGGCAATGACAGCTGTGTATGAATTATTTTATTCTCTTTCTGTATTCATCTTATTTTGTTTTAAGAAATGCATATATATTTCTATAACATTGTGTTATCTTTAAAATATTTCAACCTTGTAAAATTTACTTAGGCTTCTTTTTTTACTTAATATATGGTCTATTCTGGAAAATGTTCCATGTGCATTTAAGAAAATTTTATATTCTGTTATTGATTTTTGCAGCATCCATTCCTTCTGGAAGTGACACAATTCTGTGTTGATGTGACTCATGATGTCTCACAGGTCCCTTAGCTCTGTTTATCTTTATTCTTTGATCATCTGCTCCTAAGACCATACAACTTCAATTGACCCATCTTCAAGTTTGTTGATATTTTCTTCTACCTGCTCAAATCTGCTGTTGAAATTCTTTATTCGATTATTGTACTTTGGGCCTCAGAATTTCTAATTGTTTACTTTTTGTAATTTTTGTCTGTTGATATTTTCTGTTTATATATTGCTCTATATCTTCTTTAGCTATTTTTACATGGTTTTCTTTAGCTCTTTCAGTGTATTTAAGATCACTGATTTTAAGTATTTGTCTTATAAATCCAATATCTGTGTTTCCTCAGGGACAGTTTCTACTCAGTTCTCCTCTGAATAGGCCATGCTTGTGTGTGTACTTGATAAGTTGCCTCAGTTGTGTCTGACTCCTTTTGACCCTATGGACTGTAGCGCACCAAGCTCCTCTGTGCATGGAATTCATTGGGCAAGAATACTGCAGTGGGTTTCCATGGCCTCCCTCTAGGGGATCTTCCCAACCCAGGGACTGAACCTGTATCTCTATGTCTACTGCAATGACAGGCAGGTACTTTACAGTAGCACGACCTGGGAAGCCCTGAATAGGCTATAGTTTCTTGTTTATTTTCATTTCATAGTTTTTGTTGCAACTTGGGCATTTTGAATGATATAATGTGGTTACTCTGGAAATCATATTATTTTCCTTCCTCATGGTGTATTTTTACTGACTTCTACATATTGCTTAGTTAGTTTTCTAAACTATTTCCATAAACTTTGTAGTCTTTGTTGCACATGGCCTCTGAATTCACTGTTGCTTTAGTTTGTGGTCAACTAGAGTTTTTACACAGATTTCCTTGAGCAAATAGATCCAAAAAATATAAATAAAGAAAATAAAGGAGGAAAAAAAAAAAAAAAACTCTCCTAATCTTAGAAGAATTGCCCTGTGTTGAGGTACTAGTTTATACTTAGCCAAGCACTTAAATCTGCCTATGTCATCACCTCCTGCTGCTCTGAGCCTAGGGGTTAATTACGCTAGGATGATTCATGCCTTTTCTGAGAGTGTGTCCTACACTGGCCTTGAATGCGGCTTTCTAAATTTCCTGGTATAAACAAATGCTTTTAATTATCTAATTTTCCAGTCACACTCATCACTTTTTCCTTCTAGTCTTCTATATGTGTATTGTTTGCCTCAACTATAACCTTCTGCATGGCTACAGCCGTGGATTGTTCTTTGGTTTTACAATGTTTCCCAGTACTGTAGTTGTTTTTCTGTGCTGAGAGAATTCAGAGTTAGGCAAAATAAGCAGATATCTGTGCCATTCCTTCAGGTAGTCCTTGATAGGATATGATAGACAACCACATCACTTATAGAATAATGCTTGTTGTGCTTCCTCAGTAACCTAGGGTCAGAGTCCCACACTCAGAATACAGGCTGTTGCTGAACCTAGGATGAGGGTGTGGCATGGAACAGTAAAACTGTCACAAATAATCCTCTGTCATTTTTAGTTGTATTTTTAATTATTCAGCAAATCCATTGGTTGATGTAACTTTGAATATTTTCTCTACAGTTTTTGGAGTTTCTGGGTGGCAAAAGCCCTTGGAATTGATTACTCTGACAATTTTTTTGCTGATGTCATTCCTTACTGAGTATTTTTGTAGACAAATTATTATTGGAACACAGCTATACCTTTTTTTTTTTTTCCTTCATGTACTTTGTAGCTGTTTTTGATATAGAGGCAGAGCTAAGTATCTTCAACAAATACTTTCTGAACTGCAAAGCCTACAATATTAACAATATTAAGGGCTTATCTAGCCCTTAGTAGAAAATGTCAGGTCATCTTTGTTCTAGGTTAAAGGAGTCCAGAGTACATAACTTTCATCACAGAAATGAAAGTTTTGTCTAATAAAAAGGCTACAAAGTTGTAGGAACTGATAATAAAAAGAATTCAACCAAAGGAATGCTGCTGTGTTTAATGTTGTATGCAATATTTTTGACCTGGCAAATAGGATTATTTATTTATTTTATTTTACTTATTTTTTTATTATTTTTATTAGTTGGAGGCTAATTGCTTTACAATATTGTAGTGGTGACCAACCTAGACAGCATATTAAAGCCATACTATTTACTTATCCTTCAAACATAAGTTTACTATCTGGTGAATAACATGAACTTAAGCTAAGTAAACAGAAATCTAGCTCTCTAATGCTATCAAAGCACTGGAGTGAAGTAAGCTCATGTAAAAGTGACTTAGAAGGACAATATGATCCCTACCTCTTTTATCTTTGACAAATGAGTGGAGTAATGTTCCTCTCACGTTTTCTCAACCTTATCACTCTTGCTATATATCCTAGACTGCATGATATGTGAGCAAGTTTCTAAATTTAAGGACTACATTAAGTCCCCAACATACAAATCTTCAACTAGTGAACTTTCAAAGATATAAACATGTGTTCCCATGTCCAATTATATAAATTAGCTTTGGTTGTCTGGTGTACATTGTCACATGCCAGCATTCTCTGCAAGTGGTTGCATTTTTGTGTGCTTTAATGTATAGTCCTATTGCTATGCAGCATGAGGAGCTTACTAATTAAGACCTGATGGAATTGAAGGCCCAGAGAAAAGATAAAGAAAAACAAGAGGAAGAAGAACTAAGTGAAGTGCTGAAGAGATTCTCAATGCAGAAAATATCAAGGAAAATTTCTTTATTTGAGTAGGCATGGTTAATTTCTAAGACACAGGACATGATTGTAGAACAATACACAAAGTTTGCAGCAGCCTTTCAGAATACAATCCAGTACTACTGTGTCATCCATGATCAGAAAAAAACGAGTTGCTACCCAGAAATCACTGGATCGTTTTTTAAAGATGTAGGTGAAATTCAATTCAGCAAGGAAAAAGAACACATGCCATTGCTATCAGACATGAGCAAAATCTCCGATTGCTGACAGTCCTTCAGCTCTACTCTCTCCCACCTCCTCTCGCTCCTCCATACAGTAAATCTTGCATGTTCACTCAGACAGTCCCTGTGTGTCAGTCACTGCCCTCGACTACTGTACTTTTCCCCAACCAGTAACGCTGAATAAGCTGAAGTTTAATAGTTCTATGAAGACCTTCAAGACCTTTTAGAACTAACACCAAAAAAAAAAAAGATGTCCTTTTCATTATATAGAACTAGAATGCAAAAGTAGGAAGTCAAGGAACACCTGCAATAACAGGCAAATTTGGCCTTGGAGTACGGAATGAAGCAGGGCAAAGGCTAATAGAGTTTTGCCAAGAGAACACACTGATCATAGCAAACACCCTCTTCCAACACCACAAGAGAAGAATCTACACATGGACATCACCAGATGGTCAACACCAAAATCAGATTGATTATATACTTGGCAGCCAAAGATGGAGAAGCTCTATACAGTCAGCAAAAACAAGACCTGGAGCTGGCTGTGGCTCAGATCATGAACTCCTTATTGCCAAATTCAGATTTAAATTGAAGAAAGTTGGGATAACCACTAGACCATTCAGGTATAACATAAATCAAATCCCTTATGACTATACAGTGGAAGAGAGAAATAGATTTAAGGGACTATATCTGATAGACAGAGTGCCTGATGAGCTATGGACAGAGGTTCTTGACATTGTACAGGAGACAGGGATCAAGACCATCCCCATGGAAAAGAAATGCAAAAAGGCAAAATATTTGGCTGAAGAGGCCTTACAAATAGCTGTGAAAAGAAGAGAAGCAAAAAGCAAAGGAGAAGAGGAAAGATAGTCCCATTTGAATGCAGAGTTCCAAACAATAGCAAGGTGAGATAAGAAAGCCTTCTTCAGTGATCAATGCGAAGAAATAGAGGCAAACAACAGAATGGGAAAGACTAGAGATCTCTTTAAGAAAATTAGAGATACCAAGGGAACATTTCAGGCAAAGATGGGTTCAATAAAGGACAGAAATAGTATGGACCTTACAGAAGCAGAAGATATTAAGGAGAGGTGGCAAGAATACACAGAAGAACTGTACAGAAAACATCTTCACGACCCAAGCAATCATGATGGTGCGATCACTCACCTAGAGCCAGACATCCTGAATGTGAAGGCAAGTGGGCCTTAGAAAGCATCACTATGAACAAAGCTAGTGGATGTGATGGAATTCCACTTGAGCTATTTCAAATCCTGAAAGATGATGCTGTGAAAGTGCTGCACTCAATATGCCAGCAAATTTGGAAAACTCAGCAGTGGCCACAGGACTGGAAAAGGTCAGTTTTCATTCCAATCTGAAAGAAAGGCAATGCCAAAGAATGCTCAAACTACCACACAATTGTACTCATCTAACAAAAAGTAAATGCTCAAAATTCTCCAGTCCAGGTTTCAGCAATACGTGAACTGAGAACTTCCAGATGTTCAAGCTGGTTTTTGAAAAGGCAGAGGAACCAGAAGTCAAATTGCCAACATCCTCTGGAAAATTGGAAAAGCAAAAGAGTTTAGGGAAAACATCTATTTCTGCTTTATTGGCTACGCCAAAGCCTTTGATTGTGTGGATCACAATAAACTATGGAAAATTCTGAAAGAGATGGGAATACCAGACCACCTGACCTGCCTCTTGAGAAACCTATATGCAGGTCAGGAAGCAACAGTTAGAACTGCACATGGAACAACAGACTCATTCCAAATAGGAAAAGGAGTACGTCAAGGCTGTATATTGTCACCCTACTTATTTAACTTATATGCAGAGTATGTCATGAGAAATGCTGGACTGGAAGAAGCACAAGCTGGAATCAAGACTGCCGGGGAAAATGTCAATAAACTCAGATATGCCAATGACACCACCCTTATGGCAGAAAGTGAAGAGGAACTAAAAAGCCTCTTGATGAAAGTGAAAGAGGAGAGTGAAAACGTTGGCTTAAAGTTCAACTTTCAGAAAACTAAGATCATGGCATCTGGTCTCATCATTTCATGGGAAAATACATGGGGAAACAGTGGAAACAGTGCCTGACTTTATTTTTTTGGCCTCCAAAATCACTGCAGATGGTGATTGCAGCTGTGAAATTAAAAGACGCTTACTCCTTGGAAGCAAAGTTATGACCAACCTAGACAGCATATTAAAAAGCACAGAGATTACTTTGCCAACAAAGGTCCATCTTGTCAAGGCTATGGTTTTTCCAGTGGTCATGTATGGATGTGAGAGTTGGACTGTTAAGAAAGCTGAGTGCCAAAGAATTGATGCTTTTGAACTGTGTTGTTGGAGAAGACTCTTGAGAGTCCCTTGGACTGAAAGGAGATCCAACCAGTCCATCCTGAAGGAGATCAGTCCTGGGTGTTCATTGGAAGGACTGATGCTGAAGCTGAAACTCCAATACTTTGGCCACCTCATGCGAAGAGTTGACTCATTGGAAAAGACCCTGATGCTTGGAGGGATTGGGGGCAGGAGAAGGGGATGACAGAGGATGAGATGGCTGGATGGCATCACCGACTCGATGGACATGAGTTTGAGTAAAGTCTGGGAGTTGGTGATGGACAGGGAGGCCTGGCATGCTGCAATTCATGGGTTTACAAAGAGTCAGACAGGACTGAACTGACTGACTGACTGACTGTACTTTTCAAGGTACTATACCATAAAATTAAAAATGTTTTCTTTAACTTTGGTTTGTGTTTATGTATTATTTTTTGTGTGAAAAGTATTATAAACTTATTACAGTACAGTACTATATAGTCAATTGTGTTAGCTGGATGTCTAGGCTAACTGTGTTGGACTTGCAAGCAAACTTACATTAGGAACATGCTCTCAGAATGGAACGCACTTGTATGTAGTGGACTATAAAAGTGATCTTGACATTCTTTACAGTCTCATTTCCAACAGTACTCTTTTTGTCTTTCATATTAATCATTGTACACTAACTGGGGGATCAACAGATTACCTCTGCAAATAGACATCAGTTATTTTTGCCTTGTGGGCCATGTTGTTCTGGAGTTCTCTTGTTTTTTCTATGATCCAATGGATGTTGGCAATTTGACCTCTGGTTCCTTTGCCTTTTCTAAATCCAGCTTGAACATTTGGAAGTTCATGGTTTGCATACTGTTGAAGCCTGGCTTGGAGAATTTTGAGCATTAATTTGCTAGTGTGTGAGATGAGCACAAATGTACAATAAGTTGGACATTGTTTGGCATAACCTCTCTTTGGGATTGGAATAAAAACTGACCTTTTCCGGCCCTGTGGCCACTGATGAGTCTTTCAAATTTGCTAGCATCTTGAGTGCAGCACTTTAATTGCATAATCTTTTAGGCTTTCAAATAGCTCAACTGGAATTCAATCACCTCCACTAGTTTTACTCATAGTGATGCTTCCCAAGGCCCACTTGACTTTGGACTCTGAGATTTCTGACACTAGATTAGTGGTTATACCATAGTGGTTACCTGGGTCATTAAGATCTTTTTTTGTATAGTTTTTCTGTGTATTATTGCAACCTTTTCTTAATATCATCTGATTCTGTTAGGTCCATACCATTTCTGTCCCTTATTGTGCCCATCTTTGCATGAAATATTCCTTTGGTATCTCTAATTTTCTTGAAGAAATCTCTAGTCTTTCCCATTCTATTGTTTTCTTCTATTTCTTTGCATTGATCACTGAGGAAGGATTTCTTATCTCTACTTCTGTTTTATTAACTATGCCAAAGCCTTTGGCTGTATGGATCACTGCAAACCATGGAAAATTTCTCAAGAGATGTGAATACCAGACCACTTTAACTGCCTCCAGAGAAATCTGTATGCAAGTACACAAGCAACAGTTAGAGCCAGATATGGAACAACAGACTGGTTCCATATTGGGACAGCAGTATGTCAAGGCTGTATATTGTCACCCAGTTATTTAACTTATATGAAGAGTACATCATGAGAAATGCTTAGCTGAATGAGGCACAAGCTGGAATTAATATTGCTGGGAGAAGTATCAATAACCTCAGAAATGAAGATGAAACTACCCTTATGGTAGAAATTGAAGAGGAACTGAGAAACCTCTTGAGGAAAGTAAAAGAGGAGAGTGAAAAAGTTGGCTTAAAACTCAACATTCAAAAAACGAAGATCATGCCATCCAGTCCCATCACTTCATGGCAAGTAGAAGGGGAAACAATGGAAATGGGGGCCAAATTTATTTTCTTGAGCTCCAAAATCACTGTAGATGGTGACTTCAGCAGTGAAATTAAAAGATGTTTGCTCTTTGGAAGAAAAGCTATGACAAACCTAGACAGCATGATAAAAACAGAGACATTACTTTGCCAACAAAAGTCGGTCTAGTCCAAGCTTTTGTTTTTCCAGTAGTCGTGTATGGATGTGGGAGTTGGACTATAAAGAAAGCTGAGTGCTGAAGAATCAGTGCTTTTGAACTGTGGTGTTGGGGAAGACTCTTGAGAGTCCCTTGGACTGCAAGATCAAACCAGTCCATTCTAAAGGAAATCAGTCCTGAATATTCATTGGAAGAACTGATGCTGAAGCTGAAGTTTCAATACTTTGGCCACCTTTCACAAGGAACTGACTCATTGGAAAAGACCCTGATGATGGAAAAGATTGAAGGCAGGAGAAGAAGGGTATGACAGAGGATTAGACCGTTGGATGGCATCACCAACTCGATGGACATAAGTTTGAGGAGGGTCTGGAAGTTGGTGATGGACAGGGAGCCCTGTCGTGCTGCAGTCCATGGAATCACAAAGAGTCAGACATGACCAAGCTACAGAACTGAACTTAACAGCCTATCACTGTAGCACAGAATTATCCAGAGGGCATACATAAACAAATCAATGTGCATGTTTTTCAATAAAAATTCATTTATGAATAATAAAATTTGTATTTCATGTAATTTTCACGTGCAATATAACATCATTTTTGTCCAACCATTTTAAAATGTAAACACTATTTTTAGCTTCTGGGCCATAAATAAAGGGATGGTAGGCTGGATTTTTTCCATGGTCAATAGTTTGGACACTTATTTCTTATGTGTATACAAGTTTTATGTCGTTTGATGATAATCTCTTTACTAAGGAACAACATGTGCATATCTACAATAGAATTATTCTGACTGAGGGAATAAAAAAAAAAAAAAAAACAGAGCTGGTCAGATAGATTCACCCTTTGCCCAACATACCCATATTAACAAATTCAGCAACATTTTAATTTATCTGTTTTTTCCTCTTAGAGTTACTGAGAAATAATCAGAAATTCAAATGTTAAATGTAAAAACTGCTAAGAATCTATCTGTCCTTTGTGAAAAATCTGGAATGAATACAATCCTATACTTTTATTTGATCACAAATTGCAATGAAATAAGAATGACTGTCACATGGGTAAAGTGTACTGACATTAGGCTAAGACAAACCATTGCATTGATTTCAAATTAGGAATGATCTTGTCAATGCATATAAATGTACACAGTTCATTGCCTAGCATGTCTCATATTTGTACTGAACAATGAAGGACATTAAATAATTTCTTGGTATCACAGAATAGTTAAGTGCTGGTCACATCATCATTTATTATTTGGCAGGCTTTGTGTTAGGAGCAGGGAATGATGTTTACCTTTAAGGTGTTTATTTTTCAATTAAAGACTGGTTCAAAAGAGAGAAAGGAATCTTCTTTCCCAAAACAAATCAATCAAAGAAAGAAATGTATTTATAAATATGATGAAGGAATTGAATAATGGACTGAATAAAAACTGCTTCCTTTAGGTAGCATAGCTAGGTGAAGCATTTCTGAGGAAATGACAAGGAAAATCTTGAAACTGTACTCAACTAGAGATGCTTTTTGCACTAATGATAATGACAGCTTTTATGGCTTGCAATGTGACAATCTATGTTAGCCACATGGATTATTCCTTTAAATTCTAATAAAAGTCTTTGACAAAAGAATGTATTAGAGGCCAGGGACATTGAAAGATCAAATTACCAACATCCATTGAATCATAGAAAAAGCAAGGGGATTTCAGAAAAACTTCCACTTCTCCATTGACTACGCTAAAGCCTTTGACTTTATGGATCATGACAAACTGGAAAATTCTTAAAAAGGTGTGAATACCAAACCACCTTACCTGCCTCCTCCAAAACCTGTATGCAGGTGAAGAAGCAACATTTACAACTGGACATGGAACAACAAACTGGTTCAAAATTTAGAAAAGAGTACATCAAGGCTGTATATTGCCACCTTGTTTATTTAACTTATATGCAGAGTATATCATGTGAAATGCTGGGCTGAACAAAGCCCAAGCTGGAATCTAGATTGCTGGGAGAAATATTAGTAACCTCATATATGCAGATGACACCACCCTAATGGCAGAAAGTGAAAAGAAACTAAAGAGCCTCTTGATGAAGGTGAAAGAGGAGAGAAAACACTGATTTAAAACTCAACATTAAAAAAAAACAGGATCATGGCATCTGGTGCCATCACTTCATGGCAAATAGATGGGGAAACAATGAAAACAGTGAGAGACTTTATTTTCTTGTGCTCCAAAATCACTGTGGACAGTGACTGCAGTCATAAAATTAAAAGATGCTTGCTCCTTGGAGGAAAACCTATGCTGAACATAGACACCGAGTTAAAAAGCAGAGACATCTCTTTGCCAGCAAAGGTCTGTATAGTCAAAGCTATGATTTTTCCAGTAGTCATGCATGGATGAGGGCTGGACCATAAAGAAAGCTGAACACTGAAAAATTGATGCTTTCAAACTGTGGTGTTGGAGAAGACTCTTGAGAGTCTCTTGGGCTGCAAGGAGATCCAACCAGTCCATGCTAAAGGAAATCAACCCTGTGAAGAGGAAACTTTAAAACTTCAGTTCAGTTCAGTTCAGTTCAGTCGCTCAGTTGTGTCCGACTCTCTATGGCCCCATGAATCGCAGCACACAAGGCCTCCCTGTCCATCACCAACTCCCAGAGTTTACTTACACCCAGCTAGAAATAACTTCATGCTAGTTCTGCTTCTGTAACTCATTTGCTCCTTGCGAATTGATGTAAGTTACATAGTTTCCAGATAATGGAAACTTACAACAATGCTAGGAGCTGAAACTTACCTCACTGATGTTTGTCCTACTCTTGCAATTACCCAGCCCATGTAATCCTGCTTAACCATGCTTGTTTGTGTTAAGGTCAGGCATCCCCCCTGCTGTGTTCCAACCACTGTTCCAGCTGACGCAAAAACCTCTAGTTTAAAATGGCCTATTAATAGTCAGCACAGCCCACTATAGTCTGCTGTCATATACTGCCTATAAAAACTTTGTAACCCCTTTGTTCAGGGCTCAGAGCTGAAAGTGTTAACTTCTCCCAGCCCATCTGAGTTCTCCAACTCTCCAACATTCTCTGGGTGTGGTGCTTGGTTTCTCAACAGTCCAACTTCTGCAACTCCTGAATACTCATTGGAAGGGCTGGTGAAAAGTTGAAGCTTTTCATTAAGGCTGAAGCTTCACTAAAGCTGAAGCTCTGGGCACCAGATGAAAAGAGCTGACTCATTGGAAAAAAGCCCAATCCTGGAAAAGATTGAGAGCAAGAAGAGAAGGGGGTGAGAGAGGATGAGATAGTTGAATGGCATCATTGACTCCATGAACATGAGTTTGAGCAAACTCTGGGAGATAGTGAAGGACAGGGAAGTCTGGCGTGCTGCATACTGTTCATACTGTTGCAAACAGTTGAGTGGCTGAACAAAAACAAAGGGCATTAAATAATTTCTTGGTATCACGGAATAGTTGCTGCTGCTACTGCTAAGTCGCTTCAGTCATGTCCGACTCTGTGCGACTGCATAGACGGCAGCCCACCAGGCTCCCCCGTCCCTGGGATTCTCAAGGCAAGAATACTGGAGTGGGTTAACATTTCCTTCTCCAGTGGATGAAAGTAAAAAGTGAAAGTGAAGTCGCTCAGTCTTATACGACTCTTAGCGACCTCATGGACTGCAGCCTACCAGGCTCCTCCGTCCATGGGATTTTCCAGGCAAGAGTACTGGAGTGGGGTGCCATTGCCTTCTCCCACAGAATAGATGAGTGCTGGCCAAATCATCATTTAAACACAGATGACTTGATTCCAAGTGATGATAGCTTGTGGTGGTCAGCACCGGGTTTGTGGCTTCCAAAGGAGATTTAACTCTGGTACCAAAGACAGTCTCAGTCACTCAGAGCTTTGAGTAGATTTTTATTTAAAGTGAAAATGAGAGAAAGTTTCTGACATAGACATCAGAAGAGGGTAGGAGAGTACCCACCCTCACTAGTTTAATCAGGGTCTTATATACTTCCAACTGGCTGCTAAAAAATAGATAAAAAGAACACTTCCAGCCTATACAAGGCTGCAAAAGTTTTCCCAGGCCCTTTCCCAAGGCATACATCCTGTGATAACCTTGGTACAAGATTAGCCAGGGACAATGGGTTCCGGGCAATGTCTCTGGGTGAGATATACTGTTGCTGTGTAATCAGGGTACAAGTCTTGAAAAGCAGGCTCCAAGGCAAAAGTATGTTACAATTATAATTACTAACATAGAGTCTAAGAAAAGCATGTTCTTGAGTAAGACACTGTGCTTGTGTAGTCATTAGTTCCAGACCTAAAGAAAGGCCAGTTCTTGGGCATGATACACTGATGTGCAAGGCTTAAGGAAAGCATGAGTGAGAATGTTCACCTCCTCCTTGAAGGGCCCTGGACTCCTGCCAAGTTAGCTCTCTCATTCGAGGTGCTTACGCTAGCCTACTTCATCCCAGTATTCCATTAGGACAGGAATTTGTCATAGACCATAGTGTGTGTGTTACATGCTTAGTCACTCAGTTGTGTCTGATTAATTGTGACCCCACAGTCTCTAGTCCACCAGGCTCCTCTGTCCATGGGCTTTCCCAGGCAAGAATACTGGAGTGGGTCGCCATTTCCATGTCCATATAGTCCTTTATATAGCAATAACTTTTGGATGAACTCTGTAACATCGTGTGTTGCATGGGTGCCATTCCTGTGAATGGTATCTACTCTAAACAGCACATTCCTACAATAAATATGTTATCCATTCCATTAAGGCTAGTCTTAGACTCAACTAAAATAGCATATGAATGCTACAGTCATGGTATGTTTCTTTTAAAATTTAAATTTTGGAGGGTAGTCATATATGCCTTATTTCCAATATTATATGAGGAGTCAATCGAATATCCAATATATTTTTCCAAATTTTATTCAAATCCTGCTACTCTTTCCAAGTAGAATTCTAAAACTATTGTTCTCATTTATTTTCTATGTATATTGTTCTATTTATTGTTCAGAAGGTTCTTAATATAGTTGCCAATACTGTATAGTAGTCACTGTCCTCAAAGTTACTACAGATGCATCTTAATGCTACCTCAAATATTGAATTGTTTTTCTTATTTTGTTTATACATTTCATTGATTCTCCCTGCAGTGGCAAAATTTGGGATTCTGGTTAATTCTCCCTAGGTTACTATTTGAAGTTGTAGTTTTGTCTATTTTGTTACTCCTTGGTTTGAATACACATTGATTTTAAGTGAGTTCATTCATTTCCTAGTTTATTATGCTTGATGTTTAGTATAACAATATTGATTTCCTAACCAAACATTTTAACTTCACTGTGTGAATATATTGAGCAAAAGGCTTGGGAGCATGTTTCTGTTATTTCCTTCAAATAGTAGGCAATGGAAAATCAGTACAAACACTAGGTTCCCATTAGTAATTTATTTATAAGATTCACCTGATACTCCATTGAAACAAACAACAGCATAGCATATCCGGCAACACCTCAAGTTGGACAAAAGGCTGAACAGCAGGAGAATAGTCTGTAATTGTGGGACATGTTTTCAAAGGCAAAACTCCAACTTTTGGTGCCTTGAAAGTCAGAGCGCATACCACACATAAGAATTTACTATAAACTGCTTCCTGCTAAAACACTTCCCATGAGGCTTGCACAGAAGAATTTTAGACCTTAAAACCTTGCACCAGAACATAAGCTGGCTAGAAGTAGCTTTGCAGAGTTTCTTCCCTGGAGGAAACAATGAGTGGATTAAAGGTGGATTATTATTATTATTATTAATTATTACTATTTCTGTTCAGTTGTTGAAGTAATGTCTCAAATTACTTACACAGTTCTCTTAAAATATGGTACTTTTAGCTGTTTTCTGGTCTGCTCGCAGAACTTGTTTTAATGATCTTATGTAGCAGGAGTTCTAATATTTTAAATGTTAAAGATACACATTTTACAAATGGCACAGATAAGTTCCAAGTGTTTTAAAAATCCAATTTTGTCCCAAACAATAGTAATATGTATAAAATAGGTGATGTATATATAGAAAGTCAGTGATCTGTGCATATATGCAACCTGAGTTGTGTCTCCCCAAAGTTCATGCGTTGAAGTCCTAACCCCCAGTATCTCAGAATGTAAATACTTTGAGAGATAGAGCCTTTACAGAGTTAACTGAGCTAAAATGAGGCCTTTACGGTGGGACCTAATCCAATCTCACCAGTGTCCTTAGAAGTGAAGGAAGTTAGGACACAGGCATCAGGAAGGACTGTGTGAGGACACAGCAGGAAGGGAGCTCTCGGCAAGCCAAGGAGAGAGCACTCAGCTGAAATCAAATCTGCTGACACATTGTTGATCTTGGATTTCAGTCCTCCAAAACTATGAGAAAATAAATTTCTGTTGTTTAAGCTACACAGTATCTCTGTGGTATTTTATTATGGCACCCTGAACATAATAATAATACATACTGTCTTCTAAAACAAAATTTTTCTTGAGGTATGATAGAGGAGATCAATAGTCCTGGGTCCTGAGAGTTGGGGAAAGATGAGAAGGGGAATAAGCCAAGAATTTAGCTGGTAGTTTCTGAGCTATTTTGCAGTTGGCAATAAAATCAGTCCAGGTGCATATAACTAGTGAGTCTCCAAAACACCTCCATCATCTAGGCCAGAGTGGAACTGTCCTGTCTCTCTTTATATTCCAAACTTTAATTATTTGAATGATTTCTATTTTAGCAGATCATAATTGTATAACAAATATTTAAGGGAAGCATCTCCAAAGGAAGTTCCATATGCAAGCCAAAAGTATTAGCACTGCTCACGGTTTTCTTTAGGAAGACAACATTTGATTATTGGACAGTTTTTTTGACATACTGCTGTTGCATTTTGCTCATTTTCACTGAGTAATTAAGACAGCAACAAAAAGATTTGGCATTTTATAATGAGCCAACATTTTAATGAATTCACTAAGAGAAATAGAAAATAATTTATAACTACAAATATGAGGTTCTCCCTCCTGTTATCATAATTTTACTGAATGATGAAGAATTTTCAGAGGTATTATTTTTTCACTCTAGCTAGTGATGCTTTTATACTCTATCTAGTTTAATGAAACTAAAGTGGTTAAAAATAAAGAAAGAAATAAAAATAGAGAGAAAGAAAGAAATGGGAGAGGGAGGGGGAGGAAATAGGAGGAAGGAAAGAGTAAGGAAAGGAAGAAGTTAATTAAAAGGTGGATTTTGTAATCATGCTGCCTGCATTCCAGACCTGGCTGGGACACTTAACTAGCCTGTGGCAACTCTGGCAAATAATAATCTTTCTGAGTATCTGTAAACATAGGGAAAATAATAGAAACTACCTCTGAAGTTCATTTAATATTAAGTAAGGTAATCCCTATAAAGCATTCAACATAATGTATGACACATGCTAAGCAATAAACATATGTGGGCTGTTAATATAATTTTACAAAATAATTTCTATTCTGTCTTTTAGTGTCTATAATCAAAAAGAAAAGAAATAACAGGTGTTGGTTAGGATGTGGAAAAAAGGGAAGTCTTGTGCACTGCTGGTGAGAATGCAAATCGGTACAGTCACTATGGAAAACAGTATAGAGGGTCATCCAAAATTTAAAATAGAACTATCCAATGATCCAACAATTCCACTTTTGCATATTTATCCTAAGGAAAAAAAAAAGCAGTAACTTGATATATGTACCCCATGTTCATAGCAGCATTATTTACAAGTCAAAACATGAAAAATGTAAGTGTCCATTGCTGGATAAATGGGGAAATTATAGTATACATACAATAGAATATTATTCAACCATAAAAAATGAAATTCTGACAATTGTGACAACAGGAATGGTCCTCACAGGCATTATGCTAAATGAAATAAATCAGAGAAAAACAAAAACTGTATAATCACTCTTATATGTGGAATCTTAAAAAAAAAAAAAAAATGCAAATCCATAGATAGAGAGAGCAAGTTGGTGGTTGTCAGGGGCAAGGAGTGGGGGAGGGGGTGAAAGAAATGGGAGAACTAGTTCATTATTTTTTTAGTTTAAATACATTGAATGATAATAATAATGCAACATAAATTCCATGGAAATTTTAGAAAAGTAAAAATTGATTTAACAAATAACACTTGCTCATAGCCCATCCAGCTATCATAATTAAGATTTTCACATAGTTTCTTTTATCAATTTTCTTTGCATTATCTTCTTAAGGAACTTATATGACATTATTTTGTATTAGTTACAACTGCTCCTCTCATCTTGCAGAAGAGAGAATAAAACCTTAGAAAGCTTAAGCAATGTCCTCAACACTCTATGCATATGTGTTTGTGTATAGTCAACACATTTGAACTAACAACAGCAAAAAAGTAATTGCTAGTAGGTTAGATTAAAATAATACTATTCTAGTTGTGTAGACTTCCACATTTATTAAAATAGCTTCACCCCATAGGAGTCTTGTTATTCATGATAGCTCTGGTGAGGCTGAAGAATTGATACTTTTGAACTGTGGTGTTGGAGAAGACTCTTGAGAGTCCCTTGGGCTGCAAGGAGATCCAACCAGTTGATCCTAAAGGAGGTCAGTCCTGGGTGTTCATTGGAGGGACTGATGCTGAAGCTGAAACTCCAATACTTTGGCCACCTCATGCGAAGAGCTGACTCATTTGAAAAGACCCTGATGCTGGGAAAGATTGAGGGCAGGAGGAGAAGGGGGTGACAGAAGATGAGATGGTTGGATGGCATCAGTGACTCGATGAACATGGGCTTGAGTGGACTCCAGAAGTTGGTGATGGACAGGGAGGCCTGGCGTGCTGCGGTTCATGGGGTCACAAAGAGTCAGACAAGACTGAGAGACTGAACCGAACTGGTGAGTCCACAGGCAGGTCGCAAGGGAATTTTGTGAGCAGGTTACTTTTGGGTTTTTTCTCTGCTCATCACTATTTGCTGTGGTCTTCACCCCCATCACTACTGTTGCTGTCCAATTGGGAAATTACAACTAGTGAATATGTGATGCCTTCATTCCAAAATGACCCAGAAATTATAGCCTCTCGTTATTCACCCATTTCATTTATTGTAGCTTCTTATTCACAGATTCAGATAAAGGACATATTTCGGGTTGGGATTCTTAGACCTGTGGGTTTTCTACTCCTCTACTTCCTCAAAAATTACTGAACATCTCAAAGAACTTGTGTTATTTTTTTCCTATTGTTATTTATCATACTAGAAAGTAAAACCAGAAAAAAGTTTTAAATTACTTAAAAATAACAATAATTACATGTCAACATATTTTGGGGAAAAAAAAGGTAATTATTCTTTTACAGAATAGAACCATTACTCCGTGCTATCCTATGTTCTGGGTCTTTTTATGCACACTCTCACAGATACTCCCACACAAACACACACATCTTCATTCTATCAGAAAACTCAGTCCTTTTCTAATCAATTACAATGTACTGAGAAAGTTTTCCAATTCTTTCTACCCTTAGGCAAAGTACCCACATTGCTTTTATCACTAGCAAAAGATGCTTGAATCTGAATAGGATAGAAAGCAAGCACACTGCCTCTGCATCTCTGGCCTCTCAAGGCTCTCATGCAGGTTTGAGTTCTCAAGTGAACTTAAAGTTTTTGCCACTCCCCCAGTAGCTCTTTTACTTAACTCTTTTTTCATTTGTTCATGTGTCAGAACTATTTGCTGCTGGGCTTCTATGCAATAGTAAGAATTTTCTATAGTCTGATTTTTCTCTCATTAGATTTTGTCTGATTTATTTTATGCTATTTCCTCAGATCATGCCTGACATATAATGAGTACTCACTGAACTAATAGTATTAGATGAGGTATGATACTCCATCGTGAAGGAAAACTACTTTCCTTTGAATGAATTCAAGAACATCATAGGTGAGGAAGAATACTTTCTTAATTCAGAAAGATAAGAAATATATAACCAACAAAATGAGTTTGCGAAAAATGCTAATTGTATTGGCTAAAAGAATCAGGAGAGAATTTTGCATTAAAATATACATAGCTTAACTTAGACCTAACTCAGTCTACACAGCAATAATGATAGTAGCACATAATGGTCACAGAACTCATTTGTAAAATACATGCATTACTGAAAACTAGTTTGCTAAGCAATAAAATTTGAATACTGAATCTTAATTTTTATTTTATTTCATTAAACCATTTGATGAAATAATTTTCAAGCTGATGCCCGTCTTATCAATCTATGAACAAAATTAATCTCAACAAATTTATAGAAAATGTTAATACTGAACACTTATACATGAGTCATAAATTGTAAAGAAAGCACTTAATGCTTGTATCAGTTCAGTTCAGTTGCTCAGTCATGTCCAAATCCTAACCAGTCATGTCCAACTCCTTTCAGCCACATGGACCGCAGCATGCCAGGCTTCCCTGTCCATGAGTTCAATTCAGTTCAGTTCAGTCGCTCAGTCGTGTCCAACTCTTTGCCATCCCATGAATTGCAGCACGCCAGGCCTCCCTGTCCATCACCAACTTCTGGAGTTTACTCAAACTCATGTACATCGAGTTGGAGATGCCATCCAAGGATCTGCCTTCAATATTTCCCAGCATCAGGGACTTTTCCAATAAGTCAGCACTTCACATCAGGTGGCCAAATATTGGAGCTTCATCTTCAGCATCAGTCCTTCCAATGAATATTCAGGACTGACTTCCTTTATGATGGACTGGTTGGATCTCCTTGCAGTCCAAGGGAATCTCAAGAGTCTTCTCCAACCCCACTGTTCAAAAGAATCAAATCTATGGCTCTGAGCTTTCTTTATAGTCTAACTCCCATATCCATACTTGACTACTAGAAAAATCATAGCTTTGACTAGACAGGCCTTTGTTGGCAAAGTAATGTTTTTGTCATGCTGTTTAGGTTTGTCATAGCTTTTCTTCCAAAGAGCAAGCATCTTTTAATTTCATGGCTACATTCACCATCTGCAGTGATTTTTGGAGCCCCCAAAATAAAGGCTCTCACTATTTCCCCAACTATTTGCCATGAAGTGATGCAATCGGATGCCATGAACTTAGTTTTCTGAATGTTGACCTTTAAGCCAAATTTTCCACTCTCTGCTTTCACATTCATCAAGACAGTCTTTAGTTCTTCTCAGATATCTGCCATAAGGGTGATGTCATCTGCATATCTGGGGTTATTGACATTTCTCTAGGCAATCTTGATTCCAGATTGTGCTTCATCCACCTTAACATTGTGCATGATATACTCTGCATATAAGTTCAGTAAGTAGGGTGATAATATACAACCTTGATGTACTCCTTTCCCTATTTGGAACCAGTCCATTGTTCCATCTCCGGTTCTAATGGTTGCTTCTTGATCTGCATACAGATTTCTCAGGGGGCAGGTAAGGTGGTCTGGTAGTCCAGCACCTTAAGAATTTTCCAAGGTTTGTTGTGATCCACATAGTCAAAGGCTTTGGCATAGTCAACAAAAAGCAGAGGTAGATGTTTTCCTGGAACTCTCTTGCTTTTTTAATGATTCAAGGAATGATAACAATGTGATTTCTGGTGCCTCTGACTTTTCTAAATCCAGCTTGAACATCTGGAAGTCCTCAGTTCACATATGCTTGAAGACTGACTTGGAGAATTTTGAGCATTACTTTGCTAGTGTGTGAGATGAGTACGATTGTATGGTAGTTTAAACATCCTTTTGCATTGTCTTTCCTTGGAATTGGAATGAAAACTGACCTTTTCTAATTCTTTGGCCACTGCTGAATTTTCCAAATTTGCTGGCATTTTGAGTGCAGCACTTTCACAGCATAATCTTTTAGGATTTAAAATAGCTCAACTGGAATTCCATCACCTCCCCCTAGCTTTGTTCATAGTGATATTTCCTAAGGCACAATGGACATTGCAATTCTGGATGTCTAGCTCTAGGTGAATGATCATACTGTCATGGTTATCTCGGTCATGAAGAAGTTTTTTGTATAGTTCTTCTGTGTATTCTTGCCACTTCTTCTTAATATCTTCTGCTTCTTTTAGGTCGATAGAATTTCTGTCTTTTATTGTGCCCATCTTTGAATGAAATATGTCCTTGGTATCTCTAAGTTTCTTGAAGAGATCTCTAGTCTTTCCCATTCTTTTGTTTTCCTCTGTTCTTTGCATTGATCTCTGAGGAAGGCCTTCTTATCTCTCTTTCAAATGGGCTTATCTTTCCTTTTCTACTTTGCCTTTATCTTCTCTTCTTTTCTCAGCTATTTGTAAGGCCTCTTTCAGACAACCATTTTGCCTTTTCACATTTCCTTATCTTGGGAATGGTTTTAATCTCTGCCTCTTGTACAATGTCATGAGCCTATGACCGTAGTTCTTCAGGAACTCTGTCTATCAGATCTAATCTCTTGAATCTATTCATCACTTCCATTGTATAATTATAAGGGATTTGATTTAGGTCTTACCTAAATGTTCTAGTGGTTTTCCCTACTTTCTTCAAGTTAAGTCTGAATTTGGCAATAAAGAATTCATGATGTGAGCCATAGTCAATTCATGGTCTTGTTTTTGCTGACTTATAGAGCTGCTCCATCTTTGGCTGCAAAGAATATAATCAGTCTGATTTCAGTACTGACAATCTAGTAATATCCAAGTGTAGAGTCTTCTTTTGTGTTGTTGGAAGAGGGTATTTGCTATGACCAGTGTGTTCTCTTGGAAAAACTCTGTTAGCCTTTGCCCTGCTCTATTTTGTACACCAAGGTCAAATTTGCCGGTTACTCCGGCTATCTCTTGATGTCCTACTTTTGCATTCCAGTCCCCTATAATGAAAAATACATCATTTTTGGGTGTTAGTTCTAGAAGGTCTTGTAGGTCTCCATAGAACCATTCAACTTCAGCTTCTTCAGCGTTACTATTTGGGGCATAGACTTTGACTACTGTGATATATATGTAGAATTGCCTTAGAAATGAAGAGCTCTTTCTGTTATTTTTGAGATTGCACCCAAGTACTGCATTTTAGACTCTTTTCTTGACTACCATGGCTACTCCATTTCTTCTAAGGGATTCTTGCCCACAGTAGTAGATACAATAGCCATTTGAGTTAAATTTGCCAATTCCAGTTCATTTTATTTCAGTGACTCCTAAAATAGATGTTCACTCTTGCCATCTCCTGTTTAACCACTTCCAATTTACCTTGATTCACGGACCTAACATTCCAGGTTACTTTGCTATATTGTTCTTTACAGCATTGCACTTTACTTCCATCACCATTCACATCCACAACTGGGTGCTGTTTTCTCTTTGGCTCCATCTCTTCATTCTTTCTGGTATTATTTCTCCACTCTTCTCCAACAGCATATTAGGCATCTGCTGACCTGGGGAATTCATCTTTCAGTGTCATATATTTTTATCTTTTCATACTGTTCATGGGATTCACAAGGCAGCTATACTGAAGTGGCTTGTCATTCCCTTCTCCAGTGGACCACATTTTGTCAGAACTCTCCACCATGATCCAGGTGTCTTGGGTGGCCCTACACAGCATGGCTCATAGTTTCATTGACTTAGACAAGGCTGTGATCCATGTGGTCAGTTTGATTAGGTTTTTGTAATTGTGGTTTTCATTCTGTCAGCCCTCTGAGGGATAATGCTGTCAGGCTTATGGAAGCTTCCTGATGGGAGAGACTGACTGTGGAGGATACTGGGTCCTGTTCTGATGGGTGGGGCCATGCTCAGTAAATCTTAAATCAAATTTTCTGTTGATGGGCGGAACTATGTTCCCTCCCTGTTGTTTGACCTGAGACCAAACTATGGTGAAGGTAATGAAGACATGGTGACCTCCTTCAAAAGGTCCCATGCACACACTGAATCATTCAGTGTGCCCAATCCTGTAGCAGGCCACTGCCAATGTGCATTTCTGCCCGAGACTCCTGGACACTCACAGGCAAGCCTAGGTCAGTCTCTTATGGGGTCACTGCTCCTTCTCCTGGGTCCAGTGCAGACTTTGTTTGTGCCCTCCAAGAGTCTGTTTTCCCAGTCCTATCTAAGTTCTGTAATCAAATCCCACTGGCTTCCAAAGTCAAATTCCCTGCAGCTTCTCAGTCCCCTTGCCAGATCCCCAGATTGGGAAATCTGTTGTGGGTCTTAGAACTTTCTCAACAGTGTAAGAATTTATTTGGTATAATTGTTCTGCAGTTTGTGGGTCATCTGCTTGGTGGCTCTATGGTGGGATTCACGGAGACCTCCTCCAAGACGGCTTATGCTACACCCAGGTCGGCTGCACCCAGAGCCCCTGACCCTGTGGCAGGCCACTGCCGACCCACACCTCTGCAGGAAACACTCAGACACTCAAAGGCAAGCCTGGCTCAGTCTCTGTTCAGTCTGGTGTGCAAAAGGTTTTGTTTGAGCCCTCTGAGTGTCATTGGTGGATATGGGGTTTGATTCTAAATGCAGTTTCACCCCCCTACCATCTTGCTGTGACTTCTCCTTTGCCCTTGGACATGGGGCATGATTTTTGTGGGATCCAACATTCTCCTGTTGATGGTTGTTCAGCTGTAAGTGTAATTTTGGGATTCTCAAAAGAGAAGATGAACACATGTCCTTCTACTCTGCCATTTTGATCCTCATGAAAAAATGTTTATATACTTTTGTATGCATACAAAAATGTTTGTATACTTTTTGTTAAAATCATTGCTCCAATAATTACAAGTCCAAAGAGAAGCATTGAACTTATCATAACTAAATAGAACCGAGTAGACTGAAAAGTCTCTGTTTTTATTAGTCTTTGCACAGTGTTTTCAGTAGAACTCTTGGTCACTGAAACTATTCTACTGATGATTTAATTTAACCTGTAATTATTTTTATATTTGCTACCATCACTTTGATTGCTATAGATCAGATAAAATAAATCCACTGGCAGCCCCTCAGCAAGGAAAAGTCTCTATAAGTATTCTAGTGACTGTGTAGTGACTGTGTATCTCTTAACAGCAGATTTCTGGGTAATTCACAATCTAGCTACAAACTATGTGTGTATTATTGTCATAAATATGCAACCATGGAAAGAATTAATCAAAATACAAACAATAGGTTCAGTTCAATTCAGTCTGTCACTCATGTCCGACTCTTTGCAACTCCATGGACTGCAGCATACCAGGCCTCCCTTCCATCACCAACTCCTGGAGTTTACCCAAATTCATGTCCATTGAGTCAGTGATGCCATCCAACCATATCATCCTCTGTCAACCCCTTCTCCTCCCGTTTTCAATGTTTCCCAGCATCAGGGTCTTTCCCAGTGAGTCAGTTCTTCTAATCAGGTGGCCAAAGTATTGGAACTTCAGCTTCAGCATCAGTCCTTCCAATGAATATTCAGGACTGGTTTCCTTTAGGATGGACTGATTGGGTCTCCTTGAAGTCCAAGGGACTCTCAGGAGTCTTCTCCAACACCACAGTTCAAAAGCAGCAATTCTTTGGCTCTCAGCTTTCTTTATAGTCCAACTCTCACATCCATACATGACTATTGGAAAAACCATAGCCTTGACTAAATGGACCTTTGTTGGCAAAGTAATGTCTCTGCTTTTTAATATGCTGTCTAGGTTGGTCATAACTTTTCTTCCAAGGAGTAAGTGTCTTTTAATTGCATGGACGCAGTCACCATCTACAGTGATTTTGGAGCCTCCAAAAATAAAGTCTGACACTATTTCCACTGTTTCTCCATCTATTTGCCATGAAGAGATGGGACTAGATGCCATGATCTTAGTTTTCTGAATGTTGAGTTGTAAGCCAACTTTTTCACTCTGTTCTTTCACTTTCATCAAGATGCTCTTTAGTTGTTTTTCACTTTCTGCCATAAGGATGATGTCATGTGCATATCTGTGGTTACTGACATTTCTCCTGGCAATCTTGAATCCAACTTGTGTTTCATCCAGCTCAATGTTTCTCATGATGTACTCTGCATATAAGTTAAATTATCAGGGTGACAGTATACAGCCTTGACATACTCCTTTTCCTATTTGGAACCAGTCTGTTGTTCCATGTCTAGTTCTAACTGTTCCTTCCTGGGTTGCTTCCAGGTTAGCTTAAAGAAGAAACAGTGATATTTAATTAATATCAAGAGTAGCACAAAATCAAAACAACTCTGAAGGTGAACAGATAATAAAAACTACTGCAGAAAAATGTGGACTTCCCATCTATCTATAGGAGACAATTATGTATGTGGAATTTGTAACAGCCAGATTTCTTAGTAGAATATCAAATTCAAGTTTTCATGAATGTTTGCTAACATTCCACACTTAATTTATGAGTTACAAGTTGAATTATGTACTAATAACTCAGTAGCTATTTTATAAATAACT
Organism: Cervus canadensis; assembly: GCF_019320065.1. Taxonomy (NCBI): domain Eukaryota; kingdom Metazoa; phylum Chordata; class Mammalia; order Artiodactyla; family Cervidae; genus Cervus; species Cervus canadensis. The sequence goes on along the minus strand of NC_057386.1, from coordinate 56,085,901 downwards.
TTTGATTGTAATAAAACACGAGATTATAAAATTGAGTAATTTTAATCTATGAAGAAGCTAGCATTTATATATAAATTTGAGGCCCAAACCAAGCCAAGATCCAGACTTCAGTGGCAGGACATAGCATACATTCATGTAAGACCAGGCTAGCGATTGATAGTTGAGTGGAATTCCCAACTATCTGGAAGTAACAATCAAAAGATATTGAATGAATTTCTTGATTTAGAATCTTTCACCCCGTGGGCTTAAGTCAGTTTCTATAACTATCTTGTCATCTATTTCTTCAGTCTATTGCCAAAATTTCTGTTTCAAATGGAAACTTTAATTTCAGTACCTATCTATATATTGTTTATTATTATTTAAACAATTTAAACTGTTTTGACCATTAATTCAGGAGCTCAATTACCTTATTATATTCTCAAAGAAAGGCAAAGTGGAAAGGATGTAAAACAAAGTAAACTTAGTTAGGATGTAGATTTGAGGTTTGAATACTAGTTTGCAAATTCATTATCCTAAAATGAAAAATTTGGGTCTCCTGAATCTGTTTTCTCACATAAAAAATGAATATATTCCCACCTCAAATGTTGTTTTTAAAAATTTTATTTTGTCATTAGACAAAACATGTGACTGTTCAGAAAATACTGGTTCTATTTGTTGCCTCTATATTTCACTTAAGTATGAGGAAGTAGAACATAAAAAGGACATTTTGATGAGAAGTTAGTATAATGACTAATAGAATTCTACTGTCTTTAAACTGAAGAAACTTTATAAATTAGGAGCAATTATGTGGGCATTAAATGAATTTGGAGAGTTAAATAAATGAATTATTAGTAGCAAAAATGCTCACAGATATTTTGGTCTCCTAGAGAATACTTTAGAAATATTTTTAAATGATCACATATGAATGGAAGTTCCTGTGAATTAATTCTTCCTCCTAAATTGAAATATATATACAGAAAGTTCAGAGTATCTATGTAACTAGCCTTCAGATTAAAAAATATAATATTACTTGTAAAAGATCCTACTCAAGACATCTCCCCTCTTTTTTATATTATGTGTGTGTTTTAAGACTTCACGGCCACTCTGTATATAGCTTAGATCAAGTGTATTAATTGTGCTTTTCAGATATTTTATATCTTCACTGATATTTTATCTGCTTATTCTATCAGTTACAGAGAAAAACATATTAAAAAATCCCCTTTATGGCAGTAGATTGCTACATTTTCCATTTTTTTATACCAATAGTTGATTTATATTTTCTGAACATATATTTTGGAAGTTTGCAAATTTAGATTTATTATATATTTATTTAGATTGATGATTTTATTTTAGAATAGTCTTCTTTATCTCTAGTAGTACTTTCCTTTTAAAGTCTTCTTGGTCTAATATTAGTTTGGTTATACCATCTTTCATAAAGGTAGCATTTTCTTAGTCTGTTTTCATTTTTTGAATTTCATTTTTTAAGTTTTAACTGTCTGTCTGTCTAGGTAGATAGATAGATAGATAGATAGCTACCTAACTATATATTTAAGAATATCCTTGGTAATATAGCTTTGCTCTACATTATGACAAACAATATTTCATTTAAAGTACTTAGCTTATTTATATACTATAATCACCATAGAATTGAACTTGATAATTTCTCTTGACCCATCAGAGTTTTTGTTTTTTGTTTTTTTTTCTTTTTTTAATTTCCTGAAAGTCAAAGAGAGAGACTTCAGAGAAAGCAAACTTACTGATACTTTGGTCTCAGAATTCTAGACTAAGACATTTTGAGAAAATAAAATTTCTGATATTTAAGCCACCATGTCTGTAATATTTTATGGCAGCCCTAAAAAGCTAATGCAGGTGACATTCCTTTGTCTTTGACAGATTTTCCTTTTTTTTTTTTTCTTTTTTTCTTTTGTTCTTCTTTTAAGAAGTTAATCATCACTATCATTGTTGTTCCGTTCAGGGTAGATATCTCATTTCTCTGCCTGTTTTCTAAGATTTTAAGAAATCTGTCCCTACTTCTTACTGTTTTAGTAGCAGATCATGGAATACAGTCACATCACTTCATGGCAAATAGATGGGGAAACAACAGAAACAGTGACAGACTTTATTTTCTTTGGTTCTAAAATCACTACAGATGGAGATTGCAGCCACAAAATTGAAAGACGCTTGCTCTATGGAAGGATAGCTATGACAAACCTAGATAGCATTAAAAAGCAGAGACATTACTTTGCTGACAAAGGTCCATATAGTCAAAGCTATGGTTTTCCAAGTAGTCATATATGGTTGGCAGAGTTGAACCATATAGAAGGCTGAGCACTGAAGAAATGACGCTTTTGAGCTACAGCATTTGAGAAGACTCTCGAGAGTCCCTTGGACTGCAAGGATATCAAACCAGTCCATCCTAAAGGAAATCAGTCCTGAATATTCATTGGAAGCACTGATGCTGAAGCTGAAGTTCCAATAATTTGGCCACCTGATGTGAAGAACTGATTCATTAGAAAAGACCCTGTTGCTGGGAAAGATTGAAGGCAGGAGGAGAAAGGGACGACAGAGGATGAAATGATTGGGTGGTATCACTGACTTAATGGACATGACTGAGAAAGTTCCAGGAGATGGTGAAGGACAGGGAAGCCCGGTGTGCTGTAGTCCATGGTGTTGCAAAAAGATGGACATGACTGAGCAACTGAATAACAACAAAAAACCTATTTTAGTTTTATATATACCTATGTATAGCTTTCTTGGAGTTTCCTAAACTTTCTGGGTTCTTTGGCTAACCTCTTTTAAGAGCTATGGAAAAATTTCAATTATTATTTCTTCAAATATTGTTTCTGTCTATTCATTTTCTTTACTGTCCTTCTGGAATCTCACTTGAGTAATTATTAGCTCATCTGAGAGTATTCCACATGGCTTTAATTCTTTGTTGTTCTTTTTATTTTATGTTTCTCCTTTGGTTTACTGTGGATGTTTTTTCTATGATATGTCTTTGAGTTCAATATTTTTTTTTACCTTTGTTCCTTTGTAGTTTTCCTTTGCTCACTCTACTGTTTAACACATGTGTTGCCTTCTTAGTATTAGATATCATGGAGATGTTTGCTTTCAAATTTGGTTTAATATCTTGTTTGATATTTTTTTTCGGTTCTTTGGTGAAATTCTCCATATGCTCATTTTTGTTCAACTTTCCCCCTAATACTTTAACATAACAATTACGGTTATTTTAAATTTCTTGATGTATATCAGTCACTAAATCTTGGCCAACTTATTGGACCTTCAGCTTCAGCATCAGTCTTCCCCATGAATATTCAGGTTGACTTTCTATAGGATTAACTGGTTTTACCTCCTTGTTGTCCAAGGGACTCTCACGAGTCTTCTCTAGCATCATAGTTTGAAAGCATTAATTCTTTAGTACCTAATCTTTATGGTCCAACTCTCCCATCCATACACAAGTACTGGAAAAGCCAGAGCTTTGACTATATGGAACTTTGTCAACAAAGTGATGTCTCTGCTATCTAATACACTGTCTAGATTTGTCATAGCTTTTCATCCAAGGAGCAAGCTTCTTTTAATCTCATAGCTGCATTCACTGTGCACAGTGATTTTGGAGCCCAATAAAAGAAAATGTGTTATTGCTTCCACTTTTCCCCCTCTTTCCCCTTTTATTTGCATGAAGTGATGGGACTGGATTCCATGATTTCAGTTTATTGAATGTTGAGTTTTAGTTAGTTTTTTCAGTCTCCCTGTCACCCTCATCAAGAGGCTCTTTAGTTTCTCTTCAATTCCTGCCATTAAAGCATATCTGCATATCTGAGGTTGTTAAGAGTTCTCCTAGCAATCTGTTTCCATTTTGTGATTCATCTATCTTGGCATATCTCATGATGTACTCTGCATATATGTTAAAAAATCAGGGTGACAATATACTCCTTTCAAGTATAATTTTGAACGAGTCCATTGCTCCATGGCCTGTTCTGTTTCTTGACGTGCACACATTTCTCAGGAGACAGGTAACGTGGTCTGGTATTCCCATCTCTTTAAGAATTTTCAACAGTTTGTTGTGATTCACACAAAGGCTTTAGCATAGTCAATAAAGCAGAACTACACCATTGTGGTTATCTGGGTCAAGTCTAAGTTCAGTAGTTCAGTTGTAACTGACTCTTTGCAACACCATGGACTGCAGCATGCCAGACTTCCCTGTTCATCACCAACTTCTGGAGCCTCCTCAAACTCATTTTCATCAAGTCAGTGATGCCATCCAACCATCTCATCCTCTGTCATCCCCTTCTCCTCCTACCTTCAACCTTTCCCAGCATCAGGGTCTTTTCCAAAGAAGCAGTTCTTCACATCAGATGGCCAAATTACTGGAGCTTCAGCTTAGTATCAGTCCTTCCAATGAATATTCAGGACTGATTTCATTAAGGATTGACTGGGTTGATTTCCTTGCAGTCCAAGGGGCTCTCAAGAGTATTCTCCAACACCACAGTTCAAAAACATCAATTCTTTGGTGCTCAGCTTATGTTATAGTCCAGCTCTAACATCCATACAAGACTACTGGAAAAACCATAACTTTGACTATATGGACATTTGTCAGCAAAGAAATGTCTCTACCTTTAATGTTTCTTGCTGGAAAAGGTCAATTTTCATTCCAATACCAAAGAAAGGCAATGCCAAAGAATCTTAGAACTACCACACAATTGCACTCATCTCACATGCTAGTAAAGTAATGCTCAAAATTCTCCAAGCCAGGCTTCAACAGTACATGAACTGTGAATTTCCAGATGTTCAAGCTGGATTTAGAAAAGGCAGAGGAACTAGAGATCAAATTTCCAGCATCTGTTGGATCATCAAAAATGCAAAAGAGTTCCAGGAAATCATCTACTTCTGCTTTATTGATTATGCCAAAGCCTTTGACCGTGTGGATCATGACAAATTGTGGAAAATTCTTAAAGAAATGGGAATACCAGACCACCTGACCTGCCTCCTGAGATATCTGTATGCAGGTCAAGAAGCAATAGTTAGAACCGAACATGGAACAACAGAATGGCTTCAAATTAGGAAAGGAGTATTTCAAGACTATATATTGCACCCTGCTTATTTAACTTATATGCAGAGTACATCATGCAGAATGCCAGGCTAGATGAAGCTGGAATCAATATTGAATATCAATAACCTCAGATACAAAGGTGACACCACCCTTATGACAGAAAGAGAAGAACTAAAGAGGCTCATGATAGAAATGAAAGAGGAGAGTGAAAATGTTGGCTTAAATCTCAACATTCAAAAAATGAAGATCATGGCTTCTGGTCCCATCCACTTCCTTGCAAAAAGATGGGGAAACAATGGAAACAGTGAGAGACTTTATTTTTTTGGACTCCAAAATCACTACAGATGGTGACTGCAGCCATTAAATTAAAAGACACTGGCTCCTTGGGAGAAAAGGTAAGACCAACCTAGAAAAAGTTTGCTAGTGAGTGAGATGAGTGCAATTGTGTGGTATTTAGAGCATTCTTTGGCATTGCCTTTCTTTGGGATTGGAATGAAAACAGACCTTTTCCAATCCTGTGGCCACTGCTGAGTTTTCCAAATTTGCTGTCATATTAAGTGCAGCACTTTCACAGCATCATCTTTTAGGATTTGAAATAGCTCAACTGGAATTCCATCACCTCCACTAGCTTTGCTCATAGTGATGCTTCCTAAGGCCCACTTGACTTTGCATTTCAGTATCTCTGGCTCTAGGTGAGTGATCATACCATCATGGTTACCTGGGTCATGAAGATCTTTCTTGTATAGTTCTTCTCACCACTTCTTAATATCTTCTGCTTCTGTTATTTTCATAGCATTTCTGTACTTTACTGTGCCCATATTTGCATGATATGTACCCTTAGTATCTCTAATTTTCTTGAAGAGAGCTTCAGTCTTTCCTGTTCTACTGTTTTCCTCTATTTATTTGCATTGATCACTGAGGAAGGCTTTCTGATCCCTCCTTGCTGTTCTTTGGAACTCTGCGTTCAAATGAATATATCTTTCCTTTTCTCCTTTGCCTTTTGCTTTCTTCTTTTCTCAGCTATTTGTAAGGCCTCTTCAGACAACCTTTTTGCCATTTTGCATTTCTTTTTCTTGGGGATGGTCTTGATCACTGCCTCCTGTACAATGTCATGAACCTCTGTCCATAGTTCTTCAGGCACATTGTCTATCAGATCTAATCCCTTGAATCTATTCATCACTTCCACTGTATAACCATAAGAGATTTTATTTAGGTCATACCTGAATGGTCTTAAAAGTCTCTTGGACAGCAAGGTCTTAAGACTCTCTTGGACTGCAAGGAGACCCAATCGTCCATCCTAAATGAATTCAGTCCTGAATATTCTTTGCCAGGACTGATGCTGAAGCTGAAACTCCAATAGTTTGGTGACCTGATGTGAAGAACAACTCATTTGAAAAGACCCTGATGCTGGGAAAGATTGAAGGTGGTTGGAGAATGGGACAACAGAGGATGAGATTGATTGGATGGCATCTCCAACTCAATGGACATGAGTCTGAGTAAACTCCATGAGCTGGTGATGGACAGGGAGGCCTGGTGTGCTGCAATCCATGGGGTCACAAAGAGCTGGACATGACAGAGACTGAACTAAACGGAATTCTGTAGCAGTTTTCTCTGCTTTCTTCAGTTTTTCTCCATCTTTGTCTGCAAAGAATAAAATCAATCTGATTTCATTATTGACTATCTGGTGATGCCCATGTGTAGCATCATCTCTTGTGTTGTTAAAAGATGGTGTTTGCTATAACCAGTGCATTCTCAGCAAAATTCTGTTAACCTTTGCCCTGATTTATTTTGTACTCCAAGGCCAAATTGGCCTGTTATTCTAGGTATCTCTTGACTTCCTACTTTGGTATTCCAGTCCCCTCTATTGAATAGGACACCTTTTGGGGTGTTATTTCTAGAAGGTTTGGGGGTCTTCATAGAACCATTCAACTTCAGCTTCGTTAGCATTACTAGTCAGAGAATAGACTTGGATTATTGTGGTATTGAATGGTCTGCCTTGGAAACAAACAGAGATCATTTTGTCATTTTTGAGATTGCATCCAAGCACCACATTTCAGACTCTTTTGTTGACTATGAGGGCTACAGCATTTTTTTTTTCCAAAGGATTCTTGCCCACAGTAGTAGATATAATGTTCTTCTGAATTAAATTGCCCGTTCCAGTCCATTTTAGTTCACTGATTCCTACATTGTCGATGTTCATTCTTGCCATCTCCTGTTTGACCACTACCAATTTAACTTAATTCATGTACCTTAATGATTCTGGGTCATTAAGATATATATATATATTTTTCTTTTTAGGTATAATCCTTCTGTGAATTATTGCCAACTCTTCTTAATATCTTCTGCCTCAAGTTCCCTACCACTTCTGTCCTTTATTTTGGCTATCTTTGCATGAAATACTCTGCAGATATCTCCAATTTTCTTGTGAGATCTCTAACCATTCCCATTCTATTGTTTTCCTCTATTTTTTGCATTGTCTGGAACTCTGCATTCATTTGGGTATATATTTCCTTTTCTCTTTTGCCTTTCATGTCTCTCCTTTCCTCAGCTATTTTTCAGATCCAGGTCTTGTTTTTTTTGTTTTTTTTTTTTTTAAATTATATAGAGCTTCTCCATCTTAGACTGAAAAGAATATAACCAACCTAGAGTGCTGAGAGGGAGGAGCCAAGATGGCGGAGGAGTAGGACGGGGAGACCACTTTCTCTCCTACAAATTCATCAAAAGAATAACTGAACGCAGAGCAAACTTTGCAAAACAACTTCTGATCGCTAGCTGAGGTCATCAGGCGCCCAGAAAAGCAGCCCATTGTCTTCGAAAGGAGGTAGGACAAAATATAAAAGACAAAAAGTGAGACATAAGAGCTAAGGATGGACATCCATCCCGGGAAGGGAGTCTTAGGCGGCATTGCTTGGGGTAGGGTCCGGGCCTGAGTGCCCTGAGGACAATCGGAGGGAGCTTCTGTGAGTTCCCAACTTGAACTGTGGGAGACCAAAAGAGAGAGAGTAAATTAACCGGCCCGAACTCACTGCCGGCCGTTCGCAGAACAAAGAGACCGAGAAAATCCGGAGAAGAGCTCGCAGGCTGCCGACCGGCCCAGCTCCGCCGGAGGCAGGAGGCAGGGGGGAGGGGAAGGTCGCGGAGAGACACAGGGAGCAGGCACCCGACCGGCGCGGGCGGGGACTGGGGCTGGGGACGCGGAGGGCAGAAGGCACAGGCACCCGATTGGCGCCAGAGGAAACTGAAACTGGGTCCACGGAAGGGAGTGGGCGCGCCACACCTGGGGAGAGTGCGCCCACCAAGCCCCTCGCTGCCTGGACTGCTCTGACGGGGAAGGCACAGAGAGCAGGCGCAGCTTTTTGTTCCGCGCTTTTGTGGAACACCCGAGGGCTGGAACCTCGCGCAGCGCGGGGCGCCCTCCATGTAGAACAGCCGGGAGCCTGAGCAGCGCAGACGGAGAAAGCGGCGTCGGCCCCTCCCGGCAGCGCCAGCCCGTCCCCCAGTGCAAGCCCGTCCCCACAGCGCCAGCCCCTCCCTGCAGCGTCAGCCCCTCCCCTCAGAGCGACGGAACTAGCTACTTGAATAAGAGTCCACCTCCGCCCGCCTGTGTCAGGGCAGAAATGAGGCTCTGAAGAGACCGGCAAACAGAAGCCAAATAAACAAAGGGAACCGCTTCAGAAGGGACTGGTGCAACAGATTAAAATCCCTCTAGAAAACACCGACTACACAGGAAGGGGCCTGTAGATATCGACAAGTGTAAGCTGGAACGAGGAGCTATCTGTAACTGAGCCGAACCCACACTGACCGCAACAGCTCCAGAGAAACTCCTAGATATAATTTTACTTTTTTCTTTTTTTTCTTTTTTTCTTTTTCCTTTTTTATTTTTTCTCTTTTATTTTCCTTTAAAATCCCCTATTACTCCCCCATTACTCCTTAACTTTCATTTCCATAGATTTTTACGATTTTTTTAATTAGGGAGAAAAAAAAAATTTTTTTTTCTTTCTTTCTTTTTTTTTTTCTTTTTTCTTCTTTTTTTTTCTTTCCTCTTTTCTATTTTCTATTTTTCTTTTTCTCTTATTTCTTTTAAAGTCCTCTAGTACTCCTCCTCTACTACTCCTTAATTTTCATTTTCAATACACTATAACCTTACAAAAAAAAAAAGGAGAAGCCCTATTTTTAAACTGAAGATTATTCTCTCCCAATCTTGACTCTCTGTTTTCTACCTCAGAACACCTCTATTTCCTCCTTTCCCCTTCTCTTCCCAATCCAATTCTGTGAATCTTTGTAGGTGACTGGGCTACGGAGAACACTCTGGGAACAGACAGCTGCGTAGATCTGTCTCTCTCCTCTTGAGTCCCCCTTTTTCTCCTCCTGCTCATCTCTATCTCCCTCCTCCCTCTCCTCTTCTTCATGTAACTCTGTGAACCTCTCTGGGTATGCCTAACAGGGGAGAATCTTTTCGCCATTAACCTAGAAGTTTTCTTATCAGTGCTGTATAGCTGGAGAAGTCCTGAGACTACAGGAAGAATAAAACTGAAATCCAGAGGCAGGAGACTTAAGCCCATAACCTGAGAACACCAGAAAACTCCTGACTACACGGAACTTTAAGTAATAAGTGACTGTCCAAAAGCCTCCATACCTGCACTGAAACCAACCACCACCCAAGAGCCAATAAGTTTTAGAGCAAGACATACCACGCAAATTCTCCAGCAACGCAGGAACATAGCCCTGAACGTCAACATACAGGCTGCCCAAGGTCACACCTAACACATAGACCCATCTCAAAACTCATTACTGGGCACTCCATTGCTCTCCAAAGAGAAGAAATCAAGTTCCACGCACCAGAACACTGACGCAAGCTTCCCTAACCAGGAAACCTTGACAAGCCAATCGTCTAACCCCACCCATTGGGTAAATCCTCCACAATAAAAAGGAACCACAGACCTCCAGAATACAGAAAGCCCACTCCAGACACAGCAATCTAAACAAGATGAAAAGGCAAAGAAATACCCAACAGGTAAAGGAACATGAAAAATGCCCACCAAGTCAAACAAAAGAGGAGGAGATAGGGAATCTACCTGAAAAAGAATTTAGAATAATGATAATAAAAATGATCCAAAATCTTGAAAACAAAATGGAGTTACAGATAAATAGCCTGGAAACAAAGATTGAAAAGATACAAGAAATGTTTAATAAAGACCTAGAAGAAATAAAAAAGAGTCAATTAAAAATGAATAATGCAATGAATGAGATCAAAAACACTATGGAGGGAACCAAGAGTAGAATAACGGAGGCAGAAGATAGGATAAGTGAGGTAGAAGATAAAATGGTGGAAATAAATGAAGCAGAGAGGAAAAAAGAAAAAAGGATCAAAAGAAATGAGGACAACCTCAGGGACCTCTGGGACAATGTGAAAGACCCCAACATTCGAATCATAGGAGTTCCAGAAGAAGAAGACAAAAAGAAAGGCCATGAGAAAATACTCGAGGAGATAATAGCTGAAAACTTCCCTAAAATGGGGAAGGAAATAGCCACCCAAGTCCAAGAAACCCAGAGAGTCCCAAACAGGATAAACCCAAGGCGAAACACCCCAAGACACATATTAATCAAATTAACAAAGATCAAACACAAAGAACAAATATTAAAAGCAGCAAGGGAGAAACAACAAATAACACACAAAGGGATCCCCATAAGGATAACAGCTGATCTATCAATAGAAACCCTCCAGGCCAGAAGGGAATGGCAGGACGTACTGAAAGTAATGAAAGAGAATAACCTACAACCTAGATTACTGTATCCAGCAAGGATCTCATTCAGATATGAAGGAGAATTCAAAAGCTTTACAGATAAACAAAAGCTGAGAGAATTCAGCACCACCAAACCAGCTCTTCAACAAATGCTAAAGGATCTTCTCTAGACAGGAAATGCAGAAAGGTTGTATAAACGTGAACCCAAAACAACAAAGTAAATGGCAACGGGACCACACCTATCAATAATTACCCTAAATGTAAATGGGTTGAATGCTCCAACCAAAAGACAGAGATTGGCTGAATGGATACAAAAACAAGACCCCTATATATGCTGTCTACAAGAGACCCACCTCAAAACAAGAGACACATACAGACTAAAAGTGAAGGGCTGGAACAAAATATTTCATGCAAACGGAGACCAAAAGAAAGCAGGAGTCACAATACTCATATCAGATAAAATAGACTTTAAAATAAAGGATGTGAAAAGAGACAAAGAAGGACACTACATAATGATCAAAGGATCAATCCAAGAAGAAGATATAACAATTATAAATATATATGCACCCAACATAGGAGCACCGCAATATGTACGGCAAACACTAACGAGTATGAAAGAGGAAATTAATAGTAACACAATAATAGTGGGAGACTTTAATACCCCACTCACAACTATGGATAGATCAACTAAACAGAAAATTAACAAGGAAACACAAACCTTAAATGACACAATGGACCAGCTAGACCTAATTGATATCTATAGGACATTTCATCCCAAAACAATCAACTTCACCTTTTTCTCAAGTGCACACGGAACCTTCTCCAGAATAGATCACATCCTGGGCCATAAATCTGGTCTTGGAAAATTCAAAAAAATTGAAATCATTCCAGTCATCTTTTCTGACCACAGTGCAGTAAGATTAGATCTCAATTACAGGAAAAAAATTGTTAAAAATTCAAACATATGGAGGCTAAATAACACGCTTCTGAATAACCAACAAATCATAGAAGAAATCAAAAAAGAAATCAAAATATGTATAGAAATGAATGAAAATGAAAACACAACAACCCAAAACCTATGGGACACTGTAAAAGCAGTGCTAAGGGGAAGGTTCATAGCATTACAGGCTTACATCAAGAAACAAGAAAAAAAGCCAAATAAATAACCTAACTCTACACCTAAAGCAATTAGAGAAGGAAGAAATGAAGAACCCCAGGGTTAGCAGAAGGAAAGAAATCTTAAAAATTAGGGCAGAAATAAATGCAAAAGAAACTAAAGAGACCATAGCAAAAATCAACAAAGCTAAAAGCTGGTTTTTTGAAAAATAAACAAAATTGACAAACCATTAGCAAGACTCATTAAGAAACAAAGAGAGAAGAACCAAATTAACAAAATTAGAAATGAAAATGGAGAGATCACAACAGACAACACTGAAATACAAAGGATCATAAGAGACTACTACCAGCAGCTCTATGCCAATAAAATGGACAACTTGGATGAAATGGACAAATTCTTAGAAAAGTATAACTTTCCAAAACTGAACCAGGAAGAAATAGAAGATCTTAACAGACCCATCACAAGCAAGGAAATCGAAACTGTAATCAAAAATCTTCCAGCAAACAAAAGCCCAGGACCAGATGGCTTCACAGCTGAATTCTACCAAAAATTTAGAGAAGAGCTAACACCTATCTTACTCAAACTCTTCCAGAAAATTGCAGATGAAGGTAAGCTTCCAAACTCATTCTATGAGGCCACCATCACCCTAATTCCAAAACCAGACAAAGATGCCACAAAAAAAGGAAAACTACAGGCCAATATCACTGATGAACATAGATGCAAAAATCCTTAACAAAATTCTAGCAAACAGAATCCAACAACATATTAAAAAAATCATACACCATGACCAAGTGGGCTTTATCCCAGGAATGCAAGGATTCTTTAATATCCACAAATCAATCAATGTAATACACCACATTAACAAATTGAAAGATAAAAACCATATGATTATCTCAATAGATGCAGAGAAAGCCTTTGACAAAATTCAACACTCATTTATGATTAAAACTCTCCAAAAAGCAGGAATAGAAGGAACATACCTCAACATAATAAAAGCTATATATGACAAACCCACAGCAAGCATCACCCTCAATGGTGAAAAATTGAAAGGATTTCCCCTGAAATCAGGAACAAGACAAGGGTGCCCACTCTCACCACTACTATTCAACATAGTGTTGGAAGTTTTGGCCACGGCAATCAGAGCAGAAAAAGAAGTAAAAGGAATCCAGATAGGAAAAGAAGAAGTGAAACTCTCACTGTTTGCAGATGACATGATCCTCTACATAGAAAACCCTAAAGACTCTACCAGAAAATTACTAAAGCTAATCAATGAATATAGTAAAGTTGCAGGATATAAAATTAACACACAGAAATCCCTTGCATTCCTATATACTAACAATGAAAAAACAGAAAGAGAACTTAAGGAAAGAATACCATTCACCATTGCAACAAAAAGAATAAAATACTTAGGAGTATATCTACCTAAAGAAACAAAAGACCTATACATAGAAAACTATAAAAAACATGATGAAAAAATCAAAGAGGACACAAACAGATGGAGAAACATACCGTGTCATGGATTTGGAAGAATCAATATGTCAAAATGGCTATTCTACCCAAAAGCAATCTATAGATTCATGCAATCCCTATCAAGCTACCAATAGTATTTTTCACAGAACTAGACCAAAGAATTTCACAATTTGTATGGAAATACAAAAAACCTCGAATAGCCAAAGTAATCTTGAGAAAGAAGAATGGAACTGGAGGAATCAACCTGCCTGACTTCAGACTCTACTACAAAGCCACAGTCATCAAGACAGTATGGTACTGGCACAAAGACAGAAATATAGATCAATGGAACAGAATAGAAAGCCCAGAGATAAATCCACGAACCTATGGACACCTTATCTTTGACAAAGGAGGCAAGGATATACAATGGAAAAAAGACAACCTCTTTAACAAGTGGTGCTGGGAAAACTGGTCAACCACTTGTAAAAGAATGAAACTAGAACACTTTCTAACACCATACACAAAAATAAACTCAAAATGGATTAAAGATCTAAATGTAAGACCAGAAACTATAAAACTCCTAGAGGAGAACATAGGCAAAACACTCTCCGACATAAATCACAGCAGGATCCTCTATGACCCACCTCCCAGAATATTGGAAATAAAAGCAAAAATAAACAAATGGGACCTAATGAAACTTAAAAGCTTTTGCACAACAAAGGAAACTATAAGCAAGGTGAAAAGACAGCCTCAGATTGGGAGAAAATAATAGCAAACAAAGAAACAGACAAAGGATTAATCTCAAAAATATACAAGCAACTCCTGCAGCTCAATTCCAGAAAAATAAATGACCCAATCAAAAAATGGGCCAAAGAACTAAACAGACATTTCTCCAAAGAAGACATACAGATGGCTAACAAACACATGAAAAGATGCTCAACATCACTCATTATCAGAGAAATGCAAATCAAAACCACAATGAGGTACCATTACACGCCAGTCAGGATGGCTGCTATCCAAAAGTCTACAAGCAATAAATGCTGGAGAGGGTGTGGAGAAAAGGGAACCCTCTTACACTGTTGGTGGGAATGCAAACTAGTACAGCCACTATGGAGAACAGTGTGGAGATTCTTAAAAAACTGGAAATAGAACTGCCATATGACCCAGCAATCCCACTTCTGGGCATACACACTGAGGAAACCAGATCTGAAAGAGACACGTGCACCACAATGTTTATAATAGCCAGGACATGGAAGCAACCTAGATGCCCATCAGCAGATGAATGGATAAGGAAGCTGTGGTACATATACACCATGGAATATTACTCAGCCATTAAAAAGAATTCATTTGAACCAGTCCTAATGAGATGGATGAAACTGGAGCCCATTATACAGAGTGAAGTAAGCCAGAAAGATAAAGAACATTACAGCATACTAACACATATATATGGAATTTAGAAAGATGGTAACGATAACCCTATATGCAAAACAGAAAAAGAGACACAGAAATACAGAACAGACTTTTGAACTCTGTGGGAGAATGTGAGGGTGGGATATTTCAAAAGAACAGCATGTATACTATCTATGGTGAAACAGATCACCAGCCCAGGTGGGATGCATGAGACAAGTGCTCGGGCCTGGTGCACTGGGAAGACCCAGAGGAATCGGGTGGAGAGGGAGGTGGGAGGGGGGATCGGGATGGGGAATACGTGTAAATCTATGGCTGATTCATATCAATGTATGACAAAACCCACTGAAATGTTGTGAAATAATTAGCCTCCAACTAAAAAAAAAAAAAAAAAAAAAGAATATAACCAACCTGATTTCAGTATTGACCATCTGCTGATGTCCATGTGTAGAGTTGTCTCTTGTGTTGTTGGAAGAAGTTGTTTGTTATTACCTGTGTGTTCTCTTGGCATAACACTTTTAACTTTCCTCATGTTTTATTTTGTAGTTCAAGGCAAAACTTGTCTTTTACTCCAGGTATCTCTTGACTTCCTGCTTTTTTCCTTAAATCTATTGCCTACTAACTCCAACGTTTGTATCATTTGTAGATCTGCATCTATTTTCCTTTCCTCTCAGTTATTGGTTATGTATTATTCTCTTTCACATGTCTAGTGATTTTATTTTTTTAATGTGTGGAATATATGTGGTATGTAAACCAAAACTGGACTGTCTTCCCCTTTTCCTCTACTTCTCAAATAGTTAATCTGAGTTAGGAATGAGACAAGATTTCTATAAAACTAAGTCTATCTCTGGTTTTCTTCTAGGATATGACCATCCTAGTTCTCTAGGATTATAGCCCAGCAGTCTCCAACTTGTTACCACTAAAATAAAAAATTATTCTAGGTCTAGATCTTTTTCTCAGATGTTTCGTTTCAATATCTCATGGGGTTCTCAGCAATCTCTATCTTCTGAGTCCTTAAAAACATTGTGGGATGTCTAGCTTTTACTTAGAGAGTTCCCCATCCAGCTCTCTATTTTTCTTCCCATATACCTTCAGAATTTGGCAACTATCTTGACAAATGGGTCAACAATTTTCTTGAGAAAGTTCTAAGTTATTTAAGTACCACAAGTTTTTAGGGCACCTCACTCTATATTCTGGATATATTTACTAATATATTTCTGAAGTCTTAGTCTAATATATTTGGAAGTCTTCTCTTCCAAACAGCTTCAAGATCTTGCAGTTGTCCAGAAAAGAGGGCCAGCAGTGTGCTTTAGGAAGATTTTTTTTTTTTTTTTTTCCCCCTAAGAACTGGAAGACAACAGGAGATTCATTCTGATTTATAGAACCGTTCGGTGTCCCATAGGAATCTTGAGTTCAGTAAACATCATCTAGGGAAAACAGACTGTGTGTTGAGTTTCCTCATTTTAAACTGGTTGTATTAACCACCAACAACCTCTAAAAAGTGTTATCGGTTTCTCTTTCTCTCAAGCAGACCTTTCTCTAATTGGGAACACCCCTGAGTCCCTATCCAATATTGGCAAAACCCCCAGGAAAAAGGTCAGCACACCATTCCTCCTGGAGATTTCATTCATCTATTACCTATTGCTTCCACAGTTCTTTGTTGAATGACAATATGATTTTTCTTTTAATGAACCAGACTTTTTCTGTGTCACTGGGATCACCAACTTATCACTTCTACACACCAATGAGAAGTGCCATTTTTTTTTTAATGGGATTTTTTTTTTTCTTGAGGATCTATTTGTAGCATTTGATTTTAAGTTCATGAAAAAAAAAACCATTTTTTTGTATGAGAGTTAAATAGCTATTTCACAGTCACCTACAGTTTTCATCTTACTTTTTTATTTATTGTCCTTTTATCTTTTTTAGGTCTTTACTTTCAGTCCTCCACTAAGCAGAGGTATTTCTGTGTGTTAATAATGAATAAACTTAAAACTTTTGACTTATAAACTATTTTCTTCTATCTGGACTGTAAAAAACCTCTACTTTGGAGATTTTGTTCCATATTCTGAAAGTCATATAAATGTTCTGGGACACACAAATTCAGGTTTTAGATGAAGATAAAGGATACAGTATTCCATTCCTTGATTTAGAGATCTAAATATTTTACAAATTGCTTTCACTGCTTTTTTGTGTGTTTTCTCTAAATCTGACTTGTTCCTGAGCTCCAAGCCTACATTTCTGAATGCTGCTTGATTTTACCCAAATATCCTAACATTGCCTTAAACTCTATATTAGTCATATTACATAAATTACATATCACCTTTATTTCCAACCTTCTTTACTTCCCCAAACATAAAAGTAACAACAGCAACACATTTTCTGATCCTTAACTAGGTCCCCCTCCCCCAAAGCATAGGTTGGATACTGGCTTCATCTTTGATTTCTATCTTCTCTATCCCCCTGTATTCAGTTACCATGCTGCGGGCATGCTAAGTTGCTTCGGTTGTGCCCAACTCTGTGTCACCCTATGGACTGTAGCCTTCCAGGCTCCTCTGTCCACGGGAATCTCCAGGCAAGGTTATTGGAGTGGGTTGCCATGTCCTCCTTTAGGGAATCTTCTCCACCAGGGGCCAAACCTGCATCTCCTACACTTCCTGCATTAAGGTGGATTCTTTACCTCTGAGCCACCAGGGAACCCCCTTATTCAAACACAGGTAAGAGCTAGCCCTCTACTTCTTAACAGCTCCCAGCCTGCTAAAATATTGATTGGGACTTCATTAATAGTGGGACTAAAGTATTTTACTAGCAATCAACTCACCTTTTAACCTTGTCTCTGTTCCCCCTCCAAACTTGTGATCTTCTATCAAATTATGTATCTGAAAATCATAGTTGATTGTGAAAAGATCATTTCTCTCAGATGATCTCACTCTGGCTCAAGTCCAAACTATGGCCTCAAAATTTCCTTTCCAAAATATTTATCTCAGTGTTCCTTTCCCTTCATCTCATGCTCCATCCATTTGAAATGTTGATGTTTCTCCTCTGGGTCCCATGCCTTTAGGCCACAATATAGATAATCATGTGATCTTGCTACTTGAAAATTTATTCCCACTATCTCCTTATCTAGCTTCCCCTCAGTTACAGATTCTTGTTCTACCCAGTTTTCAGTATCCCACTTGAATTCTTCTCTATGTAGTCTTTCTGATTTACCCCCTCTGAATCCCTAGAGTTTTAAATTACTATGGTAATATAGCCATACTTCTCTGAAAGGACTTAAATGGCTATCCAATATTAACTTTCTAGCTTATTTTCTATACGAGACCTTAAACATTCAATGATAAAATAACAAAATCATAAAAATGTTAAATAAATCTCTTTTAAAACATTTCACTGTTTGGATAAAGAACATAAAGGAATTACAGAAGTTTCAGAAAAGTACTGTATTTATTTGCTGGTGCTATCCTAGTAAAATGCCACAGGCTGGTGGCCTAAATGTTAGAAATTTGTTTTCTCAAAGTTCTGGAAATTAAAGTCCAAATCAAGCTTCTGACAGATCTGGTTTCTCTGAGTCCTCAGTGCTTGGTTTGCAGATGACCGTTTTCTTGCTGTGTCCTCACATGACCTGTGTGCCAATCCCTGCTTTCTCTTCCTGGTCTTATAAAGGCACCAATCCTGTCAGACTGAAACTCCACTCTTATGACCTCATTTAGAATTAGTTACCTCTTTAAAGGACATGTCTTCAAACACTGCAAACACAGTCACTTTCTCAGGTATACTGGGAAGTAGCAGGTCAATATGTGAATTTTGAGTAGACACAACTCAATCCATAAGAGCTATATATATATTTTTAAAAAAAGGTCATATTTAATTTTGTTATAAAAAGGTAAGTCTATACATTATAAGCTTTCTGTATTAAGCAGTCTCATATTTGAATTTTGTGTGTAAACCACATGATATTCTTATACCACATTTCATATGGAGATTGAAAAATTGAAAGATAACTCTTTTGAGGGCTATTGAAATATTTTGCGAATTGATCTGCAGAAATATTCTCATCATTTTATTTCTATGCAAGCAATGAGAAATCAATATTAATTATTACAATTTTTAACTCCTCTTGGCTAACTGATGAGAAAAAATGGTATTTTGTACTAATTTTAACTCATTTACTTAACTTAAATGCTAACAGTTTTATTAATTTATTCAACAAATATTTATAAATGTCTATTATATTCCTGTTACACTGTATAAACTCAAGTTCTATGGGGACAAAGGAGATGATAGCTCCTGCTCTCCATAAACCTAAATCTAGGTTAGCAAAAAAAAAAAAAAAATTAAAATGACACAAAAAATAATTTTGTAAATATAAAGACTAATATATATAGCACAGTGTTAGGAAAGTGTATAAACTAGAGACTTAACCTAATTACCAGGTGAGTGTAATTCTCCCTGAAGAATATTGGTTCTTATTAATTGGTCATTTAAATTTATTATTCTGTGAACTAGCTTTTTAATTCCTTTGACTATTTTTCATGTTTGTCTTTTTCTAATTAGCCACATTAAAGAAAATTTAAAAGCCAGATCCAAGCACAATGCCATAATCCAAAACTAAGGCTAAATTTTTTATTATCAATTTCTTTCAGTTCAATGCATATATGTGTATAAGTATTAATGTAATATGGTAATACAATTTTGAACTCTGTTCTTTCTCTAATATGAATAATCTGTAATTATTTACTCTGATTAATTATTTCTCCATAGATTCTATTTTCCATCTTTCTAATCAGAATGTAAGTACAAGAGTGCATGGCTCTTTTCTATCTCATTATATTTATTATTAATGCTTAGCATAAGTAGGTTATTACTAAGATATACATTGGATAATAAAGCATAAGTATCAGTTTTAAATTTGTTTATTTTTTATTGAAAGATAGTTGCTTTTCAGAATTTTGTTGTTTTCTGTCAAACCTCAACATGAATCAGCCATAGGTATACATATATTCCTTCCCTTTGGTACACCCCCACCCACATCCCTCCCATCCCACCCCTATGGGGTGATAGAGAGACCCTGTTTGAGTTTCCTGTCATACAGCAAATTCCTGTTAGCTATCTATTTTCCACATGGTAATGTAAGTTTCCATGTTACTCTTTCCATCCATCCCACCCTCTCCTCCCCTCTCCCCATGTCTATAAGTATATTCTCTAAGTCTGTTTCTCCATTGCTGCCCTGTAAATAAATTCTTCGTACCATTTTTCTAGATTCCATATATATGCATTAGAATATGATATTTATCTTTCACTTTCTGACTGACTTCACTCTGTATAATAGGTTCTAGGTTCATTCACCTCATTAGAACAGACTCAAAAGTGTGTCTTTTTTATGGTTGAGTAATATTCTGTTGTGTATATGTACCACTACTCCCTTATTCAGTCATCTGTTGATGGATATATAGGTTGCTTCCATGTTCTAGCTATTGTAAATGGTGCTGCAGTGAAAAATGGGATACATGTGTGTTTTTCAATTTTGGATTCCTCAGGGCATATGCCTAGGCATGCAGTTAATGGGTCTTTGGTGGTTTTTATTCCTAGTTTTTTAAGGAATCTCCAAACTGTCTTCCATTGTGGCTGTATCAATTTGCATTCCCACCAACAGTGCAATAGCATTCCCTTTTCTCCACACCCTCTCCAGTATATACTGTTTGTAGACGTTTTGTTGATGGCCATTCTGACCATTGTGAGGTGATACCTCATTGTAGTTTGATTTGCATTTCTCTACTAATGAATGATGCTGAGCATCTTTTCATGTGTTTGCATGTCTTCTTTGGAGAAATGTCTGTTTAGGTCTTTTCCCCACTTTTTGACTGGGTTGTTTGTTTTTCTGTCATTGAGTTGTATGAACTACTTGTATATTTTGGAAATTAATCTTTTGTCAGCTGTTTCATTTGTTATTATTTTCTTCCATTTTGAGGGATGTCTTTACACCTTGCTTATAGTTTCCTTTGCTGTGCAAAAACTTTTAAGTGTAATCAGGTCTCAGTTGTTTATTTTGTTTTTATTTCCATTACTCTAGGAGGTGAATCATAGAGGATCTTGCTTTGATTTATGTCGTTGATTGTTCTGCCTATGTTTTCCTCTACGAGTTTTATAGTTTCTGGTCTTGCATTTAGATCTTTAATCCATTTTGAGTTTATCTTTGTGTATGGTGTTAGGAAGTGTTCTAATTCCATTCTTTTGCATGTAGCTGTCCAGTTTTCCCAGCACCATTTATTGAAGAGGCTATCTTTACCCCACTGGATATTCTTGCCTCCTTTTTCAAAAATAAGGTACCCATAAGTATATAGGTTTATTTCTGGGCTTTCTATTTTGTTCCATGGGTCTATATTTCTGTTTGTGTGCCACTACCATACTGTCTTGATGATTGTAGCTTTGTAGTATAACCTGAAGTCAGGACGGTTGATTCCTCCAGCTTCATTTGTCTTTCTCAAGCCTGTTTTGGCTCTTTGGGTTCTTTCATGTTTCCATATGAATTGTAAAATGCTTTGTTCTAGACCTGTGAAAAATTCCATTTGTAATTTGACAGGGATCACATTGAATCAGTACATTGATTTTGGTGGTATAGTCATTTTCATGATATTGATTCTTCTTACCTAGGAGCAAGGAATATCTCTCCATCTGTTTATGTCATCTTTAATTTCTTTAATTAGTGTCTTATAGTTTTCTATGTACAGTTCTTTTGTCTTCTTAGCTAAATTTATTCCTAGATATTTAATTATTTTTGTTGCAATGGTGAATGGGATTAATTCCTTAATTTCTCTTTCAGATTTTTCATTGTTAGTATATAGAAATGCAAGTGATTTCTGTGTATTGATTTTGCATCCTGCAACTAAATTCACTGATTAACTCTAGTAATTTTCTGACAGTATTTTTAGGGTTTTCTATGTACAGTGTCATGTCATCTGCAAACAATGAGAGCTTTAGTTCTTCTTTTCAATCTGGATTTCTTTTATTTCTTTTTCTTCTCTGATTGCTGTAGGTAGGACTTCCAGAACTAAGTTGAATAATATCAGTGAAAGTGGACACCCTTTTCTTGTTCCTGATCTTATAGGGAATGCTTTCAGCTTTTCACCTTTGAAAATAATGTTTGCTGTAGGCTTAGCATATACGGCCTTTACTGTGTTGAGGTAGGTTCCATCTATGCCCATTTTTGAAGAGTTTTAATCATAAATGGGTGCCGAATTTTGTCAAAGGCTTTTTCTGCATCTATTGAGATTATCATATGGCGTTTATCTTTCAATTTGTATTATGGTGTATCATATTGGTTGATTTGTGTATTTTGAAGAATCCTTGCATCCCTGGAATAAACCCAACTTGATCATGGTGTATGAGCTTTTTGATGTGTTGCTGAATTCTGTTTGTCAAAATTTTCTTGAGGATTTTTGCATCTATGTTCATCAGTGATATTGGCCTGTAGTTTTCTTTTTTTGTGTTGTCTTTGTCTGGTTTTGGTATCAGAGTGATGATGGCCTCGTAGGATGAATTTGGAAGTGTTCTATCCTGTTATTTTTTTTGAAAGAGTTTTAGAAGGGGAGGCATTAGCTTGTCTCTAAAGGTTTGATAGAATTCTCCTGTGAAGCTATCTGCTCCTGGGCTTTTGTTTTTTCAAAGATTTTTTATCACAGCTTCAATTTTGTTGAAGTTTCTGTTGTATTTCTTGATTATAAAAGTCCCTTTAAATCTGTTGTAAAGCTGGTTTGGTGGTACTGAATTCTCTTATTTTTGCTTGTCTGAAAAGCTTTTTATTTCTCCATCTATTTGAATGAGATCCTTGCTGGGTACAATAATCTTGGTTATAGATTTTTCCCTGTCAGTACTTTGAATATATCATGCCATTCCCTTCTGGCCTGCAGTTTCTCCTGAAAGATCAGCTGTTAAGTATACAGGGTTTCCCTTGTATGTTACTTGCTGTTTCTCCCTTGCTCCATTTTATATTCTTTCCTTGTGTTTAGTCTTTGTTTGATTAGTATGTGTCTTGGTGTGTTTTTCCACAGGGTTATCGTGTATGGGACTTTTTGTGCCCCTTGCATTTGATTCACTATTTCCTTTTCTATGTTGGGGAAATTTTCAACTATAATCTCTTCAAAAATTTTCTCTTTTTCTGGGACCCCTATAACTCTAATGTTGGTGCATTTGATATTGTCCCAGAGGTCTCTTAGACTATCCTCAGTTCTTTTCATTCTTTTTACTTTACTCTGCTCTTCAAAAGTTATTTCCACCATTTTATCTTCCAGCTTACTGACTCATTCTTCTGCTTCAGATATTCTGCTATTGATTCTTTCTAGAGTATTTTTAAATTTCAGTAATTGTGTTGTCTCTGTGTGTTTATTCTTTAATTATTTTAGGTCTTTGTTAATTGATTCTTGCATTTTCTCCATTTTGTTTTCAAGGTTTTTGATCATCTTTACTATCATTATTCAGAATTATTTTTCAGGTAGTTTGCCTATTTCCTCTTCATTTATTTGGACTTCTGTGTTTCTAGTTTGTTCCTTCATTTGTGTAGTTTTTCTCTGCCTTTTTTTTTCTTTTTTTTACTTCTTTTGTTTGTGGTCTCCTTTTCCCAGGCTTCAAGGAAAGTTGAAATCCCTCCTTGAAGAAAGTTGATTTCTTACTTCCCTTTGGTTTCTGCCCTGCTATGGCTGGTCCAGTGGTTTGTGTAAGCTTCCTATAGGGTGACATTTGGGCTGAGGTTTTGTTTGTTTGCTTTTTCTCTGACAGGCAAGGCTGATTGAGGTGGTTGTCCTGTCTGTGGATTATAGGATTTGTATTTTTGCTGTTGTTGTTGTTTAGATGAGGTGTCCTGCACAGGGTGTTACTGGTGGTGGGGTGATGGTGGGTCTTACATTCAAGTGGTTTAGTTTGTGTGAGTTCTCACTATTTGATACTCCCTAGGGTTAGTTCTCTGATAGTCTAGAGTCTTGGGCCCAGTGCTCCCACTCCAAAGGCTCATGGCTTGATCTCTTGTCAAGAACGAAGATTCCACAAGTGGTTTGTTATGGCATTAAGTGAGATTAAAACAAATATCCAAAAAGGAGAAACCAAACATGAATTCTGGACAAATGGCAGTTACAAAGTCAGGAAAGCAATAATAAAAATAATGGAATATAGACATATACATACACATCCATGAGCAAAGTGAAAACCGTCAAAAAAAAAAAAAAAAAAAACACAAAGTATAGAAGATTGACCCGGCGAGCAAAAGAAAACAAAAATTATATTTACCAGTTAAGAACAAAGGTAACTAAAGCACAAACTGGAAAATAATGCTAAAGCAAGGTGCCAAGTGGGAAATAAAGTAATGAAAAGAAAACCAACAAATAAGTTGAGAGGAAAGGAAAGAAAGAAAATAATGGATATGCAAATTTAAAGAGGTAGATGAAGAAGATTTAACTTCAAGGGGAAAAGAACAGTAAGAAAGGCAAACAAAGAATAAATGTAGAAAAATATGATAGGTTTAAAAAATAAAATTATAAAAAAGAGGAAAAAAACGGAAGAAGAAAGAAAAAAGGAAAAAAGATAAAAGGAAAACTCCACAGAACTGCAAAATCCCAGTGTAGAGGCAGAAGTTTATAACAAGAATAAAAAGTGTGACTGAATATACACATATACATACACACCCATAAGCAAAATTGAAACAGTCCAACAAAAATAAAGTAAAATAGATTGACCTGGCAAACAAAGTAAACCAAAAACTGTATCTACCAGAACAAAACTAACTAAAGGACACACTGGGAAACAAAAGTAAAACAAGGTGCCAATTGTGGAATAAAGCAATGAAAATAAAACTATCAAATATGTTCAGAGTAAAAGGAACAAAACGTAGAAAGAAAGAATAGATATGCAAAGTTAGATAGAAGTAGATTAAAGAAGATTTATATAAATTTAAAATTAACTGCAAAGGGAAGAGAGCAGTAAGAAAAGAAAACAAAAGAATAAATGTAGAATAATATGCTTAAAAAATTAAAATTAAAAAAGGAGGAAAAAAAATTAAAAAAGGAGAAGTCCACAGAACTGCAAAAGCCTAATGTAGAGGCAGATGTTTATAATAACAATAAAAAATATGACTTAGGGGAAAAAAAAGCTCAAAAGCTTAATTGGATTTCATAATGCCAATAAAATCAAAACTACAAGAGTGGGAGGAAAGGAGAGAGAAAAAAAAAATCCAAAGAATTACAAAACAAAGGAAAACATAAGAATAATAAATGTTTTTCTTGAGTCACTGCTATCAGAGTCCTTTCCCTCACTGCGAGTCACAGTCCACCTCACCTCCCTAGGATGCCCTCCAACATTGTGATGAGCTCTGGACCCGCTGTGGGGCAGCTCAGATTCTAACCTGGTCCTCCTCCTACGTGTTCTTGCCTCCAATGTCCACAGCTATCAGAACTAGTCTGTTTTCTTTTGTGGGAGCTTTCAAGGACCTTTTATATATTCCATAGACACGGAGTCTTCCTAGTTGATTGTGTGGATTTAATCTGCAGGTGGGAAGGTTTTGGGTCTTCTTCCTTAGCCACACTGCCCCTGGGTTTCAATTATGGGTTTATTTCCACCTCTACATGTGGGTCATCTACCGGGGTTTGCCCCTGAGGCTGCCCTGGAGGACTTGGGTTTGGCCCTGTGAGGCCCAGGTGTGGAGGTGGTGCAGCTGCTTGGGTCATAGGGGTTCTGGCAGCACCAGGTACTCAGGGGTGTTGGCAGCTAGGGCAGCAGGAAATAGAGTGTTCTAGAAGGGTATGGCAACCAGTATTGGCCAAAATGCTCCAGTATTCTTGCCTGGAGAACCGCTTTCCCTGACAGAGTAACCTGGCAGGCCAAAGTCTAGGGGGCCACAAAGAGTTGGACATGACTGAAGCGGCCCTGCGTGAACAGATGCAAGACTTTTTTTGCTTGCGGCCGCTCTGCCCCAATAAGAGTTAAGCGTGAAGGCAGCCCAGCTGCGTGGCTTGTGCGGACCCCGGTGGCGCCTCGTGTGCAGGGACCCTGCCTCTGCTGCAGGAGTTGTGGCCCCATCTCGGTCTTTTCTCCAGTTTCGTGTAGCTGGCGATCAGAAGGCCTCTGTGGCCGGTCTTTCTTTGTAGCTCCGCCTGATCAGGCACTTAGAGGCTCCCTTGCCTGGGGCCCTTCTCTGTTGCTCAGCACACCAGGCACATAGGGCCCCCACGCCCTGCCCCCAGGGGCTGGGGTCCTATTCTATAGTTCAGTGAGTCAGGCATTTGGTGGGCCAGCCTCTCTACTGTTCAGCTGCTGATGCTGGTGTCTGGGGAGAGTGGGCTGTGGTGATGGCTCTGCCCACTATGCGTGACTCAACAGTATCGCCTTGCTTCCAAGGCTGCCTGGCTTTCCTCCACCAGCATTTCCCACCACAGTCTCTTCCCTCACATCCCCTCAATCCGACTCTCCGCATTCAACAGCAGCACTTGCCCTGGGATTTCTCCATAATCCATAAACTCCAGCTCCCAGCCACTGCACCTTCCAGGGGACCTGCATTCCTGTCTGGGGTATGTATGGCTGTGCCAAGGACTGTCTGATTCTCATTCCATTTAGACTGCCACAAATCAGCTGTTTCATTCTCAGCCTTAAATGTTTCTCCTTTGACTCAAACAATTGCCCTGATTAGGGATTGGACCCCTTCTTCAGTCCCCCCACCCACTGAGGGCAGGTCCAGTCCTACTAACTCTCCTGTTTTTCCTCCTAGTTCCTTTGTCCTACAGAGTTTTGCATGGTTCTATATATTCTTTTCCACTGATCAGGTACTCCTGTCTGCTCTCAACTGGTGTTCTGCATGCACTTCTGTGTCAGAAGGTGTCTTCCTGACATATCTGTAGAGAGAGATGTACTCCACGTCCACCCACTCCTCCGCCGTCTTGTTCTCTCAAGCATAACTATTTTCAGTGAATATAACTTTTGTACTGACGATTTTTGAAGTTATTTCCGTATTATGTGGACTGGATATATTACTAAATATTCTAACTTTCCCATTTATTTGACAATGCTTTAGAATATTACATAATTAATATGTTAGTGAACACCATGATGCATATGGATTTATTTCATTTTCTTCTACATTGTTTCCATAACGTGGGAAAACTATCCAAAGGGGATTTATTTCATCTATAAAATGGGGGCTATAATAATACATACTTGACAAAGTCATTTGGAGAATTAAATGAGCTATCCTTTGTTGTATTTAAAACAGTACTTGCTGAAACAGATCACCAGCCCAGGTTGGATGCATGAGACAGGTGCTCAGGGCTGGTGCACTGGGAAGACCCAGAGGGATGGGATGGAGGGGGAGGCAGAAGGGGGGATCAGGATGGGGAACACAGGTAAATCCATGGCTGATTCATGTCAATGTATGGCAAAAACCACTACAATATTGTAAAGTAATTAGCCTCCAACTAATAAAAATAAATGGAAAAAAAAACAGTATTTGATACATGTAAATAATATATAACTGTTCACTATTTTTTGTGGTGCAATGTTATTATATATTAATGTAATGCAATATTTAATAACTGAATTTTAAAACAAAATTATATGTTCATAAATTATTGATTGTTTGTAAAGTTGTTCATAATTCTTTATAGATTGTTATGACTTTTATCAAATAAAATTATTCTGGCAAGCACTAGATGTTCTCCAGAAATATAGAGCTGTAAGGGTTCTCTTTTGGAGCTGAAGATCTTGTATTAAAGCAATTTAACAGGATATAAATAAACGAACTCAAAACCAGAAAGAACCTAAGATAAAATGTCAGTCCTTAAGTATATGAAAGAAATACTCATGTCATTGTATCCAAGTTTTGGGGTGATAATAGAACCATATTATTACAAAAATGTACTGGGGATAGGGACTTAGAGTGAGAACTTAGGTAAGGCACTAGGACTACACACAACCTCAAGTAGGCAGATTTTAAAGGTATTGAATTTCTTTATGATTTCTTTATGCTATCCTTCTGAGTTATATTAGCCATATTTATACAATGACACATGATTACATCATATTGCTTTTTAAAATGCATGTTTAAATTTACTGTAAGATCCAGAAATTAACTTACATCTGATGTATTTTTAATACCCAATTGCTTTTCACTTTGATATTCATTAAGTTGTTAGACAGTGCATTGGCAATGTGAGTTGGGTAATACAATTTATTCCTTCAAATCTTGAAAACAAATTTTCACTTGAAAAAATAAGGATGCTAAAAGTGCTATCTTCATTGGATTGATATGAAGGCCAGTAAGAAAATCCATGCTAATTGTTTAACAGAGTGTTTGACAAATCAGATGCAGATGCAGCTATTATTATATGAAAGAAAATGTAGATGTTAAAAAGCATTGGCACTAGAATTAAACTGGCTCTGTTTAAAACACAACTCATTCATTCACATGATGTGAAATTAGATAAGAAGACTTAGCAACTGAACAACAACAACAACTTATGGAAGATTATATTATTATTCATTCATTTCCACTTATTTCCTTGGATATATAAACAGGGTTATACTACACTTCCACTAAGACTGGGTTTGGCCAATTAAGTTTTAGCCAAGCAAACACGAGCTGCAAGAGTCGCTTTAGGGCAAAGGCCCTACTGGCCCACTTGTACACCCCAGTGTTCTCTCATTCCCTCTCCCTCAGATACTGATCCCTGTTTTAGCTGAGATCCTAGAATGAAGAGGATGCAAAGCAGAAGAAAAGAATGAGTGAAGAATTAGCTTTTGTTGCCTTCATTTGCCTGTCCTGGTAGATCAAAAATTTAACCAACACAGTCTCATTCTGCTTATCCATAAGCCAAGGCTAATATTTTGCCCATAAGGGTTTTGGTAACAAGCAATTGAAATTGATAAATTTCTGTTATAATTGTATAGTAATTTGAACATTCTTTGCATTGCCTTTCTTTGGGATTGGAATGAAAACTGATCTTTTCCAGGCCTGTGGCCACTGCTGTTTTCCAAATTTGCTGGTATATTGAGTTTAACACTTTCACAGCATCATCTTTTAGGATTTGAAACAGCTCAACTGTAATTCCATCACCTCCACTAGCTTTGTTCTTAGTGATGGTTCCTAAGGACCACTTGACTTTGCATTGCAGGATGTCTGACTCTAGATGAGTGATCACAGCATCATGGGCATCTGGATCATTAAGATCTTTTTTATATAGTTCTGTGTATGCTTGTCACCTCTTCATCTCTTCTACTTCCGTTAGGTCTACACTGTTTCTGTCCTTTATTGTGCCAAACTTTGCATGAAATGTTCCCTTGGTATCTCTAATTTTCTTGAAGAAATCTCTTGTCTTTCCCATTCTATTATTTCCTCTATTTCCTTTCATTGACCTCTTAGGAAGGTTTTCTTCTCTCTCCTTATTCTTTGGAGCTCTACATTCAGATGGGTATATCTTTCCTTGTATCCTTTGCCTTTCAATTCTCTTCTTTGCACAATTGTCTGTAAACAGGCCTCCTCAGACAACTATTTTGCCTTTTTGCATTTCTTTTTCTGGGGATAGTTTTGATCACTCCTGTACGATGTCAACAACTCCATCCATAGTTCTTCAGGTACTGTGTCTATGAGATATAGTCCCTTGAATCTATTTATTGCGGGGAGCTGGCCTGACTGCTCAGGCCCCTTCTCGGCCCTGAGAGAGATCAAAAGGTCCCTCTCTGTCCCGCCACCCCTGATTTGTTAAAGTGCAAATTGGCCTTGCTCACCTCCCTCAAGGAAATCGCTGCAGCCACCATTTGCCCATTTTCCTGACTCTGATAAGATTATCTGGCTCTTGTGAATGGCTTATGTCTAGGTAGTCTTTACCTGATTGTAAGACTCTGGTGCCATGCTCTGCTGGAGTTAAGATAAAACTCCTAAAACTAGTATCTGCAGTTCTGCACGTATGCAAGCCTTTGATCTAAAATTTGGTGAATCCTATTAGTATACATATGTATGTTACCCCTCAATAAAGTCGTCGGAATCAGTCACAAGCTGACTCCGTCCCTCTCAACCCCATCTTTCCTAGTCTTTTATTTCTCAGGTGCTCTGGTGATTGCGTCCTCGACCTGTTCATCTAGCCAGCAGGCCCGGCAATTTATCTCTTCCACTGTATAATAAAGGATTTGATTTAGGTCATATCTGAATGGTCTAGTGGTTTTGCCTACTTTCTTCAAGTTAAGTCTGAATTTTGAAATAAACAGTCATGATCTGAACCACAGTCTGCTCCCGGTCTTATTTCTGCTGACTGTTTAAGCTTCTTCATCTTCAGCAGCAAATAATATAATCAATCTGATTTCAGTATTGACCATCTGGTGATGTCCATGTGTAGCATTGTCTCCTGTGTTGTTGGTAGAGGGTCTTTGCTATCACCAGTGCATTCTCTTTGCAAAACTATGTTAGCCTTTGCTCTGCATCATTTTGTACTCTAAAGCCAAACTTAACTGTTACTCTAGGTATCTCTTGACATCCTTCTTTTGCATTCCAGTCCTCTATGATGAAAAGAATATCTTTTTTTGAAGTTAATATTAGAAGGTCTTGTAGGTCCTCACAGAACTGTTCAACTTCAGCTTCTTTGGCATTAGTGATTGGGACGTAGACTTGGATTACTGTGATATTGAATGGCTTGCCTTTGAAACAGAGATAACTCTGTCATTTTTTAGATTGCACCCAAATACTGCATTTCAGACTCTTTTGTTGACTATTTCTAAAGAGTTCCTACCCACAGTAGTTGATATAATGGTCATCTGAGTTAAACTTGTCTATTCTAGCCCATTTTAGTTCACTGATTCCCAAAATATTGATGTTCACTCTTGCCATCTCCTGTTTGACCACTTTCAATTTGGTGGTCATGAATCAATGACCACTTGATTCATGTACCTAATATTCCTGGTTGGTATGCAATATTGTTCTTTACAGCATCAGACTTTACTTCCATCACCAGTCACATCAACATCTGGGCTTTTTTTTTTTTTTCTTTCTCTTTTGCTTTGGCTCCATTACTTTGGCATTGTTTTCTCTTCAGTTCCAATCCCAAAAAAAGGCAATGCCAAAGAATGTTTAAACTACAGTACAATTGCACTCATGTCACATGCTAGAGAAGTAATACTCAAAATTCTCCAAGCTAGGCTTCAACAGTATGTGAACCAGTACTTCCAGATATTCAAGTTTATTTAGAAAAGGCAGAGGAACCAGAGATCAAATTGCCAACTCTGTTGGATCAAACAAAAAGCAAGAGAATTCCAGAAAAAAAAAAAATCTACTTCTGTTTTGTTGACTACACCAAATCTTTGATTGTGTGGATCACAACAAACTGTGGACAATTCATAAAGAGATGGAAATACTAGACCTCCTTACCTGCCTCTTGAGAAATCTGGATGCTAGTCAAGAAGCAACAGTTAGAACTACACATGGAACAATGGACTCGCTCATAATGGGGAAAAGAGTAGGTCAAGACTGTATATTGTCACCCTGTTTATTTAACTTCTATGTAGAGTATGTAATGCAAAATGCTGGGCTGGATGAAGCACAAACGGGAATCAAGATTGCCGGTAGAAATATCAATAACCTCAGATATGCAGATAACACCACCATTACAGCAGAAAGTGAAGAGGAACTAAAGAGCCTCTTGATGAAAGTGGAAGAGGAGAGTGAAAAAGTTGGCATAAAACTCAATGTTCAAAAAAATGAAGATCACAGCATCTGGTCCCATCACTTCCTGGCAAATAGATGGGGAAACAATGGAAACAGTGACAGACTTTATTTTCTTGGCTCAAAAGTCACTGCAGATAGGACTGCAGTCATGAAATTAAGACATTTGCTCCTTGGGGGAAAAGCTATGACAATCTAGACAACATATTAAAAATCAGAGACATTAGGAAAAACCATTGGTTTGACTATATGGATATTTGTCAGCAAAGTAATGTCTCTGGTTTTTAATATGCTGTCTAGATTGTCATAGCTTTTTCCCCAAGGAGCAAGTGTCTTAACTTACTTTTGAACTGCAGTGCTGGAGAAGTCTCTTGAGAGTTCCCAGCAAGGAGATCAAATCAGTCAATTCTAAAGGAAATCAACACTGAATATTCATTAGAAGTTGTGATGGTGAAGCTGAAGCTCCAATACTTTGGCCTCCTGATGCAAATAACTGACTCCTTTGAAAAGACCCTGGTGCTAAGAAAGACTGAAGGCAGGCAAGAAGTAGATTACAGAAGATGAGATGGTTGGATGGCATCACTGACTCAATGGGCATGAGTTTGGGCAAACTCCAGGAGTTGGTGATGGATAGGTAAGCCTAGGGTGCTTCAATCCATGGGGTTGCAAAAAGTTGGACACAACTGAGCAACTGAACTGAACTGAACTGAACCATCATAATAATTGGTAATTATCTCTTTGAAATATTTATCACATGACTATCAAGAAACTACCCTCCAGTTTTCACTTTCTTAACTCCAAAATCCAGGCCATTAGTCTACAAAAACTGCAGTGGTATGTCTGCTTGTTAGATGGATTTCTTATGAGACCTATTTAAAAGGAGCATGAAAAGATGGCTATAATACCCACCAATCTGCACATAACTAACATGTGATCTTTCATAAGAACTTAAAAACTTTTTGGGGTTTCTATTTCCACATCTGTAAACTAGATTTAGTATTAATAATCTCTTATAGTTATTTCAAGTTAATAATCTGTTGTAGTTATTTCAAGTTATTGTCCAAGTGCATGAAGAAATGCCAATCATTCTTCTATAGTCACTTTGAAACAGTTCTTCACTTCCCATTCCACAATACTAATTCCTCCTGTTTAGGTGTATCTTTGAATTTAGTTCCTGGAGCACTGTGAGAAAATTGTTTTACACAAAATGCTTGTTTCAGCAAAACCATCAAATTTTCAGGACCCACAAGTTCCAGATTTCTTTATATCCAGAACATGCCTAGACTCACCTGATCCCAGGCAACATAAGAAGTTCATCTTAAGTTAGAAATGAAGCCACTGTGACCTCCATAAAAGACAGATTCCAATAATTTATGCCAAAATATTGCTCTGTAGTTTGAACTTATTTTTTTAAATATGCATGTTGATTTTTTTGACTAATTTTTTCAAGATTTACTGAGGTTTATGAGCTTTGGTGTGGTGAAAATTTCTGGTTTGATTAAATATATCTTTACAGTATAATACTTGGTTCCTAGTTAGCATGCATTTATAATGGATATAACATTGTAATAAGAATTCCATGTTTAGCTTCAATAACAACTTGAAGATATAATGGGTTCTGAAAATCTGGCAATAGTGGTTGGAGTCATGACAATAATTGAACACTGTACTCTTCACTTGTTATTCACTTCTCCAGTGATCAGTTTATGCTGCATCTTACTTTGTAAATTCTGAATGTGTGCTAAAAGGCAGTCAACTACAGCACCATTGTGTGAGTCTGTACCATAAAAGCCCTAACTGAATGTATTGTGGACTCTGTAATCATGGTTTCTGCCCAGTTTTGTTAACCTCCATATGTGGAACAACATAGTCTCAGATCTTAGTTTCTTTACAGTGTAGATTTATTCTTCCTGGAAGAAATAATGTGTATCTCCTCTCATGTCATGCAGTTTTGATTTCTCTCTTTCTGTTTATTAATTTGTTGAATTTTAGCTGACTATGTGTAAATCAATAGAAATATCTGGTACAGAAATAATTAGAAACCAAAACTTATCTATTCTGCTTGTGTATGTCAATGATAGCTCTAGAGAACAGGAAATCCTTGGACTGAGTCTAATACAGTGAGGCGTTTTCAAATAAAGGAAAGGGGATAGCTTCTCAAGGAGAAGGAAATGTGTCTTAAAACAGATAAGATATGGCTATAGTACATTTGGGGAGCTGTGCATAGGTCAGAATGATGAGTGTGAGTTGTATGTTTATAAGAAAATAGCTAAAACAAAAGATTTGATCAGCTGGGAAAGAGACAGAAGAGCCAACACATTGGAAAAGACCCTAATGCTGGGAAAGATTGGAGACGAAAGGAGAAGAGGGCAGCAGAAGATGAGATAGTTAGAAAGCAATACTGGCTCAATCAATGGACATGAATCTGAGCAAACTCTGGAAACAGTGAAGGACAGAGAAGCCTGGCATGCTGTAGTTCATGGGATCATAAAGAGTTTGACATGATTTAGTGGCTGAACAACAACAAGATACAGGTTAAAGATTGCCTTATATAAAATAAGAAGAAATTTAGAGTCTGTGATTTATACAGTATGGAGCTATTCAAGACTTTAAAACAGGAAAGTGGCATTAAGTTTTGTGTTTTGAAAGATTACTCTGTTATAGTGGAAAAGATGTAGTGAAGGGAGAAGGAAAAACAGATAAAAATTAGTTTAATAATCCAGAAGAATCATGACCGCTGCACCACGAATGGAGTAGAGAGAAGATGTAGAAAGGAAACAAGCATGCAGAATTAGAGAGGTACAGATAAGGTCTGGTATAACAGGAAAGATAGAGAGGATGTAGTTTGACTCCTATACTGAATGACTTAATGAGTAGAGGAGAAATTAACTACAATAATATTGCAAAGTAAGCAAAATTTTGAAAAGTTTTTGCTTTGTTTCATCTTTATTTCTCTCTACTTTCTGTAGTAGGTGATTTGCAAAGAGGCACTAATGGTGACTTGCATCTGTGAACATACATATTGCTTCTCCTACTGAGAAATTGGGAAAGAAGTACATCAAGGTTGTTTATTGTCACACTGCTTGTTCAACTTCTATGAAGAATACATCATGCAAAATGTCAGGCTGAATGAAGCACAAGCTGGAATCAAGATTACTGGGAGAAATATCAATAACTTCAGATATGCAGATGATACCACCTTAAAGATAGAAAGGGAGCCTCTTGATGAAGGTGAAAGAGGAGAGTGAAAAAGCTGACTTACAACTCAACATTAAATAAACTAAGACCATGGCATCTGATCCCATCACTTTATGGCAAATATACAGAAAAAAATGGAGAAAATGACAAACTTTATTTCCTTGGGCTCCGAAATCACTGTGGACAGTGACTACAGCAATGTTATTAAAAGATGCATGCTCCTTGGAAGAAAAGCTATGACAAACATAGATAACATATTAAAACAAACAAACAAAAAAAAAAAACAGAGACATTACTTTGCTGACAAAGTTCCATCTAGTCAAAGCTATGGGGTTTTTTTTGTTTGTTTTTTTGTTTTTTTTTTCAGTAGTCATATATGGATGTGAGAGTTGGACCATAAAGAAGTCTGAGCACCAAAAAATTGATGTTTTCGAAATGTGCTGGAGAAAATTCTTGGCAGTTCCATGAACAGCAAGTAGATTAAACCAGTCAATCCTAAAGGAAATCCATTTTGAATATTCATTGGAAGGACTGATGCTGAAGCTGAAGGTCTAATACTTTGGCCACCTGATGGGCTCATTGGAAAAGAGCCTGATGCTGGGAAAGACTGAAGGCAGGAAGAGAAGAGGGTGACAGAAGATGAGATGGTTGGATGGCATCATCAAGTCAATGGACATGAGTTTGACTAAACTCCAGGATATAGTGAAGGCCAGGAAAGCCTGGCATTCTGCAGTTCATGGGGTTGCAAAGAGTCAGACACAACTGAGCCACTGAGCAACAACAACAATTGAGAAATGGAATCTGTTATTCCTCCCTTGACCTCAGCTTGCCTCATGACTTGCTTTGAGCTATAGAATATGACAGAAGTGATAATACTTCTATGAGCTCCAATTGCTCCATTTTTTTTTTTTTTTCTCTCTTGAGCCTGGAGCTGTTGTGTAAACTTGTCCAACTATAGTGCTAGGGAGAGATGGCTAAGAGAATCTTAATGATGTGAGGAGAGAGACAGAGAGGCCAGCTCCTAGCCATTCCAGTCACCCCAACAGAGACAGAAAACAGGTGAGTGAAGCCTCATTGGATACCCCAAGTTAGACATTTCTGGTCAACATCAATCACGTGGAACACAGACAAGCCATCCAAACTGAGTCTTGTCCATATTACAGATTCATGAGCAAATAGGTAGATGTGTTTTAAGCTATTCAGTTTTAATTTACCTATTTATTTTTGGCAGTGCCAGGGTTTCATTGCTGTTGGCAGGCTCTCTCTAGCTACACTGAGCAGGGGCCACTCTCTAGCTGTGATGCGAGGGCTTATTGCAGTGACTTCTTGTGTTGCAGAGCACTGGCTCTAGAGCCCAGCTCAATAGTTGTGGTACATGGCCTTAGTGTCCTCACAGCATGTGGAATCCTCCCAGACTAGGAACTGAACCCATGTCCCCTGAATCAGCAGGCAGATTCTTAACCACTAGACTACTAGGGAAGTCCAAGCTATTCAGTTTTGGAACAGACTTTTTGTATGCAGCAATTGATAAACGAAAGGCCCTCCCTCTTTATTTTCCTCTCTTTATTTATATTCCTTTCCATTCTTTTTTTAATTTCATTATTTCTTTTTCTTTTTCCTTTCTTACTTTCTTTCCTCCCTCCCTTCCTTTCTTCTTATCTCCTGAAGCAAACAAATAGCAGTGTAAACAGAGGAAAACATGGAAGTAACTGGGCTTAACATAATTTCCAGAAGATCAACAGTTCTTTATGCTTCTCTTTAATGACACTTTTGTCCTGCAAATTTTCTCTGATACTCTTTAAAGCAGACCATAAAGATACCATAATACAGCATCCATATAAGGAACTCACAAGTAGCAAGTGTTTGGTATTCATGAGAAAACCCCTTGTAACATATAGGTTTTTATGATATATGTGAAGAAATTGCATATATATGAATAATATCTTTATATATCCAAGCAAAAGATAATTAACTATATATATAGAGAGAGAGAGAGAGAAACTAGAAGCTATAAAACTAATGAAAAGAATAAAAACAAAAAGCATAAAATTTTGTTTAATGAATGTCATTTGCCATGTTCCAATATTTTTAATTATTCTTTATTACAACTCATAAATGCAAATTATGAAGCCAACATTTTCCCTCATAGATGGGTAACTGGTAAACTATTTTCAGCATCTTTAAAAATATGTATACACCTTTTAGACATTGAGATTCATAATTCTTTTTTTTTTTTTCTTTTAATCAGGAAGGTATAGCTAACATATGTCTTTGGAAAATTTTATTTAAATATTTTTATAATACCTTGTCCTATTTAGTAATCAAATAACTTTAACAAGGTGGTCATTTTCTGTAAATATAAACCCAGTTCATAAAATGTTACATCATTGCTTTAAGGAAAACACATTTAAAAGAGAAGGCTTTCATTACGGAGGAAAAAGACAAGAGGTTCACTGAAGCCACCTGGGGAATTAAAAAAAAAAAAAAAATGATTCCCACACTCAGCAGTGCCAGAAGTGGGAATTTATTTGCAAAACATCCACAGCTATATTGCACAGTCTTACACCCTCCTTGAGAAGGAGAAGATACAAAAAGGCTCCTCCTTTTTCTCTTTTTAAATTAAGTTGCTTGTTTCTATAGTTATCATCGAAATATATTTCAAGTATCTTAGCCCCTCTCAAATCTCCTGTTATCTGTTCCAAAATAACCTGTCCAAATAATTTTATACCCAAAATCTCTATGTCAACTTTTGTTAACATAGCTTCCTATACTTTGATTTCTGTCTTCCACAAATTCCAAATACTTCATACTACCTTATTTTCATTGACCTAATCATATCTTATATATTGTTTTTCAGTGCAGCACCACAACAAACATTAACATTTCCCCTCTACTAGTATTTAAATGTTTAATCTCTTCATAATAAAATTATTTGTAAAATGAAAGAATCAG
Source organism: Cervus canadensis (assembly GCF_019320065.1). NCBI lineage: Eukaryota > Metazoa > Chordata > Mammalia > Artiodactyla > Cervidae > Cervus > Cervus canadensis. The sequence continues at coordinate 56,048,327 of NC_057386.1, read as the reverse complement.
TTTGATTAGCTTATAAGTCCTTGTGTACTCTTTTGGCCAATAAAATTAAGTAGAGTATTTATACCAAGCAAGAATTCAGTAGTGTCCCAGTCTTGGAAGGATGGGCAAGGAAAAGGATTTATATGAGTAAATACATGGATTTTCTTCATCTTTGCATGTGTGGCCTTGGGTATGAGCCTAAACTTTCAGGCTCACACGTAGAATCAGGACTATGGCCCCTAAAAGCTTTATCAGCTCCAATGTTTTATGGCTAATAATCTTTGAGATTGTCTGCTGGTATTTATTTGTGTGCTTTCTAGTGTCAAGCTGTATTGATACATGTTTATAATAAACATTTATTATGTCTCTATTATACAGCAGGCATATTTTTGTGGCATGGTAGCCTCCTTTCATCAATGTGGGGTATGTTTTAATAGTCCCAGTACATGCTTGAAACCATGGGTAGTATGAACTATATATACACCATTTTTTTCCTGTACATACATAATTATGATAAAGTTTAATTTATAAATTAGGCATAGTAAGAGATCAACAACAATACTACTAATGAAATAAAATAGAGATAAAAACATAGTGCAGTAAAAGTTATGTGAATGTGATCTCTTTCTTTCTTTCTCTCTCCCAAAGCATCTAAGTTTACTGTACTCACCCTTCTTCTCTGATGATGATGGGAGATGATCCAGTGTCTAAAGGATGAGATGAAATGATGTGAATGACTTACTCATTGTGACATAGCATTAGGCTAATATTGACCTGATGATAACCCAGAAGAATCATCTACTTCAGGTGATCCTGGATCTTCAATCCATGATGATGTCCATGGGTGGAAGTAAAGAGCAGACAATGTCCATGGTTTGGGAATCAGGCATAAAGGAGCAGGATAGCATAAGATTTTATCATGATACTCACAAAGACAAGCAGTTTCAGTTCAGTTCAGTTCAGTCACTCAGTTGTGTCCAGCTCTTTGCGATCCCATGGACTGTAGCACTCCAGGCCTCCTTGTCCATCATCAACTCCTGGAGTCTACTCAAACTTATGTTCACCTAGTTGGTGATGCGATCCAACCATCTCATCTTCTGTCATCCCCTTCTTCTCCTGCCTTTAATCTTTCTCAGCATCAGGGTCTTTTCCAGTGAGTCAGCTCTTTGCATCTGGTGACCAAAGTATTGGAGTTTCAGCTTCAGCATCAGTCCTTCCAATGAATATTTAGGACTGACTTCATTTAGCATGGACTGGTTGGATCTCCATGCAGTTCAGGGGGATTGCAAGAGTCTTCCCCAACACCACAATTCAAAAGCATCAATTATTTAGTGTTTAGCTTTCTTTATGCTCCAACTCTCACATCCATTCATGAGAACTGGAAAAACTGTAGCCTTGGCTAGACAGACCTTTGTTGGCAAAGAAATAAATATGCTGTCTAGGTTGGTTATAACGTTTCTTCCAAGGAGCAAGCATCTTTTAATTTCATGGCTGCAGTCACCATCTGCAGTGATTTTGGAGCCCCCAAAAATAAAATCTGCCACTGTTTCCATTGTTTCCCCATCTATATGCCATGAAGTGATGGGACCAGATGCCATGATCTTAGCTTTCTGAACGTTGAGCTTTAAGCAAAGTTTTTCACTCTTCTCATTCACTTTCATCAAGAGGTTCTTCAGTTCTTTGCTTTCTGCCATAAGGGTGGTGTCATCTGCATATCTGAGGTTATTGATATTTCTCCTGGCAATCTTGATTCCAGCTTGTGCTTCATCCAGCTCAGCATTTTGCATGATGTACTATGCATATTAGTTAAATAAGCAGGGTGTCAATATACAGCCTTAGCATACTCCTTTCCCAATTTAGAACCAATCTGTTGTTCCATGTCCAGTTCTAACTGTTGCTTCCTGAACTGCATACAGATTTCTCAGGAGGCAGGTCAGTTGGCCTGGTATTCTCATCTCTTTAAGAAGTTTCCACAGATTGTGGTGATCCACACAGTCAAAGACTTTGGTATAGTCAATAAAGCAGAAGTAGATGTTTTTCTGGAACTCTGTTGCTTTTTGATGATCCAACGGATATTGGCAATTTGATCTCCACTTCTACTTCTTTTACTAAATCCAGCATGAACATCTGCAAGTTCATGGTTCATGTACTTTTGAAGCCTGTCTTGGAGAATTTTGAGGATTATTTGCTAGCATGTGAAATGTGTACAATTGTGCGGTAGTTTAAACACTCTTTGGCATTGCCTTTTTTGGGGATTGGCATGAAAACTGACCTTTTCAAGTCTTTTTGCCACTGCTGAGTTTTCCAAATTTGCTGACATATTGAGTGCAGCACTTTCACAGCATCATCTTTTAGGATTTGAAATAGCTCAACTGGAATTCCATCACCTGCACTAGCTTTGCTTGTAGTGATGCTTTCTAAGGCCCACTTGACTTCATATTCCAGGATGTCTGGCTGTAGGTGAGTGATCACACCATCGTGATTCTCAGGGTCATGATGATCTTCTTTGTATAGTTCGTCTGTGAATTCTTGCCACCTCTTCTTTTTTTTTTTTTTTTTTTTGTTTTTTTTTTTTTTTTTTTTTTTTTTTTTTTTTTTTTTTTTTTGTCATACATTGATATGAATCAGCCATAGATTTACACGTATTCCCAATCCCCATCCCCCCTCCCACCTCCCTCTCCACCCGATTCCTCTGGGTCTTCCCAGTGCACCAGGCCCGAGCACTTGTCTCATGCATCCCACCTGGGCTGGTGATCTGTTTCACCATAGATAGTATACATGCTGTTCTTTTGAAATATCCCACCCTCACCTTCTCCCACAGAGTTCAAAAGTCTGCTCTGTACACCTCTTCTTAATATCTTCTGCTTCTGTTAGGTCTACACTGTTTCTGTCCTTTATTGAGCCCTTCTTGGAATGAAATGTTCCCTTGGCATGTCTAATTTTCTTGAAGCTATCTTTACTCTTTCCCATTCTATTGTTTTCCTCTATTTCTCTGCACTGATCACTGAGGAAGGCTTTCTTATCTCTCCTTGCTATTCTTTGGAACTCTGCATTCAAATGGGTATATCTTTCCTTTCTCTTTTGCCTTTCACTTCTCTTCTTTTCTCAGCTATTTGTATGGCCTCCTCAGACAACCAGTTTGCCTTTTGAAATTCTTTTTCTTGGGGATGGTCTTGATCACTGCCTCCTGTACAATGTCAGGAACCTTTGTCCACAGTTCTTGAGGCACTCTGTCAGATCTAATCCCTTGAATCTATTTCTCACTTCCACTGTATAATCGTAAGGGATTTGATTTAGGTCATACCTGAGTGGTCTAGTGGTTTTCCCTACTTTCTTCAATTTAAGTCTGAATTTGACAATAAGGAGTACATGATCTGAGCCACAGTCAGTCCCTGGTCTTGTTTTTGCTGACTGTATAGAGTTTCTCCATCTTTGAAGCTTTTTCATCTTGTCTTCATTACCTCCACCATAGTTGGCCCCAAGTAAATAACAGGGAGGGAACACAGCCTCGCCCATCAACATAAAATTGGATTAAAGATTTACTGAGTCTGGCCCTGCCCATCAGAACAAGACCCACTCTCCCCCTCAGTCAGTCTCTCCCATCAGGAAGCTTCCATAAGCCTCTTATCCTTCTCCATCAGAGGGCAGACAGAATGAAAACCACAGTCACAGAAAACTAACCAATCTGATCACATGGACCACAGCCTTATCTAACTCAATGAAACCATGAATCGTGCTGTGTTGGGCCACCCAAGACGGGTCATGGTGGAGAGTTCTGACAAAACGTGGTCCACTGGAGAAGGGAATCACAAACCACTTCAGTATTCTTGACTTCAGAACCCCATGAACCGTATGAAAAAGCAAAAGATAGGACACTGAAAGATGAACTCCCCAGGTTGGTAGGTGCCCAATATGCTACTGGAGATCAGTGGAGAAATAACTCCAGAAAGAATGCAGAGATGGAGCCAAAGCAAAAACAACCCCCAGCTGTGGATGTGACTGCTGATAGAAGCAAGGTCTGATGCTTTAAAGAAAAATATTACATAGGAACCTGGAATGTTTGGTCCATGAATCAAGGCAAATTGGAAGTGGTGAAACAGGAGATGTGAAGAGTAAACATCAACATTTTAGGAATCAGTGAACTAAAATGGACTGGAATGGATGAATTTAATGCAGATGACCCTTATATCTACTACTGTGGGCAAGAATCTTTTAGAAGAAATGACAGAATGATCTCTGTTCATTTCCAAGGCAAACCATTCAATAGCACAGTAATCCTTGTCTATGTCCTGACCAGCAATACTAAAGAAGCTTAAGTTGAACAGTTTTATGAAGACCTACAAGACCTTCTAGAACTAACACCCCCAAAAGGATGTCCTTTTCATTATATGGGACTGAAATGCAAAAGTAGGAAGTCAAGAAATACCCGGAATAACAGAAAATGTGGCCTTGGAGTACAGAATGAAGCAGGACAAATGCTAATAAAGTTTTGCCAAGAGAATGCACTGGCATTCAGTTTAAAACATATAAATTTTTGATCAGCCATGATGGCAGACTAGGAAGACCCTGAAATCACCTCCTCTCATAGGTATGCCAAAATTGCAACTATTTATAGAACCATCAATGAATAAAACAGGAACCTACCAGAAAAGATCTTCTACAACTAAGGACATAAAGAAGGAACAACAATACGGGTAGGAGGGACATAGTCACAATATAGTCAAGTCCCCTACCCCTGGGTGTTCAATCCATAAATGGGAGATTAATTAAAATTACAAAAGTTTTCCCCAAAGAGTAAGGGAGCCTATGCCCCATATCCAGGCTCCCTAGCTTGGGGGTTCTGCACCAGGGAGACAAACCCCTGTGTGTTTGGCTTTGGAAGTCATCAGTGCTTACTTTAAGAAATACCAGAGGTCTGTGGGAAATAAAGACTCCACTCTTAAACTATCATTCACTGAGTTGTGTCTGACTCTTTGCAATCCTGTAGACTGTAGGCCAGCAATCTCCTATGTCTACAGGATTTCCCAGGCAAGAATACTGGAGTGAATTGCCATTCCTTTCTCTAGGGTATCTTCCTGACTCAAGGATCAAGCCTGGGTCTTCTGCATTGGCAGGCAGATTCTTTATCATCTGAGCCATTGCATGTTCCAGGACCCAGAGGAAAAGTATTAATTGGAAAGGAACCTGAGTTAGACTCATCTGCTGATCTTAGAGGGCCTCCAGAAAGGCAGGTGGTGCCTACAGCTCACTCTGGGAACCTAGACAGTAATGGCAGCCATTTTGGGAAATCATTCTACCACGTTGACACTGATGCTGGTAAGTGCAATTTTGGAGTCTTTCCTGGTGTCTGGAGATTTTTTAGCCTCCAGATTCAGCCCTGCACTTGCACAACAGCCTGTAGACACCTTAGGCCAAGCAACTAACTTGGCATAGACACAGACCAACCCACTTGCAGATAGGCTGCTTTAAGAATCCTTGAGCCCATAGCCTCCCATGGACACAGTCCTGCCCACAAGAGCACCCAGAACTTGGCACCATACACTAGCTCACAGGCACTAGTCCCAGGATTCCCACTAGACACAGGCTATAGGCCCAAAGGCCCTACCGCCAGAGAGCTTGGGACTCAGTTTTGCATACCAGTGGGCAGACAGCAGCCCTAGAAAAGCTGGGCCACCTACCAGTGATCCTTCTTGAGCCTCAGGCCCTACCTCACTCACCAGCAGGCAGAAAAAAGCTTCTGGAGGACTACAGTCCTGCAACCTGTGGACCTAGGTCACCCATGAGCAGGCCAGCATCTGCCCTGGGACAAGTCAGGCTCTGCCCCTGCTGTCCAGTGAGCCTGATCTAGTCTCAGGCTCAGTCCACCCACCAGTGGGTAGACATTAGCCACAGGCCAACTGCAGCCTTGCAGTGTACAGACCCAGACCCAGGCTACCCATGAGCAGGCCAATACCTGTCCTGGGACCAAATGTGCCATGGCCCTGCCCACTATAGGCCAACATAAGCTTTGAAACATCAGGGACACCACAGCCAAGTGGTGTCAGGAACTGACCATACTCGGCAGCAATGTGACACCAGCTCTGGTAGTCCTTTGAGTCTGGAAGCCAGGAACCAGCTCTGCCCACCAGAGGAACAGCACTAGCCCCAGGACCTATTCAGATATAAAAGTTCCATGGTAACCACAAACTGAAAATTTACAGTAAATATAAACACAAGAAAAGAAAGAGGAATCCAAACATAATACTAAAGGTAGTCATCAAACCACAAAAGAAGAAGAAAGGAAAAGAAAAAGAAAGAGAGAATAAAGATCTACAAAAACAACTCTGAAGCAGTTAAGGAAATGGCAGGAAGAACATACATATCAATAGTTATCTTAAATGCAAATGGACCAAATGCTGCAATCAAAACACATAGAGTGGCTGAATAGATACAAAAACTGCCTATACATAGATACATAAGCTGCCTATAAGATACTCACCTTAGATCTAGAGAAACACACAAACTGAAAGTGAGTGAATGGAGAGAAAAAAAAATCTATGAAAACAGAAATTAAAAGAAAGGTAGATTAAGAATACTTTTATCAGACAAAAAAGGCATTACAATAAAGACTGTTACAAGAGACAAAGAAGAACATCAAGAGATCAATCCTAGAAAAAGAGATAGCAATTGTAAATATATATGCATCCAACAAAGCACCACCTAAATATATAATGACTTAAAGAGAGAAATCGACAGTTAGACAATATCAGTAGGAGACTTTAATATGTCCTTTACATCAATGGACAAATCATTCAAACAGAAAATTAAAAAGGAAACATTGGTTTTAAATGCTATATTAGACTTGATGGACTTTATAGACACATATAGAACATTCTTCTCATGTACACATAGAATATTTTCCAGTGTAGATCAAATATTAGGCCACAAAACAAATCTCAGTAAATTTGAGAAAAATGAAAGCACAGCAAGTATCTTTTATGACCACAAGGTTATGAGAATAGAAATCAACTACAAAAAAAAAAAAAAAAAAAAAAACCTGCATTAAAAAAACACAAACTCAAGGTGACTTAACAATATGCTACTAAAAACCAATGGATCTCTGAAGAAATCAAAGAGGAAATTATATATATATATATATATATATATATATATATATACCTGGAGACAAATGATAAAGAAAATATGATTATCTAAAAGCTATGGAACAGAGCAAAGGCAGTTGTTAGCAATACACACTTACCACAAAAAAAAAAAGCAAAACATCAAATAACCAACCAAACTGTACTGTTAAATGAACTGGAAAAAGGAGAGCAAACAACTCAATTAGCTAGGGGAGAAATTATAAAAATCAGAGAAGAAATAAATAAGAGACTAAAATAACAATAGCAATTTAAAAGACCAATGAAGCAAAGAGCTGGAAAGATAAACAAAATTGATTCTGTGAAAAGATAAACAAAATTGATAAACCTTTATTTAGTCAGACACCTCAAAAAATAGAGAAGGCCCAGATCAATGAAATCAGAAATGAAAAAGAAGCTACAAATAGCATCACAGAAGTACAAAAGATCATAAGAAGTACTATGAACAATTGTATGCCAATAAAATGGACAACTGAGAAAAATGGACAAATTATCAGAAATGTACAATCTTTCAAAACTGAAGCAGGAAGAAACAGAAAATATGAACAAACCAATTACCAGTATTGAAATTAAATCAGTAATTTTAAAACTCCTAATGAACAGAAGTCCAGGACCAGATGGCTTCTTGGGTAAATTCTACCAAACATTGAGAGAAGAATTAACACTGAGCAGTTCTCAGATTACTCCAAAAATTGCAGAGAAAACTCATTCTGAGGCCAGTATCACCCTGATACTAAAACCAGACAAAAATATATCACAAAAAAGACAGTTACAGGCCACTATCTTTGATGAACATGTGTGCAAAAATCTTCAACAAAATATTATCAAGTGAATTCAGTAATATATTTACAGGAACATACACTGCAATGAGGTGGGTTTTACCCCAGGGATACAAGGATGGTTCAGCATCTGCAATTCAATCAGTGTAATGCACCACATTAATAAACTGAAAAATAAAAACCATAGGATTATCTCAATAGATGTAGAAAAAAATGACAATATTCAACATCTATTTATGATTAAAAAAAAAAAAAAAAAGCTCTTCATAAAGTTGATGTAGAGAAAACAGACTTCAACATAGTAAAGACTATATATAAGTCAACAGTTAACATCATACTCAATGGTAAAAAGCCAAAAACATTTCCTCTAAGATCAGGAATAAGACATGAATGGCCACTCTCACCACTTTTATTCAACATAGCTATGGAAATCCTAATTATATCGGAGAAGAAAAAAATAAAATAAAAGGACTCCCAGATGGGGAAAGAAGAAGCTAAACAGTCACTGTTTGCAGACGACATAATAATACGCATGTGCCGCTGTGCTGTGCTAAGTTCCTTCAGTGTCCAGATCTTTCAGACCCCATGGACTGCAGCCCGCCAGGCTCCTCTGTCCATTGAATTCTTCAGGCAAGAATCCTGGAGTCTGTTGCCATTCCCTGCTCCAGGGTATCTTCCTGACCCAGGGACCAAACCCAAGTTTCCTGAATTACAGGCAGAGTCTTCACCATCTGAGCCACCGTATGAAGACTTAATCTGGCCAGTAGTCAGGAAAATACATATTCAATATGCATTTAAATAACCATGAATTTTACATCCAGATTGGGGGGAAATGTCAAAATCTAGTGATTAACAAGTGCAAGAGATGATGGAGAGAATCAGGAATTTTTGCGTACTGCTAATGGGGATGTAAATCACATTTCAGAGAGAATTTTGACAATTCCTAGTAAAGTTGAACATGAACATATTCTAAAATTATCTAAAAATATGTACTCTAGAGAAATTCTAGCATAGGTGCACAAAGCAACATATATAAAATTGTTTATTGTAGAATTGTTCTTAGTAGTAAAAGCTGAGAAAAAAGTTGAATAATCATTGAAATAATGATGGATGAATAGATTGTGGGAAATCCACTTAATGGAAAACCATAATAGAATGATGTTTAAAATTAATTAAAGCTATATATAGCTATGAAAACCACAATATACCAAAAAGAAATGTTGCACAAATAATGTTCATCCAGTTAAATTGTTAAACACTCAACTAAAAAAAAATTATCTGTCTATATACACACAACTTCAGGATATTGTTGACTGCTTTCAGAAAAGCAGTATGAGGAGCTCCATGGATGTTCCCAGGAACCAGCTATAACTGGTGGAAAAAACTTAAGTCTCCAGAAATTTTCCTAAGCAAGTAAGATACAATAAGAAATATATATTCAAGAAAATCTTCTAAATCTCAGAATGTGTGAGTCTGTAGCACCTGCTCCCTTTGTTGCAGTGTAGAGGAAAAGAAAGAGAAATGAGCTTTTTCTTTCCTTTTCCTGAAAATAAAAAAGATAAAGAGAAGAGTGAGCAGGCCTGAACATTTCTAGCTTTTTTACTTTAACTTCACCTAATTCTGCATATCAGTAACTAGGTTTGCTTTTCTTCCCCCTAACTCTGCCAGAGCTACACTTCACACCTATTTCCCCATGTTGTTGTTGTTTAGTTGCTCAGTTGGGTCCAACTCTTTTGCCACCGCATGGACTGTAACCCACCAGGCTCCTTTGTCCATGAGATTGTCCAGGCAGGAATACTGGAGTGGGTTGCCAGGCCCTCCTCCTAGGGATCTTCCCGACTCAGGGATCAAACCCGCATCTGCTGTGTCTCCTGCATTGACAGGTGAGTTCTTTTCCCTCTGAGCCACCTGGGAAGCATTTCCCTTTGACTCTATGCTAAATACATTCTGTATCTGGTGTTTACCCTTACAACACTCTTCTTCTTACAGTTCTTCCTTTTCACATACCAGAAAGAAGGCTGTAGAGCCAACAAACTCCCAGGCTAAATTACTGGGTTACTACACCAGCCTATGACTGTCTTTGAAACAGTGCATGAGGAAGAATTCAAGATCCTAACACCTTTGTCCCTCATCACCGACTCCTAACTTCAAGTCCTCATCTTATATAAGTCCCTAGACTCCTCATGGACTTCCCAGGTGGTGCTGGTGGAAAAAAAAAAAACAAAAAAAAAAAATCCCACCTGCCAGTGCTGGAGATGTAAGAGGCACAGGTTCAATCCCTGAGTCAGGAAGATCCCTGGAGGAGGGCCTAGCAACCCACTCCAGTATTCTTGCCTGGAGAATTCCATGGACAGAGGAGCCTGGTGGATCACAGTCAATAGGGTCACAAAGAGTCAGACAGGACTGAAGTGACTTAACACACACACAGAGAGACTCCTCATGGAAGGGAGACACTGTTCTTGAGGTGTGAACCTACTGTGTTTCCCTCCCTGCCAATTGAGAATTGAAGCCACCTTTCTATTACCTCCAAACTCTATCTCCATATTTTTTATTCAGCTTCAGTGGGCAGATAAAGCTAAGAATTTGACCAGCAACACCTTCCTAGTTCCTCTCCAACTGGCCAAGACAACGAGAGCTCTAATTTAGGCATGTGCAATCAAGGAAAGGAGCCCATCTTTTCCTCAGCCCTTGGACAAGAGATAAACTATTTCACTATCTCACTTGGAAAGGCAGACTGCTAGCATTTCTCAGCTCCCACCCCCTTACTCCAAATTACAGAGGTTACATTCCTGGCAAGTGTGGCCAAATATTGAGGACAATCTTCCCCCACTCATACCCAATTTATAGGGCTGAAGACCACTTCATAGGTGATGTAAGCCAAAAAGAAAAAAAAGAAAAAGAAAAAAAAAAAAAGAGGACAGTGCCCAATCCCAGCTAATGTATCCAGGGCATCCCTGCAGGAGAAGCAGGCCACAGTCTCCATTCCCAGCCCTAGAGTGGGGGTTCACAGATTTTGATAGAAGATATACTACCAAAAAAACCTTTGAAAAAGTTCTCTCCAGAAGACCCAGATTATTTGCAACATTGTGGAGGATTTCAAGCCTAAGGGTACATTCAGAAACAATAGACACTTTGATAGTATGCAATTAAGAGCAAGGAGCTAAACCAAAGGTCAGCTAATTTCCCAGAGAGAACAAAGGAAAGAGACTGCTAAGAATAGCCCTTCTTAGTTCAGAACAAGTTGCAAAGACTTCCTGAAAGAAATACCTCTCCAAATGGACCCCAGTTTAATTGGGTCAGACTTCTTCATAACAAAAATAGAGCATTCGCTGGGGCAATTAATACGGCTTAAAAGCTGAGGAGATACCAGAAAAGGGAGTTGGTTTAACAGAGATATCCACAGAAGAGGGAGACAAAGAGAGTCCTATTAAAACTGCGCCATCCTAGCCTGATTGTGTGCATTCCCAAGTGTGCTCTTTGTGGAGTGGTACCAGTTGCTTCACACCCAGGAGACAGAAGATAAATTTTGATGAAATAGTCCAGCCATGTAAATAAACAAGTAAATGAACAAACAACAGCAAAATCAAATCCCAGAGTCTTGAAGGATCAGTATCTAGAGTTGCTGCAATATACCCTTCGAAATAACTAGTTTATAACAATGACAACAACAGCAAAACACGCCACCCATTAGAAAGGCAAATTGATAGAAGATATACTATCAAAAATCTTTGAAAAATATACTGCCTGTGACAGACCAGAAATCAGAACAATAAGACAAAACCTTCAAAACAGCCATCATAAACATCCAAGAAGCAAAAAATACATAAATAAATAAAGTAAAAAAAGAAAGAAAGCCATGATGACAATGAATTATCAGATAGAGAATATCAGTAAAAAGACAGAAATTAGGAAAATTAAACAAATGGAAATGTTCCTTTATTATGTTCTCATGTTAGCGACTATCAGGGTGCTATAGCAATAGATACAAATAGCTATTTATTTAGTGTCTACTTGAAATAAACTGTAAGAATTTGTTGTTGTTCAGTTGCCCAGTTGTGTCCGACACTTTGTGACCCCCATGGACTACAGCAACCCAGAGTTCCCTGTCCTTCACTATCTCCCAGAGTTTGCTCAAACTCAGATCCTTGGAGTCGATGATGCCATCCAACCATTTCATCCTCTGTTGCCCCTTTCTCTTCCTGCCCTTGAACTTTCCCAGCATCAGGGTCTTTTCCAATGAGTTGGCTCTTCATATCAGGTGAACAAAGTATTGGAAGTTCAGCATCAGTGCTTCCAATGAATATTCAGGGTTGATTTCCTTTACTTTGATCTCCTTGCTAGCCAAGGGACTCTCAAGAGTCTTCTCTAGCATCACAGTTTGAAGTCATCAATTCTTCAGCACTCAGCCTTCTTTATGGTTGAACTCTCACATCCATACATGACTACTGGGAAACCATAGCTTTGACTAGACTGACCTTTATCAGTAAAGTGATGGCTCCGTTTTTTAATACACTGCTTAGGTTAGTCATAGCTTTTCTTCCAAGGAGCAAGAGTCTTTTAATTTCATGGCTGCAGTCACCATCTCCAGTGATTTTTGGAGCCCAAGAAAATAAATCCTCTCACTGTCTCCATTTTTCCCCATCTATTTGCCATGAAGTGATGGGACCAGATGCCATGATACTTGTTTCTTGAATGTTAAGTTTTAAATCAGATTCTTGTCTCTCTTCTTTAACCTTCATCAAGAGGCTCTTTAGTTCCTCTCACTTTCTGCCATTAGGGTGGTGTCATCTGCAAATTTGAAGTTATTGATATTTCTGCCAGCAAACTTGATTCCAGTTTATGGTAAATCCAGCTGGGCATTTCACATGATATACTCTGCATATAAGTTAAATAAGTTGGGTAACAATATACACCCTTGACATAATCGTTTTCCAATTTTGAGCCAGTTTTTTGTTCCACATTCTGTTCTAACCATTGTTTCTTTATCTGCTTCTTTACATGCTTTTCAGGAAGCATGTAAAATGGTCGGTATTCCCGTCTCTTGAAGAACTCTCCACAGTTTGTTGTGATCCACACTGTCAAAGGCTTTAGCATAGTTAATGAAGCAAAAGTAGATGTTTTTATCAGATCCCCTTGCTTTTTCTACGATGCAATGGATGCTGGCATTTTGATCTCAGATTCTTCTGCCTTTTCTAAATCCAGCTTGTATATTGGAAGTTCTCTGCTCATGTATTATTTTTTGCTAGCTTGAAGGATTTTGAGCACTACCTTGCCACCCTGTGAAATGAGTGCAGTTGTGTAGTAGTCTGTACATTCTTTGGCATTGCTCTTCTTTGGGATTGGCATGAAAACTGACATTTTCCAGTCCTGTGGTCATTGCTGAGTTTTGCAAATTTGCTGGCATATTGACTGCAGGACCTTCACAGCATCAACTTTTAAGTCTTGAAATAGCTCAGCTGGAATTCCATCACCTCCACTAGCTTTGTTCATAGTGATGCTTCCTAAGGCCCACTTGATTTTGGACTCCAGGTTGTCTGGCTCTAGGTGAATGATCACACCATCCTGGTTATCTGGGTCATTAAGATCTTTTTTGTATAGTTCTTCTGTGTATTTTTGCCACCTCTTCTAAATATCTTCTGCTTCTGTTAGATCCATACCATTTCTGTCCTTTATTGTGCCCATCTTTGCATGAAATGTTCCCTTGGTATCTCTAATCTTCTTGAAGAGATCTCTAGTCTTTCCCTTTCTCTTGTTTCCCCCACTTTTTTTTTTTTTTTTTTTTTTTTTTTTTTTTGCTTAGGAAAGTTTTCTTGTCTCTCCTTGCTATTCTTTGGAACTCTACATTCAGATGGGTGTATTTTTCCTTTTCTCCTTTACCTGTCACTTCAAGAAGATACAAACCATATCTCCTATTAGTCAATTTTATACCCATATTTCCAAGATCTTGCAGTGTTTAGCATATAGTACACACCAAATAAATCTATCTAATAAAACCCATGATTCTAGAGCCTCAAAGAGAGATTCAAATATTGACATTTTGTATTTATACATCTATTCAACCATATTCCTGTTTAAAGGGAAGTAACCATTAATAAGCACCTCTCATATGCCAGACATAGCACTAGGGAATCATGGACACACCTTATTTTTCACCTCCATAACTTTATGAAGGCAATAGTATTGCCCGTTTCATAAATTAAGCAAAAAAAAAAAAAAAAAGCTGAAAGAGATGAACTTACTCAAGGTCATAAGTTACTAAGTGCAAAGTTAGCATTAAATTTGTATGGAATTAAAATTTGTATGGAAAATAGTATGGGTAGTATGGAATTAAATTTCTGACTGTTTCATTATAGGCCTTTGGTGTTCATGCAATACTGTTTAATGGTAGAAGAAAATTAAAACTCATTCAACAATAGAAGAAAGATCAGGGACAGTAATAAAGCTGTATGTACCTTTTGAGTTTGAGGTTAGTACAACTTCCTAATGCTTTCCTATTAACAAGTGAAACCTAATGCGTCTGAGATGAGTCATAATGCTATGGGTTGAGTGTTTGCTGCTGCTCAGTCACTCACGTGTGTCTAACTCTTAGAGATCCTATGGACTGTAGCCCTCCAGACTCCTCTGTCCATGGGATTTTCCAGGCAAGAAAATTGAAGTGGATTGTCATTCCCTCCTCCAGGGGATCTTCCTGACTCAGGGATTGAAACTGCATCTCTTGTGGCTCCTGTATTGCAGGCAAACTCTTTACCACGGGGCCACCTGGGAAGCTCGATTAAAAGTTCAGATCCCCTTAAAATTCATATGTAGAATCTCCAGTTCCCAATGTGGTGGTATTTGTAGGTGGAGCCTTTGAAAATTAATCAGACCATCAGGTCATGATTGTGATCAGTGCCCTTATAGGAAAAGACAAAAGAAATATGATGTTCTCCTCTGTCAAACGAGGGAACAGAAAAAGGTGGCTGCTTGTGAAACAGGAAGAGGGCTCTCTCACTAGAATCCAACCATGCTGGCAGTCTGATCTCAGCCTTCTAGCCTCTAGAACTATGTGAAATTAATACTTACTATCTAAGACACCCAGTCTATGACACTGTTAGAGCAGCTCACATTAAGACACAGAGACTTCCATGCATTTATTGTGATTGCAAATCAATATGAATTTCCTAATCCAGCCCTTCTGAGGAAAGAAAGTAAGATAAAGATGAGGTGGATGCAGAGGCTGGAGATTCTCTGTAATGGTAAGAGTGACTTTACTTGGGGATGAATATTCAGGATATGGAAAAAGGGAAGAAGTGGAGGAAAAAAAATCACTGGAGGGTATATATGTGTCTGTATGTAGATTGGGAGAGATATAGATTTTACAGAACTTTTCATGTCAACACAAGCAACTAATTAATACCATTCTGATGGGAAGTCAGAAAAGAGGCTTATCTGACAAAAACGATACAGTAAATTCCCTACATGAAAATAAGTTTCATTTGAAGAGCATGTTCCTAAGTCCAATATGTTTATAAATCTAACAAAGTTAGCCTAGGAACACAACTAACACAGTCAACTATATAGTACTGTAACAGGTTTATAATACTTTTCATACAAGGAATACATTAAAAAAAAAAAAAAAAACAGAAAATAAAATATTTTTAATTTTACAGTGCAGTACCTTGAAAAGTACAGTAGTACAGTACAACAGCTGTCATACAGGGGCTGGCATGGAGTGAACAGGCAAGAAGAGTTACTTATGGAGGAGGGAGAGGAGGTGGGAGATGGTAGAGCTGAGGATTGTCAGCAACAGGAGATGGAGGGTGAGCTGCAGTTCTCTCACACCTGGTCTTCACGGCACAGGTCCTGGTTCCTTGCTGGATTTAATTCTACCTACTCTCTTCAAAAGTGAACCAGTGATGTCTGGGCAGTACTTTTCTTCTTTCTTTTTCTTTTTTTTAATTAAAGATGACACAGTATCACTGAATTGCATTCTTAATGGCTGCTGCAACCTTCATGTACTGTTCTATGCAGGGTCCTGATAGCTTATAGTGAACAGTGTTGGATTCGTGATCTCTAAAGATGAAGATTTAGCTTCAGGACCAGGGACCAGGCTTGATCACTCAAGAGCTTTTGTGTAGCAAAGTTTTACTAAAGTAAGAAAAGGGAGTGGTGAGTGGCCGAGAGAAGAAATCTCATGTCCAAGGTCTTTAGCTGTAGCTGTGAGGAGATACCCCACGTCCAAGATAAGAGAAACCCCAGTAAGATGGTAGGATCTGAGAGAGGGCATCAGAGGGCAGACAGACTGAAACCACAGTCATAGAAAACTAACCAATCTAATCACATGGACCACAGCCTTGTCTAGCTCAATGAAACAGCCATGCCATATGGGACCACCCAAGATGGACAGGTCGTGGTGGAGAGTTCTGATAAAATGTGGTCCACTGAAGAAGGGAATGGCAAACCACTTCAGTATTCTTCCTTGAGAACCCCATGAACCATATGAAAAGGCAAAAAGATAGAACACTGAAACATGAACTCCATAGGTCAGTAGGTACCCAATATGCTACCAGAGATCAGTGGAGAAATAACCCCAGGAAGAATGAAGAGACAGAGACAAAGCAAAAACAACCCCCAGCTGTGGGTTTGTTGATAGAGGCAAGGTCTGATGCTGTAAGAGTAATATTGCATGGTAACCTGGAATGTTAGGTCCATGAATCAAGGAAAACTGAAAGTCGTCAAACAGGAGATGGCAAGAGTGGACACTGACATTTTAGGAATCAAAGAACTAAAGTAGACTGGAATGGATGAATTTAACCCAGATGACCCTTATATCTACTACTGTGGGCAAGAATCCCTTAGAAGAAATGAAGTAGCCATTATAGTCAACAAAAGAGTCCAAAATGCAGTACTTGGATGCAATCTCAAAAACGACAGAATGATCTCTGTTTGTTTCCAAGGCAAACCATTCAATATCACACTAGTCCAAGTGTATGGCCTGACCAGTAATGCTGAAGAGGCTGAAGTCGAATGGTTCTATGAAGACCTACAAGACCTTTTAGAACTAACACCCAAAAAATATGTCCTTTTCATTATAGGGGACTGCAATGCAAAAGTAGGAAGTCAAGAGATATCTGGAGTAACAGGCAAATTTGGCCTTGGAGTACAGAATGAAGCAGGGCAAAGGCTAATAGAGTTTTGCCAAGAGAACGCACTGGTCACAGCAAACACCCTTTTCCAACAACACAAGAAAAGACTCTACACATGGACATCACCAGATGGCCAACACCGATATCAGATTGATTATATTCTTTATAGCCAAAGGTGGAGAAGCTCTATACAGTCAGCAAAAACAAGACCAGGGACTGACTGTGGCTCAGATCCTGAAACCCTTATTGCCAAAGTCAGACTTAAATTGCAGAAAGTAGGGAAAACCACTAGACCATTCAGATACGACCTAAATCAAATCCCTTACATTTATATAGTGGAAGTGAGAAATAGATTTAAGGGACTAGATCTGATAGACAGAGTGCCTGATGAACTATGGATGGAGGTCCAGGACATTGTACAGGAGACACAGATCAAGACCATCCCCAAGAAAAGCAAGTGCAAAAAATCAAAATGGCTGTCTGAGGAGACCTTACAAAAATAGCTGTGAAAATAAGAGAAACCAAAAGCAAAGGAGAAAAGGAAAGATATACCGATCTGAATACAGACTTCCAAAGAATAGCAAGGAGAGATAAGAAAGCCTTCCTCAGTGAACACTGCAAAGAAATAGAAGAACACAATAGAATGGGAAAGATTAGAGATCTCTTCAAGAAAATTAGAGAAACCAAGGGAACATTTCATGCAAAGATGGGCACAATAAAGGACAAGAATGGTATGGACCTAACAGAAGCAGAAGATATTAAGAAAAGGTGGCAATAATACACAGAAGAACTGTACAAAAAAGATCTTCATGACCCAGGTAATCATGATGTGTGATCACTCAGCTAGGGCCAGACATCCTGGAATGTGAAGTCAAGTGGGCTTTAGGAAGCATCACTACAAACAAAACTAATGGAGGTGATGGAATTCCAGTTGAGTTATTTCAGATCCTAAAAGGTCACGCTATGAAAGTGCTGCACTCAATATGCCAGCAAATTTGGAAAACTCAGCAGTGGCCACAGGACTGGAAAATGTCAGTTTGCATTCCAATCCCAAAGGAAAGCAATGCCAAAGAACGCTCAAACTACCACACAATTACACTCATCTCACACGCTAGTAAAGTCATGCTCAAAATTCTCCAAGCCAGGCTTCAGCAATATATGAACCGTGAACTTCCAGATGTTCAAGCTGGTTTTAGAAAAGGCAGAGGAACCAGAGATCAAATTGCCAACATCTACTGGATCATCAAAAAAGCAAGAGAGCTCCAGAAAAATATCTATTTCTGCTTTACTGTCTATAACAAAGCCTTTGTGTGGATCACAATAAATTGTGGAAAACTCTGAAAGAGATGGGAATACCAGACCACCTGACCTGGCTCTTCAGAAACCTGTATGCAAATCAGGAAGCAACAGTTAGAACTGGACGAACTGGACATGGAACAACAGACTGGTTCCAAATCGGGAAAGGAGTATGTCAAGGCTGTATTTTGCCACCCTGCTTATTCAACTTATATTCAGAGTACATCATCAGAAATGCTGGGCTGGAGGAAGCACAAGCTGGAATCAAGATTGCCAGGAGAAATATCAATAACCTCAGATATGCAAATGACGCCACCCTTGTGGCAGAAAGTGAAGAACTAAAGAGCCTCTTGATGAAAGTGAAAGAGGAGAGTGAAAAAGTTGGCTTAAAACTCAACATTCAGAAAACTAAGATAATGGCATCTGGTCCCACCACTTCATGGCAAATAGATTGGGAAACAGTGGAAACAGTGGCTGACTTTATTTTTTGGGGCTCCAAAATCACTGTGGATGGTGACTGCAGCCATGAAAGTAAAAGACTCTTACTCCTTGGAAGAAAAGCTATGACCAACCTAGCCAGCATATTAAAAAGCAGAGACGTTACTTTGTCAACAAAGATATGTCTAGTCAAGGTTATGTTTTTTCCAGTAGTCATGTATGGATGTGAGAGTTGGACTATAAAGAAAGCTGAGCGTGACGAACTGATGCTTTTTTTTTTTTTTTTTTGAACTGCGGTGTCAGAGAAGACTCTTGAGAGTCCCTTGGACTGCAAGGAAATCCATCCAGTATATCCTAAGGGAGATCAATCCTGAGTCTTCATTGGAAGGACTGATGTTGAAGCTGGAACTCCAATACTTTGGCCACTTGATGGGAAGAACTGACTCATTTGAAAAGACCCTGAGGCTGGGAAAAATTGAAGGCAGGAGGAGAAGGGGCAACAGAGGATTAGATGGTTGGATGACATCACTGACACAGTGGACATGAGTTTGGGTAAACTCTGGGAGTTGGTGATGGACAGGGAGCTCTGGCGTGCTGCAGTCCATGGAGTCTCAAAGATTTGGACATGACTGAGTGACTGAACTGAACTGAACTGAGCCTGGCTTTTGATGGGGTGTGTGTATATGGGGAACTTGAGTAGGGGGGTGGGGACTGGGGTGTGGAAATTCTATGGGATAGAGTTTTCTAGCCTTCTACACAGACGTAGTTTTTTGTATGTGTGCATGCATGCTCTGTCACTAAGTCGTGTGTGCCTGTTTGTGATCCCATGTGCTATAGTCCCCCTGGATCCTCTGTCCATGGAATTTTTCAGGCAAGAATAATGGATGGGTTGCCATTTTCTACTCTAGGTGATATTCACGATCCAGGGATGGAACCCACATCTCTTGGCTCTTCTGCAACGGCAGGCAGATTCTTTACCAAACAATGGCACTCATTAGGCAGGAATTCTTTGGTGTAACCCAATAATTTTAATTAGCACAGGTTTATGAAAGTATTAGTTTACATAAATAACTTCTTGAATTTCAGTAAGATGTAATAACATCCTTGGTTGCCAAGTAGCAATTTAAAATACAGAGCAAATTAAAGGATTCAATTATATCGTTAGCTCCAGCATATTTCTTAAGTATTAAGATATTTGTTGTACAAAATCCTAGTACCCTCCAATAACCTATTTGTCCTAAAAGTGTCTTAGATTTAGCAAAATTTATAGACACAATAAAATTGAACTATGCTTCTAAGAATCATTGAAAGATAAAAGGAAAAATTTCTGATCAACAACTTAAAATAAAAAATTCTTCAAAGATAATTGTTCTGTTATTCAAACAGTCTAGGAAAATTATTTCAAGAAATGTGGCAAAAGTTTAGCATAGTTATTATATGAAAGATACACAAAATTTTACAGAATAATATTAAGAAATGAATACTTAAATCTGCAAAAAAAGGAAAAAGTGATAAGAATACATAGACAGTTTTGATAAACTGTGAAATAAGTGTGCATTTAAATGAGATAAAACTTATTCTCACTAAGTATGGAAAATTTAATTGTTGTGCTAGTGAGAATACATGAACTTGCTTTGTCATATAGAACTCAGCATGAGGCCACAAAAATTCTTGACATTTTTGGATGTATTTCAAAATCCATGAAAGAAGTTGTATGTTTTGCCTAGCATTTTATTAGTATTGCATTAAAGTAATAATCAAAGAAGTTAAACATTATTGTAAAAGATAATTAATCATGGATATGTGCTGTGCTGTGTTGTGCTCAGTAGCTTCAAAGAGTTGTGTCTGACTCTCTGAGACCTGTGGACTGTAGCCTGCTAGGCTTCTCTGTCCATGGGATTCTCCAAGCAAGAATACTGGGGCAGGCTGCTGTGCCCTCCTCTGGAGGGAACTTCCTGACCCAGGAATCAAGCCAATATCTCGGTGTCTCCTGCATTGCAGGCATGATCTTTACTCACTGAACCACCTGAGAAGGCCAATTATGAATATAATACAATTTAAAACATGCATATAGTGTAATGTCCAGTAAAGATGCCAAAAGTAGACATATGAGCATTCAGTTTGTGACTGTGCCAAAGCAGTTATTTACATAAAGTCTCCATGGTGGCACAGACAGTAAAGCATCTGTCTGCAATGCAGGAAACCCGGGTTCCATCCCTGGGTCGGGAAGATCCCCTGGAGAAGGAAATGGCAGCCCACTCCAGATCCCTTGCCTGGAAAATCCCATGGACAGAGGAGCCTGGTAGGCTACAGTCCATGGGGTCACGAAGAGTGGGACAGGACTGAGTTAGGTCACTTTCACTTTCTAGAAGAGAAATGATACAGAAGTACAAACAATAATTGCGTTAGGGTTGTGGTATCATGTAGGATCCTCTCATTTGCCAAGTTCTTTTTAATATTGTTATATGTTTATAAGTTTGATAAGAGTGACATAAACAGGCAAAGGAAGAGAGCAGAGGTTCCAGGTGATTTTTCACTGTATTCACTTGCTATGTGAGATAAAGTGCTGGTAAAAGAGTATGAGAAGAAGAGAATGAACACATTCCTTAAAACTTTACAGAGCTGTCAAACTGTTCAGAAATAATTTGCTAAAACGTAGCATGAGCCTTTTCTTGGTCTCTATTTTATTGTTTCTATCACCTGCAGATGTGACATAACAAAATTATGATGATTTACAGCGGTGCTGCAGAGAGGTTTATAATGTATATGGGAAAATCTTCATAATGTTTGGAGCTTGAGGGTCTGTGTGAAACCATGGGAAATTACTTCAGGGACCATGCTGAACTATAAATCTCATTTACAGAGACTGAGTGGAGGGGGTACTATGGATAAAGGCAACTAAAATACAATATTTAAAATGACAGGTCATAATAGAAGTTAAAAAATGCATTTAGCTTATCCAGGTGTGCTGCATTTACTCAATTTTGAGGGACTGTTAGTAAGCAAAGCACATATTATATTATGCTCTTTACTGTTTTCATTGTTTAGGGGATCAAGTAGAAATATTCTCTTGAAACAGAAAGTGTGTTAAACACTTACAAAAATAAGCCAGGTTAAGTCCCATCTCTGCCAAGTGAAAGTCAATATTAATATCTAGTAGGATATAGAACTCAAAAAGATCTGTTTGTTTGATAGAAAACCAGTTCTACACCTTTTCAAGGTATACATTATATCAATACAAAATGAGCTGCCATCTCTGGGTAAAGAGATTTTCAGATTGAATTCCAATGAAGACAGGTCTCTCTTGGGCAAGTTTATAGTGTAACCATTAAAGTGTACAAGCACAAGAGGAGAAATAATTTAGTTTAATTTATCATTAGATACTTCTCGACTGCAAATATCTTTTGGTCTACAGTGAAAACTGTATCCAATTTTTTAGCCCAAACTTTTTGGCCCAGAAAACTGATGACTTTATGAAGTAGATGAAGATTCTATAATTGGCAATCAAACGTAATATTGGGTTGTCAATGTCAGAGAATTTTGTTTTTCACTTGGAAAGGTCAACATGGAAAGTTACAAATGAATAAATGTGAGCACAGTAGTGAAATAGCTAGTTCAAGTTTACATGTCTAATTATGGTAGAAGGAAGACTAAAAACTTACAGTTTTTATCTAGATTAATTAAACTTTGAAAACACTTGCATGAAATAAGGAGAGTACATTTATATGGGACTTAGATTCAGTAAATGTAGCCTGTATTTTGTTTATAGAGGATGAGGAGGGACTGGTAACTGGCTATATGATAAAAATAAAAAATATCTCACTTCTCTGGACTGGCAACAGTGGACTTTAAAACTATAAGCAGACACACTTATCATGTTAAAATAGAAAGAACAAGCTCTCTTTACCTACAGGGGGCTATTAGTTACCACAGAGAGTAAAATAAAATCCAATGGGATAAAAGTCAGGAGGTTTTCATGAGTCTCTGTGACACGATTTAAAAAACAACAACAACAACAACAACAAAAAATGGGTATAGAAAATCTGCAATACTGGCAAGTGAAAGATGAACATTTGAAAGATAAACAAATTATATACTCTTGATGATGTACTCAGAGCTATCATTATGACATGCAAAATAAACAAAGGAGTTACCCACTGTAGGGAAAGAGCAAATTACCCAAGATGGCAGTGGTCAGGTTCTCTCACCACAAGGCCTCTTGCTTTTGTCCCACATTTTGTAAACACATTGTTATGTAACAACTGAGATCACTTATAGGATGGCATATGTGTGTCACGATGTACCCACTTGGCCATGGGCCACTTTTGTTTTATAAATCTATATAAGCTACATCTGAAAAGCCCTTGAGGCTGTATCATGTCTGTGTTAAGGCTGTGTTAAGTTCACATCAAGGCTGCATTAAGGCCACGTTATGGTTGTGTTATGTCTGAGTTATGGCTACGTTATAGCTGCATTAAGGCTTTGTTTGCTAGGTCAGCCACAAGAGTGAAGCATGCATGCATTGCTGCTACAGATAAACATGTCTGCAGTTCCTATGGCTCCTCAAGTTTTCTTCCAGTTTCCCCATTCACAGCTTGCCTACCCTAGGCTCAGTGAACAGTGAGATACAGCGAGATAGGTGGCATCGTTGACGGGATACCCAGCAGGCAGGGGAGCCTGAGGCTCCAGTGGATGGAGGAAGGCAGTGGACACCACATAGCATGTGGTACCTGGTGGCCACAGTCCTTTCAGCGTGGGCCCTAGTTGGAGACTGGGAGATGGAGGACAGGTCACTGGATAATATTGAAAAGGCATTACAGGAGGTGAGTTCCCATTTGCCAGATAATGTGCCATGTACCACCACTAGCGTCATGAGATGGGTTTTCCTAACCTCTGAAGGCCAGCATGGACATTGCTCTCCTTGATGCTGTTCAAGTGCACGAACTGCAGAGACATGAAAAGAAGATTTGGAACCATGCATATGTATGCTGAAGCCAGACATGGCTGACCTGGAGGAGCCCAGTGCCTCAGACTATGAGGTAATGAGGGACGATGACAGTGAACACTGTGAGACACAGGCCCCTGCTTGGCTGTGAGGCCTGTTGTTATAGCAGGAAGTGGAACATGAGCAGTCTATGGCTCAGGGGGACATCTTCAGGGGGCCCACAGTGTGACTGAGTTCACAACGTGTAGACCATATACTCAGGTAGAGTTGGTCGACTTGGGTAAGCAGTTACCAGAAAAGCAAGAGGAACGGTTGGCAGTATGGCTTTTGCTACTCTGGGACACAGCGGGGGAGGATGTCATTTGTTCCAGGGATGAAATAGAATGGTTTGCATCTATAACCACTCACCTCTCATTGAGACAAAGGTTTTAGAACACTATAAGACTGCAGGTCCCTGCTTGTGAGCAAGGCCAGTTATATAACTGAGACCAGAGCAGCAGTTTAAGCGCCCATAGCAAAAGATACAGGTAGTTACACAAGCTCCTGATGTGGGCTGTGACCCTGTACATACAGACTTGTGATGTGAGCTGTGAATGCTACAGAAATTCCCTTTCTGAAGAGGTGGGCCCTGTGTCTGTGGGGGGTTTTGCAAGTCCTTACTGAGAGAAGTGGATGGAGGCAGGCAAAGAGGATGAAAAGCATGAAGACTCCCAAGGGGGCCTGAGCTGGCAGGAGCCCCATCTGGGTTACACAGATGCAAATGTGGGATGATCTCTGCAGAGGAGTACTGTAAAGGCTGTGCCCTATGATGTAGATTAAGTAGAACAGTCTGCTATAAAGTCTGTGTCTTATGATGTGGATTTAGTAGAACAATGTACGGTAAAGCCTGTGTCCTATGATGTGCTGCTGCGGCTGCTGCTAATTCGCTCAGTTGTGTCCGACTCTGTGTGACCTCATAGACGACAGCCCACCAGACTTCTCCGTCCATAGGATTGTCCAGGCAAGATTACTGGAGTGGGTTGCCATTGCCTTCTCCGTGTGAGGTGCTATTAACCACTAATTCTCTTGCAGATTTAGAATACTGTGAAAATATTTGGAATCATGTGGGCTGTGAATGCCACAAAAATCCCCTCTTTGAAGGAGTGGGCCCAGCGCCTGTGGGGAGTTTTGTAATTCCTTACTTTACTGAGAAGACACATGGTGGGCTGGATCTGGGCATGGAAGATAAAGGCATTCCACATGTGGTGGGTAGCTCTTTTAGCCCCTTGAACACGAAGACTACAGCATGAATTCCATGTGATGGAAGGTGTTGGATTTTACTATGTGCTGGAGATGCACCCGTTTGCTGTCGTACCATCCACTGCTGTTGCAGAATGTGGGTTTGTGGGTCAGTGTTGTCCACAAAGGACATATCACAGGAAGTGGACTGTACATAGATTGTGAGGCGAGAGATCCTGAAGAGGTGGAATGTAGGGAAAGAGCAAATTAGCCAAGATGGCAGTTGTCAGGCTCTCTTACAACAAGGCCTCTCACTCTCTTGACCCACGTTTTGTAAATATGTGGTTATGTAACAACTAAGGTAATTTATAGCACTGTGCATGCATGTCACGATGTACCTGTTTGGCCATGGAGCACTTTTGTTCTGTAAACATATATAAGCTCCACCTGAAAAGCCCTTGAGCCCATATTAAGGCTGCATTATGGCTGCATTGTGTCCAAGTTTTGTCTACACTATGGCTGCACTAAGGCTGTATCTGGTGGGTTAACCATGAGAGTAAAACATGTCTGCCTTGCTGCTGTGAATAAGCATGTCACAGCTCCTCGAGTTTTCTTACAGCTTCCCTGCTTGTGCCTTGCCTACCCTGGGTTCAGCGGCCTGTGAGATACAGCATCCCCTGATGTCTTCCTAAAGATGCTGCTGCTGCTGCTAAGTCTCTTCAGTCGTGTCTGACTCTGTGCAACCCTATAGACATCAGCCCACCAGGCTCCCCCGTCCCTGGGATTCTCCAGGCAAGAACACTGGAGTGGGGTGCCATTTCCTTCTCCAATGCATGAAAGTGAAAAGTGAAAGTGAAGCTGCTCAGTCGTGTCCGACTCTTAGTGACCCCATGGACTGCAGCCTACCAGCCTCCTCCATCTATGGGATTTTCCAGGAAAGAGTACTGGAGTGGGCTGCCATTGCCTTCTCCGAAAGATGTTTGTGAATTATGACCCAGTACAACTGCTAAAATTTCAGAAATCACAATGATTATTATAGGTGAGTCTAAACAGATATCATGATTTTTTCATATACAGGCTCCCCTTACCAATTATATTTGCATCCAATGACTTTGCAATGGACTGATGTATGCATGCATGCTAAGTCACTTCAGTCGTGTCCAACTCTTGCAACCCTATAGACTATAACCTATCAGTTCCACTGTCCATGGGATTCTCCAGGCAAAAATATGGGAGTGGATTGTCATGCCCTCCTCTAGGGACTCTTCACAACTCAGGGATAAAACCTGCATCTCCTGCAACTCCTGCATTGCAGATGGATTCTTTATCACTGAGCTACTAGGGAAGCCCAGCGGATGGATAGTGAGCAGATACTATTCAAGCATTTTCTGTGTCTGGTTAGGTACCATAAATACTAAAGTGAAAAATCAACATTTTTTTTTTACCTTAAGCTTATATATTTATGTGAATATTTGTACATTGTATATGAAAGGGAGAAGAAAAATGGATAATTGAGGAATAATGTATTTTCTTGTGGGAACCATTGAGTTATAAAAAATTCTGAGATGAAAACAAATGAAGTTGACTAGGGCTTCCCTGATAGCTCAGTTGGTAAAGAATCTGCCTGCAATGTAGGAGATCCTGGTTCAATTCCTGGGTGGGGAAGATCCGCTGGAGAAGGGTTAGGCTACCCACTCCAGTATTCTTGGGCTTCCCTTGTGGCTCAGCTGGTAAACAATCCACCTGCAGTGTGGGAGACCTGGGTTCAATCCCTGGGAAGATCCTCTGGAGAAGGGAAAGGCTACCCACTCCAATATTCTGGCCTATAGAATTTCGTGGACTATATAATCCATGGGGTCACAAACAGTCAGACACAACTGAGTGAGTTTCACTTTCACTTTCAAGAGGATCAACCAAAAAAGAGCAGGTGAATACAATCTATCAATTATAAGGTCATTGTAGCTGCATGCAGTATATCCTAAGAGAAACCTTGCTCACTTATTGCTTAAGACGCAACCCTACAATGACTATTCATATCATTTCACCTGAATACTGTTTACTAGATCAGAGTTTGCCACCTGAGTCAAGTGTAGTTCCTCAATAAGATACCAACTAAATATGATGTGTACAATGTAAAGAATGAGCTGAGACAATCATATTCTTTCCTTGGAATTATATTAGAGAAATTTTTTAAATTTTAAGAAATTAACAACATGAAGTAAAAATTTCAGAGACAGGACAGTGAATTGAATTGGAGTTGTTAATAATTGTGATAAAACAAAGCAATGAGGAAACAGACATTATGGTGAACTACTTAATATGAAGGGTATAGAAGAAAAAATGTCAGTAGACAAGGAAAAGAAAATAGAATCAGCAAGGAGAATCCGTTCTTTCTTTCTTCTTTCTTTCCCCCTTTTTTCTATCCTTCTTTTCTTTCCACTCTCCCTTTCTTCCTTCCTCCTTTCCTTTCTTCTCTAATCAAGAAAAAAAAGAACACGTAACATTAAATTTTCTATCTTAATCATTTTTAAGTGTACAGTTTAGTATTTTACATTGTTTGCAATGTATCTCTAAGACTTTTTCACCTTGCAAAACTGAAACTCTATACTCATTAAACGTCATACACCTGCTGCCAAGGCTTTGGCAACTACCTTTCTACTTCTTTTATCCATGATTTTGACTACTTTAGATACTTCATAGGAATGGAATCATACAACATTTTCCTTTCATATTCCTATCGATTTTGTGAGTTATGTGCTTTTCCAGTGACAGATAACATGTAGGTACGTATACATCCTTAGAACACTTATGAAAATAAATACATATCTTTGAGATACAAAATAGTACCAAATAAACCCAAGTAGTAACAAGTAGCAATATTTTCCTATTGAATCAAGGAAATAATTGAAACACACAATTTGAAATATTTATTCAATAAAATAATACTTAGGGGGGAGTACAACAAAAGCCCATCTAGTCAAAGGTATGGTTTTCCCAGTAGTCATTATGGATGTGAGGGTTAGACTATAAAGAAAGCTGAGCACCAAAGAATCGATGCTTTTGAACTGTGGTGTTGGAGAAGACTCTTGAGAGTCCCTTGGACTACAAGGAGATCAAACCAGTCCATCCTTAATGAAATCAGTCCTGAATATTCATTGGAAGGACAGATGCTGAAGTTGAAGCTCCAATGCTTTGCTCACCTGATGCAAAGATCCAACTCATTGGAAAAGATGCTGGGAAAGACTGAAAGCAGAAGGAGAAGGGGATGACAGAGGATGAAATGGTTGGATGGCATCACTGACTCGATGGTCATGAGTTTGAGCAAACTCTGAGAATTGGTGATGGACAGGGAAGCCTGGCGTGCTGCAGTCCATGGGCTCACAAAGAGTCAGACACAACTGAGCAACTGAACTGAACTGGGGGTAGTACATGGGCCCAAGAAATATATTAGGTATTGGTGTTTAAGGGAGGTTAAAGTAAATATATCCCACTTTCACTTTGTGCCAGGAAAAAAAAAAAACAAAGCAAGCATTTTATTGATTTTAAATCTATTAAATTTATTTATTTTAAAGTAAGTTTAATGTATTTTAACTGAGTTAGAGACCTGAGGGAGAATGCAACTAATGATGAAATTTTTAATTATGTTTTCACAGAACTTTAAAATAGGTCTTAGTTCCACTTCTCTTTCATAATGACAATACTCCTTGCTAGATTAATCTTAAAATAAACTCGGTGTATTTTAATCTTGTGTGAAGGTTTCAAATATGCATTGTAATGTATTTTAGTAAAATATATAAATGATGACATTTCTGTAAGCAGTTCTGTATATAAAGAGATACTGCTGAGCTCACTAGCTGTTATATAATTGAACTTATCAACTGTCTTGCAAGCTTTTAGAGTCTTCCTTGTCATCATCCTAAACATTTTTAAATCTCCTCTGCTTTCACAAAACTGGATTATCTTATACAGTGTGAGAATTTGTAATTAAAGTTTACTTAGAAAATGTATTAAGCACTATAGGAGGTTTTGCGGAAGTGCTAATGAATATACTGTATTTAACCATCATCAAACAGATCAGATATAAGTAGCTGATATGTTAAAGTAAGCAACTTTTAATAATGCATATGCACTCAAAATTGTGATATTGGCATTGTAAGAAGTAGATTTATTCCATGTCATTTATGTTAAATTGATTTTTTTTAACGTCTCACTAGTGACATAGACATGGTAACTGTTAAAGCAAACTTCTAACATGTAACATTTGGGGAAATTGTATGAATTATAATGAATTAAATATATGAATTATAAAAAAAGTTTTTAAAAATAAAAAGAAAAGCATCATTTAGCTATGTGAAAGATTTTCCTCAAAGCACTGAGTGCTCTTTGTAAGAAAAGCTATGACAAATCTAGACAGTGTATAAAAAAGCAGAGACACCACTTTGCTGACAAAGGTCTGTATAGTCAAAGCTATGTTTTTTCTAGTAGCTATGTATGGATGTGAGACTTGGACTATAAAGAAGGCTGCACTGAAGAATTGAGGCTTTTGAACTGTGATGTTGGAGAAGACTCTTGAGAATCCCTTGGACAGCAAGATCAAATCAGTCAGTCCTCAAGGAAATCAAGGCTAAATATTTGTTGGAAGGACTGATTCTGAAGCTGAAGCTCCAGTACTTTGGCCACCTGATGCAAGGAGTCAACTCACTGGAAGGACCCTGATGCTGGGAAAGATTGAAGGCAAGGTGAAATGAGGCTTCAGAGGATGAAATGGTTGGATGGCATCACTGACTCAACGGACATGAGTTTGAACAAGCTCTGGGAGATGGTAAAGGACAGGGAAACCTGGTGTGCTGCAGTCCATTGGGTCACAAAGAGTCAGGCATGACTGAGTGATTTTGAACAACAATTGACTGCTAAATATTTGGAAAGTCTAGTTCTGGTATTTTTAGGATCATAGTGAGCTATTCATTAAGTGATCTCTAGACCTGGAACTGTTGGGCCAGATGACAAGGGAAAAGAACAGTTAATTTAGGTTATGCAGGAGATCAGTTGTGCATGATGATGGAAGGTATAAGCTAGTGAGGGTGGATCAGAAAGAAAGAACTGTCAAGATCAACAGAAGCAATGTTTGGCTCCTCTGGGATATCATATCTTCTCCTGAGGAATCAAAGTCAAAGACGAAAAATTCTCTGTAAGCAAAGAAGTAGAGAGTATACAGATTTATCTAACCTTATGGACTAGAGAATGCTTTCATGCAAAAATGACTTGTACTCTCAATAATTTTTGAAAAAAAAAATCTCTAAATGAGGCATTTATCCTCTGACTTTTGTGGTCCTCTCTAATCTTTAAGAAGTGTTGCTTACTAATGCTACACTTAGGGCCCAAATCATTGTCTCTTCCTAGAATAAAAACTCTGTCATGGGGTTTAGAAGAGAACCATGGCCCAGGAGCTCTAAAATATTGATTGTAGAGTACCTCATTTTTTCTCTTTTTGGATGATTCACTCTTATGCAAGTGGTTTGTTCTTCCTGTGGTTGATGTAGGATTAAGGCCTATACATTCATAATAGTATTAGTTCTACTTTGCCATCACAGAATTTTCATGCTAACAGGGATCTTAGAAGCTGGCTGGTCTCCACTTCTCACCTGAGTAATACTCATGCATGGTATTCCTCCCAGACCTAGAAACCAAGTTCCTCTCAATTTGCTGACCCTTCCTTATTAGGCTATCATTCTCTAAAAAATGAAAGTAATAAAAAACCTCTAAAAGCTGAGAGATTAGTACTGGGCTCAGTCCTCTAAACATTGCAGCACTTATGTAAGATCTTGAAGAGAGAAAGGAGAGATTCACTTGAGCAATGGCACAGACAGGTAATCAAACATAACAGAGTATATAGGTCAGTGAAAAGCTTTTCTAAAACACAAACTGTAAAAGTGAAAATAGCTATTTTGAAATATAGTTACATTAGATGCAAGCAAAACCATTACTAAAATGTTTATTCAAATTGCTTTGAATAGTTTCAAATATATAAACTTAATATATGTGTTAATTTTTTGCAAAGAATAAAAAAAATGTAAAAAGAGGAAATCATCAAAGAAAATTGTTTGAAGAACCTAGGGCCACTGTGGAAACTAGTCCAGTTCTTTCACTTTATGCATAAAGAGACTAAATCTCTTAGGGGTAACACCAGTTGTGCTAGGTCACAGCAAGCCAAAATATAATCCTAAATTCTCCAGTATCATGTTAGCACAAAACTGATTGGGTATTTTTCTTTTAAAAATACCGAAAAGAAGAAAAGCAGTATGACAGAAGAAGACACAAAGTCACAGTGCAATGCAGGAGTGAGGTGGGTAGCATCAAAATGGAGGATCTGATAAACTAGAAGGACCTGAAAAACTAGAGATCAAGAAAATCATGTTAAGAAAGTTAAGGCAAAAAATCATAGGAGGTTTTAACTAAATATGTTAGGAAATTTTCCGGAAAATCTGAATCAGTTTAGGTAGTAATAGAGTGAAAGTGAAAGTGGCTCAGTCGTGTCCAGCCCTTTGTGACCATGGACTATACAGTCCGTGGAATTCTCCAGGCCAGAATACTGGAATGGGTAGCCGTTCCCTTCTCCAGGGAATGTTCGCTTATCCAAGGGAACTTCCCAACCCAGGGATCAAACCCAGGTCTCCTGCATTGCAGGAGGATTCTTACCAGCTGAGCCACCAGTGAAGCCCAAGAACACTGGAGTGGGTAGCCTATCCCTCCTCCAGCGGATCTTCCTGATCTGGGAATCAAACTGGGGTCTCCTGCTTTGCAGGCAGATTCTTTACCAGCTGAGTTACCAGAGAATCCCACATTCCTTGATAATACAATAATAATAATGGCAAAGTAATAGAGTACAATACTGCAAATTTTCATTCTGGGCATTTTTTTTTTTTTTCTCTGCAGCCCACAGATACAATAGAAGACAAGCTCAGAGCCTCTGAATTTGAATGGCAGTTCTAGTGGAGCAGGAGTAGAAGTGCATAGAATACCTGAATCTATAATCCGAGGATTTGAGAAATCAGAATTCCCAAATACTATCCACTGTTAATTACTAACCATGAAGCAAAATACAATTTAAAAATAAATTTCATTTTTTTTCCCCTTTTGTCCCATGAGAAAAGAACATGAAATAGCTATACACGCTAGTGTATGTTTGCAATAGAATTTATACAGAAGCAAATCCTCTATACTAATAAGAAACTAAAAACACTTTTGGATACAAAAAATAGCCATGTAAGTGTAATTATTTTATTTGTTTTGTTGCAAGATATAAGAGGTTTCATTCAGACCAAATTTTTTGTGTGTATTGAATCTAAAAGATATACTTTTTTTTAATAAAATACTGTGAGTCAGCTAGTTTAATTTTTAGCTATAAATTCTGTGAATTTGCAGGCTTTCAATTTTCAGAAGGCAATAAACATTATTTCAGTACAACTTTTATGTTAACTTTGGGGTAATAAACATCACTGTAACAGGTTTAGAGACAGTTCTTGTCAACCTACAGCCTCTGGGGTAGGTTATCATTGTGTGTGTGTGTATTTAGTCACTCAGTCATGTCCAGCTATTTTGTGACTGTAGCCTGCCAGGCTCCTCTGTCCATGGGATTTCTCAGGTAAGAATACTGCAGTGGGTTGCCATTTCCTCCTCCAGGGAATCTTCCCAACCCAGGGATCAAACGCATGTCTCCTGCATCTTCTCTGTCTACTATGTATCCTGCAATGTGGACGGATTCTTTACCCAGTGAGTCCCTGGGGAAGCCCAGGTTATTACGAAAAGACACCAATAAAAATATGACATAGTATATTGATTCAAACTCCCTAGTTTCAGCAACTATAATTGTTTGACTAAGACTGAAAAAAACTTTACACACACACACACACACATCTTTTTACCCTGATCTTTGGAATAAGAATTAAGCAAATTAATAGGGTAAACTAATTTATGTAAGAAATAACTACTTCCATGTATAATGCCTTTAAGAATTTTAGCATACTAATTATTTGTATTCAAAGGAATATTCCACATGAAAATCTATTATATATAAGGAAAGATCTCTATTTAGAAATGTGTAAGTTCTTTAAGAAACTGTGTAGCTCAAAAATATAAATCAACTATCTTGAATAATCTCTTATAATTCATCCCCTCAGTTGACATGGATCTGATTGGGCTTCTTATAATTCAAATTGCTTCTTAATTTTCTTTATAATTTAGAAATACATTAGAGTTTTCCATTTACATGTTGTTTGAGAGACTTGGGTTTGATCCCTGGGTCAAGAAGATCTCCTTGAGAATACTACCCTCTCTAGCAATGTCTTGCCTGGAGAATTCCATGGACAGAGAAGCCTGACAGCTATATGCGGACCACGGGGTCCCGAGAATCAAGGAGACTGAGCAACTAACACTTTCACTTCTTTTCAAGTGTTATACACTTAAGGCAATTGTTTTTCAATTTGTTTGTTTTGTTTTTCATGACATGCTGTCTATGAAATCACATTAGAAACAGTGTTTGGTTATGCTTGCTTTACAAAATAATGAATCAATATAGTTTCTGTGTGATCAAGACATTCTTATTCAACATTTTTATCAAAAATAATTTCTAAAAGCAGCTGCATTTTATGTCATGACTCAAAATCTTAATATTAGTGAGTGAAAGTGTTAGTCATTCAGTCATGTCCAACTCTTTGAGACCCCATGGACTGAAACCCGCCAAGCTCCTCTCTCCATGGAATTTTTCAGGCAAGAAGACTGGAGTGGGTTAGTAGATACTTCCTTTCCCAGGCAATCTTTCTGCCCCGAGATCAAACCTGGGTCTCCTGCATCACAGGCAGATTCTTTTCCATCTGAGTCACCAGAAACAGTGTTTGGTGCTTACTTAAAAAATAATGGGTCAGTATAGTTTCTGTGTGATTAAGACATTCTTCCTCAACATTTTATTTAAAGTAAATTCTAAAAGAAGCTACATTTTGTCATGACTGAGAATCTTAATATTAGTGAGAGACAAATGGAAATCATCCTGATATCAAATTAGTCTCCTAGTCTCAAACTGTATTAAATGATGGGGTTAACAACTGGAAAATGCCCAAAATGAAAGAAAAAATAGTAATTTTGAAATTTTAATGAGGCTAAAATCTCTTAAAAACTGTGTACTTTAAAGTATCCTGGGCTTCCCAAGTGGCTCAGTGGTAAACAATCTTTCTGTTAATGCCAGGAAAAGCAGGAGACATGGGGTTTGGTCTCTGGGTTGGGAAGATCCCCTGGAAGAGGAAATGGCAATTCACTCCAATATGCTTGCCTGGAAAACCCCATGAAGAGAGGAGGCTGGTGGACTACAGTCCATGGGGTCCCAAAGAGTCAGACATGACTGAACATGCACACACACACACAAAGTATTTGGGGCATGGTGTTTTTATTTTTAGTGCACGGATATTTAGTTATAGGCACAGTGTAAGTGCTGCATACTTTACACCAGAAAAGCAGATTTAGCTATGATCAAATATTTCAGCACCCAAGACAATTTATTTTCCTCAAAGGTAGAATAAGATAAGAGAATGATGGAGTACCAACATATCAGGCTATTATCAGGTGCTATAATTTATATGGTCTACATTGATTTTGCTCTTTGTAGGAGCTAATGCACATGCTTCAGATGTATCAAGAGGACTTTAAAAAGGAAATATAAAATCTACAAAATATATCTCTCCATGAAATTTTATACCAGCAAGTCCATGGACACTGAACTGGAGAAAAAACAGTCTAAATTTTATATGATATTTAACTCCTCTGTTACCCTTTAATACATAACACCTAGCCATAAATCCTAATTTTCTTCTGTTTCAATAGCTTTAACATGGTGTAGAACAAATAATTACAACTATTTATATTACCTTAAAAATAAAAATCAATTTGCCTTAGCCAAAGACAATATAAAATATAATTAACTGAAACACAATTCTTAAAAAAAAAGTTTCACTATCAGTAAGTGAGGCTTTAAAACAGTGAATTCTGTGGTCTCATAGCTGAAATACCAACTAAAACGTATTTGCTGCAAATGTTTTATCTAAAACTTAAGATATCTTGTGACTTAAAGATTTTGAAAAGAAAGGTATTATCTAAATAGTCATATTATTTAGGTATATTAATAAAAAACAGTGGATTCTCTAAAAAGTGAAAAGTCTTGAAAAAAATTTGTGGGGTTTCCCTGATGGCTTAGTGGTGAAAAAGCCACCTGCCAATGAAAGAGACACAGATTCAATCCCTGGTCTTGGAAGATTCCACACGCCATGGAGCAACTAAACTCATGCACCACCACCATTGAGCCTGTGGTCTACAGCCCAGGAGATGCAACTACTGAGCCCGCACGCCCGAGAGCCCGTGCTCTGCAACAAGAGAACCCACCACGATGAGAAGCTCCACAGCACAACTGAAAAGCAGCCCCCACTCTCCTCAACAACAGAAAAGCCTGTGCAGCAATGAGAACTCAGCACAGCCAAAAATAAACAAATACTAAAATACAATTATTCTTTTAAATTGTGTGATTCTGATTAAATGGCTCTCTTAAAGTCTCTTTCACTTCAAATATGAATTTAGATCCTATATGAAGCATAGTTTTATTATTGTACATATTATGCCTTGAGGCAAGGAAAGAAAAGTATCAACTGTCCTTTCCCAAAGAGCCTGGGAATGGTATTTGATCAGGAAGCACTAAAAACATACAGTTAAGTGATTCTGAGGACAAATACTTACATAATACAAACTGTTATTCAAAGACTGACCTCTAAGTCAGTGACAAAGTGGCATAATTAGAACTTCTCGTCCTCCACTAAACTGGGGAAGCTAAAAGGGTACTAAAAGAGCTCCCACTTTAGTAGCAGCACCATATATCCTAGAAGAACCAAAGGGGCAAGAGTATTATTTAGACCTCAGGGTTTCCCATGAGTTTAATGAACCAAATTAACGCTATCAAGTAAAAAAAAAAAAAAATTAGGAAAAAATAGGGAAATGATTGAAAGATTCAGCAGGAAAATACAAAGTTGGGATATAACTCATTTAAAATACAACAGATTTCATATTAAAATATAAAATAAATGGATTGAGTTATTTTCAATATAAAAGGAGAAATACCAAAACTGATGAAGCAGCAAGAATCTATAACAAATGACCAAAGATATTTGAAAAATAATGAAATAAAACTTTGGAAAGAAAGTATAAGTTTTAACATGAGAAATTAAATGGATGGTTTAAAAACAGATGCATGAGACAAGTGCTCTGGCCTGGTGCACTGGGAAGACCCAGAGGAATAGGGTGGAGAGGGAGGTGGGAGGGGGGATCGGGATGGGGAGTACATGTAACTCCATGGCTGATTCATGTCAATGTATGACAAAACCCACTACAATATTGTAAAGTAATTAACCTCCAACTAAAAAAACAAACAAAAAAAAAGATAAGCAAAAGTCTTTGAATGCACGGATCACAAAAAGCTGTGCAAAATTCTTCAAGAGATGAAGTACAGACCACTTTATCTGTCTCCTGAGAAACCTATATGCAGGTCAAGAAGCAACAGCAAGTGACTGGTTCAAAATTGGGAAAGGAGTACTACATGGGTGTAGCTTGTTACCATGTTTATTTAACTTATATGCAGAGTATATCATGTGAAATGCTAAGCTGGATGAATCACAAGTTGGAATCAAGATTGCTGGGAGAGATACCAACAACCTCAAATATGCAGATGACACCACCCTTATGAAGGTAAACAAAGAGGAACGAAAGAGCCTTTTGATGAGAGTGAGAGTGAAAAAGATGGCTTAAAACTCAGCATTCAAAAAGCTAAGATCATGGCATCTAGTCCCATCGCTTCATGCGAAATAGAAGGGGACAAAGTAGAAGCAGTGACAGATTTTATTTTCTTGGGCCCCAAAATCATTGCAGAAGATAACTGAAGCCATGAAAATTAAAAGACACTTGCTCCTTGGAAGGAAAGCTGTGACAAACCTAGACAGCATATTAAAAAGCAAAAGACATCAGTTTGCTCACAAAGGTCCCTATAGTCAAAGCTGTGGTTTTTTCCAGTAGTCATCTACAGATGTGAGAGTTGAACCATAAAGAAGGCTGAAAGCCAAATACCTGATGCTTTTTAATTGTAGTGTTGGAGAAGACTCTTGAAAGTTCCTTAGACTGCAAGGAGATCAAACCAATCTCCCTTAAGGGAAATCAACCCTGAATATTCATTGGAAGGACTGATGCTGAAGCTGAAGCGCTAACATTTTGGCCACCTGATGTGAAGAGCTGGTTCATTGGAAAAGACTCTGAGGCTGGGAAAGATTGAAGGCAAAAGGAGAATATTGAGAGATTGAGATGGTTAGATAAAATCATCAACTCAATGGAGGTGAATTTGAGCAAGCTCCCAGAGATAGTGAGGGACAGGGAAGCCTGGCATGCTGCAGTCCAGGGGTCTCAAAGAGCCAGACGCAACTTCGAGACTGAACAACAACAACAGCAATAGAGTTAGTGAACTAGACTACAGAAAATCAATACCCAAATGAGTTAGCGCCAAAAAGACGTAGTAGTATTTTAGCTGCTAAGTCATGTCTAACTCTTGCAACCCCACAGACTGTATCCTGTCAGGCTCTTCTGTCCATGGGATTCTCCAGGCAAGAATACTGGAGTGGGTTGCCATTTCCTTCTCTACACAAAGATGTAAAGTATAAAAATAAATGTAAAAGATAAAGAATAAAAGTTCCAGTCATCCTCATGAAATCTCAGAAAAACATAATAAAGAAGCAATATATGAAGAAATGTTGAATATTTTTTGTTTAAAACTAGTGAAGTACCTCTATCAGAAGATAAATATATAATATACTATATAATTATATAATATAGATAAGAAAACATATAGAAAAATCACTTCAAAATATTTTATTAAAAATGCAATGTGACGGAGATAAAACAAAATCTAATCTTGAAGTCAGACAGGAAGAGGAATAAATAACAAAAATTTAGACTACCTACAAAACAAAGACAATTAGACTGACAAATTACTTTTTGATAGAAAAAAAGAAACAAGCATTAGAATCCAATCCTCAAAGTTATGAGAGAAAGTCACTACTAATCTGGAATAGTTTACCTAGCAAAGCTATATTTTAAAAATAATACTTATCATTTTTAGTTAAATGAAATAATGACAATGTGTAATTAAGTGTAACTTAGAAGGAAACTCATAGCACAAAATATTTATATTTAAAAAGACACAGAAAACTAATAAGCTAAATGTCTGGACTAAGATTTTAGGAAAAACACAGAATAATCCCTCAGAAATCAGAAGTAAAGATAACCTTATAGATATGGGCAAAATTGAAGAACACAAAAAGAAATGCATAAAATACAGAGAATGTACAAAATTTTAGAAGTGGTTATTTGAAAGATTAATAAAATAAGTGAAACAGTGATAAAATTTATTAAGAATAAAAGCAAAGAACTATGAATAAATAATGGTGTCATAGGGCACATAACTTAAAATACCCCAGTGTAGTAGTAAGTTTACCAGTTTTGAACAACTTTTACACAAGTTGTAAAATTTAGATAAAATGTATGAATTCTTAGAAAATTTTTACTTATTGTAACTAACTCAAGAAGAAATATAGAGACAGAATAAATATAAAGCCTGAAGTAAGAGAAAATAGAAGGTATATTTAAAAGGCAACATTACAATGAGACAATTTTACAAGCAGTTTCTATTTTCAAGAAACTTTGAAGAAACAGATCATTTCAATGTATCCATCATCCACGTAAGACAAAATGAGAAGATTGTCTAACTTATTGCATGAGGCCACTGTAAACACAATACCTAAATCAGACAAAAACAGCAAGAAAAATAAAACCATAGATAATTCATGAATATAAATATGAAACTGAATCAAATATTAATAGCTTGAAAGATAGATTAATGGCCCCCTGAAGATGTTCATATCCTTCCTAGTCCTCAAAATCGGTGTTATTACATAGCATAGAGATCTTATAAATATGGTTTTAGGAATCTTGATAGGGGCATGCATGCCCTGCGGGTTCGGGCTCCGCAGCAGACCCTGAATGCCTGTGCAGGTCAGTGGGGTCATCACCGTGGTCACAGCACCACCTGCCTGGACTGCAGGCCATGTGGCTCCAGATCACCTGGGCGCCTGCCCGCGGCTCGGCAGACGCTCCGCAGGCACCCACCCTCACTCCAGACACGGGCTCTGTGGCCGCTCCGTGGACGTCGATGCATCAGACACTCATGCCACAGCCACCTCTAGTGTCTGTGAGCCATTCCAGGGCACCGAGGGAGTCTCAGCTACAAATTGTCCCGGGGTGGGGGGCAGGGGTTGGAGAGATCCGGAGTACCTCAGCACGTGCCACCATCAAGTTCAACAGTCCTTTTGCACCACCTTGGCAATTGAAGATTTCTGCAATCTTTACCAATACTGGCCTCAGCTGATAAAACCGCATGAAGGCTAAGCTGCTGTATACACCCCGAGCCTGGACCACAGCATCCCATGCAACGGGGCCTTCGTGTTCACCTTTCCTTCACAGGCCTCGGGAGAGGGAATGTTTGGGGGCTATCTAGTGTTGGAGAAGGCAATGGCAACCCACTCCAGTGTTCTTGTCTTGGGACTCCCAGGGACGGCGGAGCCTGGTGGGCTGCCGTCTATGGGGTCGCACAGAGTCGGAAACGACTGAAGCGATTTACAACAGCAGCAGCAGCAGTGTTGGAGAAGACTCTTTTGAGAGTCCCTTGGACTACAAGGAGATCCAACCAGTCCATCCTAAAGGAGATCAGTCCTGGGTGTTCATTGGAAGGACTGATGCTGAAGTTGAAACTCCAATACTTTGCCCACCTCATGTGAAGGGTTGACTCATTGGAAAAGACCCTGACGCTGGGACTGATTGGGGGCAGGAGGAGAAGGGGATGACAGAGGATGAGATGGCTGGATGGCATCACCGACTCAATGGACATGAGTTTGAGTAAACTCCGGAGTTGGTGATGGACAGGGAGGCCTGGCGTGCTGCGATTCATGGGGTCGCAAAGAGTCGGACTCGACTGAGCGACTGAACTGAACTGAGTTTAGGATATGGCTAAAACTAAAATTGCTCACCCATTCTTCAATTACACTAATGTAGAGTTCACCACCCTGAGAATGCATGTATTAGAATGTTAATTACAAGCACTGTGTTATATCTGATCAGGACTGCTCTGCTCTGCGTCACATGAGCAGAGAGGGCTTTGGCCTTCTTTTGTTCCTTCTTGAAA
Source organism: Cervus canadensis (assembly GCF_019320065.1). NCBI lineage: Eukaryota > Metazoa > Chordata > Mammalia > Artiodactyla > Cervidae > Cervus > Cervus canadensis. The sequence continues at coordinate 56,008,098 of NC_057386.1, read as the reverse complement.
CACTCCTTGCCTTGCTTTAGTGAAAATATGCTCTTTCAATTTTTATTCTTTATCCCCAGCCCATCTTTATCAGCTTTTTAAAACCAATTTAGCTTCATCTTTTCTCTATATTCTTACCCAAGTTAATATCATTCATTTTTCACAATTTCATGTCATCCAAATGCAGGTGACTACCAAATTTACACCTTGAAGCCATTTCTTTACTCTGAGCCCCAAACTTATATTTCCTATTATATATCTTTCACTTTTTAGATTTAATAACCAAATTTCTATTTTAGCATTTATTTTTTACCATTTCATTCAGACTTCCTGTCCTCGTAAGTGATGGTACAATAAACATACCTTAGTTAAAACAGAAACTTGGAGGTTATACTTGATTCTTTTTTTTTTCCCTTGTCCTCCAAATCATTAGTAAATCTTGCCTTTCTACTTCCACAGTAAACCCACATCTGTTCATACTGTTTCCATCGGCACTGACTGAGATACAATCCCATTATTTAATATTTTGTAATTATTTTTTGTTTTCTTTTTTATTTTTGTAGAAAAATTAAAAAAAATTATAATCAGGAAAACAGATAATTAAAACCAGTTCAAAACATTTCTTTGAACTTAAATTTAAACTCAATACTTCTTTAAACAGATATTTGTGAGATCATTTTTGTTGATAACAAATCTCACACATCCGCACAGCTCAATTAGTTTAATGCCTAGACACATATAGTAATACAAGAAAACAATCAAACAGCATTTGCATTCTCACATGTGAATTGAGTATTGATAATGGTTTAGTTGCTAAGTCCTATTCAACTCTTTGTGATCCCATGGACTGTATGTAGCCTGCCAGGTTCCTCTGTCCATGGGATTTCCCAGGCAAGAATACTGGAGGGGGTTGCTATTTCTTTCTCCAGGGATTCTTTCTGAACCTGGGTCTCCTGCACTGCAGGCCAATTCTTTACTGACTGAGTCACCAGGGAATTGAGTATTAATGAAGGCCTAATCCTAATTATCAAGATTGGAGTTTAATAGTATAGATGGAAAGGGGTTGAAAATCAGGGTTGTGGCTTGTGTGACTGGCCACATGCATATGATTAAAACATTAGGAATATAATGAAATTAACTGACTTATAAGATCATATGTGGTTTAAACATTACTCTGGTTTTCAGTTATATTCACTAAGGTTGTATTCTCCATCTGACAGTAGTCTTATGATGCTTATTTTGTATTTATGCATGTTAACTTTGAAAGACCAATGTTGATTTTTTTCATTGCCTATAATAGTTTTTTTAATGGAAAAGCATTAGTTTGAATTATGAACCATCTTGTATATATTTTGAAATGCATTGCTTTAAGTGGTTGCTAGTAATTCTGTGGAAGTTCATTTCAGATGCTGAAATATATGAGAGTTGTTATATTAGAATTAAATGATATTACTGGCAGTTGATAATTTTATTAAACATGGGGAAGCTTAAATACTAAGTATGTGATTAATGTAATAATTTGCTTAATGTAGTGAGCCACTTTGGAGAAATGGAACAAACACAGATGTTGATAAAAGACAGATATGAATTTGAACCCTACTACTGTCTGTGTGACTTTAAAAAATTTACTTACCCTCTCTGATCATATGTATAGAATTTGGAAAACAATTTTTACACTTTAGCATTGTTATAAGAATCAAAGAAAATTTATGTAAAATGCCTGGTTTATAGTAATTTACTCCATCCTGAATACTGCTAGTTTATTCATTCAAATGATGCCATATATGTAGTTATGTTACACTGTCTCCTACCATCTTGTTAGATGAGCATCCTTGGTTTGTCAATCCTCGATGGCTGTTTTGACATTTGTCTATCCTTGGTGGCTTCATAGCATTGTAGGTGAAGACTGTGTTAGATATTTGAGAGAAAGAAAGAATTATGCAGATAAGCAAATTCAGCCTAGTGTAAGAAAGAGGGAGGTAGCTTATGTATATTCTAGAGATTTTCTCTATATACAGGATTATGTAATCTTATCTCTGCTTATAAAGATAATGTCAAGTCATGCCCTCTAGAGCAAACTTACCCCAGAGTAAACTGACCCTGCCCCAATTACAAGCGTTATTAGCCCATACTGTCAAGATGCTGGCTGGCTGGCATGTGTGTGTGCTCAGTCATCTCCAACTCTTTGCCACACAACAGACATATCCTGCAAGACTCCTCTGACCATGGAAATTTCTAGGCAAGAATACTGGAGTTGGTTGCCATTTCCTACTGCAGGAGATCTTCCCGACCCAGGGATCAAATCTGTGTCTCTTGCATCTTCTGCATTGGCAGGCAGATTCTTTGCACCTGTGCCACCTGGGAAGCCCTCTGGGGGAGGAGGGGAGGAAACTAAGACAAAAGTATTAGCAAAGTATGTAAATGTTTCAATAAAACATGTCACTCTGTTAACAAAGAATAATGAGGTAATGAGAATAGTGAATACAATTTCGGCTAATTTATGCTCTGTTGGGGCTTCCCAGGTGGGGCTAGTGATAAAGAACCTGACTGCTGATGCAGGAGGGAGACAAAAAAGACAGTTTCGATACCTGGTTCGGGAAGATATCCTGGAGAAGGAAATGGCAACACACTCCAGTATTCTTGCCTGGAGAATCCCATGGACAGAAGAGCCTGGCGGGCTGCAGTCCATAGGGTCTCAGAGAGTCAGACATGACTGAAATGACTTAGCACACATGTCCAGCTGATATAAATGGCATATTGCAGATACTTTAGAGAACATCTGTTGATGTTCTTGTTATAACAGCTTCAGCTATTGTCTGAATCATCAAGTTATATAAGCATGTTCACACATAAAATCCGCATTGGAGATACACAAAGCAGAATTTGAAATTATTGGTCGGTGAAATGTTCAGTGTAGTTAATTCATAGTACTTCATAGCATTTGAGAATGTAAAATGTTTCACTTCATTACAAAAAAATTCAATTGATCAATAATATACACAGATTTCTCATTTGTTATTAAGATTTTAAGCATAATGGGAAAACTTTAAAATTGGAAATGGAAGAGGCATTTAAATGTCTTTTTGGTTATTCTCCTGCTACAGAATTGACTTAATTCAGTTTACATAAATCATTATTGATTCTAGTTCTACAAAATAAAAATGAAAAAATTGTATCTGGTATATTTTAAGGTCTACAATGCCATTTTTTTTCTCTCCTATATAATCTCAGCTTGTTGAATGAAAGAAAACAATGTAAAAATGTATTTTCCAACTATTGTGAATTATATTAATATTGTACCTCATGTAAGGCATGGATGAATTTGTAATTTTTTTGGGGGGGGAGGGGTGGAATTAATCAAAATACTGTCCAGAGGTAATCAGTGCTTATGTTTTTATGTATTCTTTCAGAGCTGCTTCTATTCCATAGTTGATTTTCTTACATTTTATACAATATGTATCACTATATTCATTACTTAAAGTGGTTTATAGCTAGGTTCAAAACTTCAGTATGCATGCATCAGAATGACATAGTGAGCCGATCGAGAAGAGCATAGCCTACCTGGCCACCTACATGCCCACATACTCTCTCTCACTCTTCAAAGATTCTGATTTTGCAGAAGTGAGCCACAGCCAAGAAATATGAATTAGAGAAATAAACTTATAGATGGTTCTGAAGTGGGTAGATTAAAACTGGAAGTCTGTAGAACCTGTGTCATTCTGGGAGGATAATGTATTGAAGTACCCTACACCTATACTAATTTGTTAAGATGTTTATCTTTTTCAGGATTATCAAAGAATTTTGATAAGAGAATGAACTATTTGATATAATTTTCTGTTGAAATTTTTATTTAATGAATTTTGAAGACAATAAATCATTTACTATATTTTCAAGTTCTTAAGTTCTTTCAGTTCATTTCAGTTGTTCAGTCCTGTCCAACTCCTTGCGACCCCATGGAATGCAGCATGCCAGGCTTCCCTGTCCATCACAAACTCCTTGACTTTACCCAAACTCATGTCCATTGAGTCAATGATGCCATCCAACCATCTCATCCTCTGTCATTCTCTTCTCCTCTCACCCTCAATCTTTCCCAGAATCAGGGTCTTTTCAAATGAGTTAGCTCTTTGCATCAGGTGGCCAAAGTATTGGAGTTTCAGCTTCAACATCAGTCCTTCCAATGAATATTCAGGACTGTTTTCCTTTAGAATGGACTGGTTGGCTCTCCTTGCAGTCCAAGGGACTCTCAAGAGTCTTCTCCAACACCACAGTTCAAAAGCATCAATTCTTCGGAGCTCAGCTTTCTTTATCATCCAACTCTCACATCCATACATGACTACTGGAAAAACCATAACCTTGACTAGACACACCTTTGTTGGCAAAGTAATGTCTCTGCTTTTTAATATGCTGTCTACGTTGGTCATAACTTTCCTTCCAAGGAGTAAGCATCTTTTAATTTCATGGCTGCAATCACCATCTGCAGTGATTTTGGAGAACAAAAAATAAAGTCTGCCACTGTTTCCACTGTTCCCCATCTATTTCCCATGAAGTGATGGGACCAGATGCCATGATCTTAGTTTTCTGAATGTTGATCTTTAAGCTGAATTTTTCTCTCTCCTCTTCCACTTTCATCAAGAGGCTCTTTAGTGCTTCTTCACTTTCTGCCATAAGGGTGGTGTCAACTGCATATCTGAGGTTATTGATATTTCTCCCAGCAATCTTAATTCCAGCTTGTGCTTCTTCCAGCCCAGCATTTATCATGATAACTCTGCATATAAGTTAAATAAGCATGATAACAATGCTTGATGTACTCCTTTTCCTATTTGGAACCAGTCTGTTGTTCCATGCCCAGTTCTAACTGTTGCTTCCTGACCTGAATACAGGTGTCTTAAGAGGCAGGTCAGATGGTCTGGTATTCCCACCTCTTTCAGAATTTTCCACAGTTTATTGTGATCCACACAGTCAAAGGCTTTGGCATAGTCAATAAAGCAGAAATAGATTTTTTCCGGAACTCTTTTGCTTTTTTTGATGATCCAGCAGATGTTGGCAAGTTGATCTCTGGTTCCTCCTGCTTTTCTAAATCTAGCTTGAATATCTGGAAGTTCACGATTCACGTATTGCTGAAGTCTGGCTTATAGAATTTTGAGCATTACTTTACTAGCATGTGAGATGAGTGCAATTGTATAGTAGTTTGAGCATTCTTTGGTTTTGCCTTTCTTTGGGATTGGAATGAAAACGGACCTTTTCCAGTCCTGTGGCCACTGCTGAGTTTTCCACATTTGCTGGCATATTGAGTGCAGCACTTTAACAGCATCATCTTTTAGAATTTCAAAGTTCAACTGGAATTCCATCACCTCCACTAGCTTTGTTTGTGATTATCTGGGTCGTGAAGATCTTTTTTGTACAGTTCTGTTGTGTATTGTTTCTACCTCTTCTTAATATCTTCTACTTCTGCTAGGTCCATACCATTTTTGTCCTTTATTCAGCCCATCTTTGCATGAAATGTTCCCTTGGTATCTCTTATTTTCTTGAAGAGATCTCTAGTCCTTCCCTTTCTATTGTTTTCCTCTATTTCTTTTCATTGCTCACTGAGGAAGGCTTTCTTATCTCTCCTTGCTATTCTCTGGAACTCTGCATTCAGATGGGTGTATCTGTCCTTTGACTTTCACTTTCAGATAGTCTGTTCAAGTTTTCTATCCCCCTTTCAGTCAATTTTCATGACATTTTCTTAAAATACTGGTCATTGTATTGTAAAATGTATTTTAGTTTATGATGTGGAGGAGTTATATCTTACCAGAATAATATCAGATTTTATCTGTATAAATTTCTTCTTTCCTCTTCATTTTTGCTTATTCCTTTTTATGTCCAGTTTCTTCAGTTTGATACTTGATGTTTGGAGGGTGTTTCTTTTATAGTTTGGCACCTTCTAACCACGGACACGGTATAGCTCTGTTTTGATTTCTGTCTAGTTTCATGTATGTTGATATTATTTTTACTCCTTAGGTATCATTTTGTTAAATTTATTTCTAATTTTCATATAGATTCTATTGCTGATACGAATAGAATTTTAAAAATTTTCTAAATGCTTATTTTTGTTGTATTTTATGGACTTTTATTTTTATGTACCTATGTTTATGTAAGTATTTTTGTTTTCTACCTAATAACTTTGCTGAATTTCTATTAATTTTGCCTGATTGATGGTCTGACTGTTCATGTTCTCATATTTGCTATGAAGATATCAATGCTATGTATGCATTAAACTTTTTTATCCTGCCTTATCATTTGTTCTATTTTCATTACACATTTGCTTCCCTTCCTTTCTCCCTTCCTTTCTTTTTTTCTTTCTTCCTTTCTCCATGTTTACCAGATTGTCTAGGGTGATGCTGAAGAGTGATGAGTGAAGACAGTAACTTTATCATGTAGTGACTAAAGTAACTTCAAAATTCTCATGATTAATATAGTATATGTTGTACTTTCAAAAAATAAGATGGTTTATTTCTCTGAAATGCTTTTATAAATAAAGATTGTCAGTTCTATGTAGTTTGATTTCATTTGATTTAAACTGCCTGTGAAACCAGTGGAAACAGATGTCTCAGATCACAGGATTTTGACCAGTTCAGTATTCTATCTCTTTACTGCCAACCTTTCTGAGTGTTTTTGTAGTAAACATACTTCTTTTCAAAATTATATTATATTTAGACTTTATTTATTTATTTTTTTTTTACCATTGCAAAATAAGGTACTTAGTGAATACATATGTGTTTTTCTTAGCTGTGTTTTTATTCTTCCCTTACTTCTGGTCTGTTGAACTGAAATAATTTTGTTAAATCTTTTTTTCTTTTTTATGACATATCAGAAGCAATATATTCAGATTCTTTCCCTTGTAAGATATATCTGTATCTATATCTATACATATATATTCTGGAAGTGTTTAAAATCCTCAATATTTCTATCTTTCATTCAAATACATGAAGAGCCTTAACATACTTTAAGAACTCATTCACTATTTTCCAATCAAGTTTTAAAGACTTTTCTTTTTTAAAATGTAAAAATAAGCTAAACATGCTTTGATATTCTTTAATCTATTTTATTTATAAAATAGTTTGTCAATTTTTAAGACTTTCCATTCTTTCCTGGAACCTATATCTTCCCTAAATTTGTGATTTTCCTCTGTGACTATACTTTTTTTATAAATCATGTGAGATTTGTTGCATTAATATTTTTCTAGTGTTGAGTAGATTAGCTTAAGATAGCAGAGTAGAAGAATATACCTGCATTCTTTCTTGAGAAAGCACCAGAATTACAATTAGCTACTGGGTAACAATTGATGGAGAAACACTGGAACACACCAAAAATGATACTCTTCACCTAAAGCAAAGGAGAGGCCACAGTGAAATTGTAGGAAGGGTGCAAGTATTATAGAATCAAATCCAATACCTGCCAGGTGGGTGCCCACAGACTTGGCCAATAATTATACAACAGAATTATCCCACTGGAGTGAAGGTTGTGAGCCCTGTGCTGGGCTTCCCAGCCTGCAAGTCCAGCAATGGGAGGAGGACTCCCCAGAGTATCTGCCTTTGAAGGCCAGCAGGATTTGATTGCAGGGCTTTTACAAGTACGGGGAAACAAAAATTACACTTTAGAGGGCACACACAAATTCTTGCATGCATTAGGACCCGGGGGGTGGGGGGGGAGAAACGCCAACCTCATAAGAGACTGACCTACACCTACCTTCTAGCATCAGAGGGTTTCTTGAAGAGATGGTGGGGGGGGGGTGTGTGGCTATGCCTCAGTGCAGGGACAAAGCCTAATAGAATTTAGCATGATCAGACAAGATTTGCAGGAAGAAACCAACAATTTAAAACAAGCTTGTATACATATAGATTGCTGAATCAAAACCTCTTGGGAAGAGAAAACCCAAAAACACAACAGATACATACACAAAAAGAAAATAAAACAACCTAAACACAACACAAAAGAAGGTCATCAAATCACCAGAAAAGAGAAAAAAAAAAAAGGAGAGAAAAAAAAAAAAAAAAAAGACCTACAAAAACAAATCCAAATCAACTAAGAAAATGTCAATACAATCATATATATTGATAGTTACCTTAAGTGTAGATGGGATAAATGATGCAACTGAAAGATAAGTTGACTGAATTGTCACCAAAAAGACCAATATATAAACTGCCTATTAGAGATCCACTTCAGACCTAGGGATACATATAGACTGAAATGAAGGGGTGGAAGAAGGTATTCCATGAAAATGAAAATCAAAAGAAATCTGGAGTAGCAGTACTCGTATCAGACAAATTGGAATTTAAAATAAAGACTGTTTTAAGAGACAAAGATGGTGATCAAGGGATCAATCCAAGAAGAAGATACAACAATTTCTATATCCAAAATACTAGAGTTTCAGCTTCAGCATTTGTCCTTCCAATGGGTATTCAGCATTGATTTCCCTTTAGATTGACTGGTTTGATCTTCTTGGTGTCCAGAGGACTCTCGGGAGCCATCTCCAATTGCACAGTTAGAAGGCATCAACTTCTGGGCATATATTCAGAGAAAAACATGGTTTGAAAGCATTCATGCACCCCAATGTTTATTGCATCATTGTTTACAATAGCCAAGACATGGAGGCAATCTAAATGTTCAACAGAGAAATGGATAAAAAAGATGTGGCACATACATACAATGGAATATTACTTGGCCATTAAAAACAATGAAATAATGCCATTTGCAGCAACATAGATAGACCTAAAGATTGTCATACTGTTTCAAGTAAGTCAGAGAAATAGAAATATTATATGATATCACTTATAAGCAGAATCTAACATGAAATGATACAGATGAACTTACTTATGAAACAAAAACAGACTCACACACTTAGATAAGGAATTTATCGTTACTTGGGAAGTCTGGGGGAAAGGAACAGTTAGGGATTTTAAGATTGATATGTACACACTACTACAATTAAAACTGATAACCAATAAGAACCTATTATATAGAACAGGAAGTCTGCTTACTATTATGTAACAACTTAAATGTGAAAATAACTTGAAAAAGAATAGGTACATATATATACATATATTAATCACTTTGATGTACATTTGAAACAATCACAACATTGTTAGTCAACTATAGTTCAATATAAAGTAAAACTTTAAATTATATTTTTTTTTTCATAGCATTTTTTGAAGCTATCAGAAAATCTTTTGTATTAACTTGGGAATTATAGTTGCCTTACAACTGAGTGACAGGGTGTCAGCTAATGCCAATACAGTAGGAAAAACTTCAGTTTTCAGCCAGAGTAGAGAATTCAGGCCCAAGATCATCACCTGTTCTTTCCAATGTCGCATTTGATTGTGACGAGTAACCTGGGGAGTTTGATAGTGGAAAATATAAACAGATAATTTGTTAACTAAAATTGGTGAATTCTGTCAGAAGGTATCGGCACTGCAGTATCCATCAGGTTGGGATGCAGAGAAAAGATTGGCAAAAGCCAGGCAGAGAAACATTTCTCAGAAGGCTCTTAGGAACCAAGGAAGCCGTACCATCCGTTATCAGAAACAGATCTATATCAAAGCCCATTGGTCAAATTGAGAGCATAGACCAAAGCTGCTATTCATAGTAGTAGCATATTTCTGACCAAATTTCTAAGGGCATTAAAAAAGATAACTGCGTAGAAGCCCAGATGAAAAGGCAGACTAAAGGCAAACCTTGGCTTTACAATTCTGGCAGATTATTTCTAATTTAAATGTTCATTTTGTGGGGCACTAAGATATTCATTTGTGGTACAAAAACTTTGCAACTGCAAGAAAATCTGTCAGATTTAATTTGAGCTTTCTAGGTTGTTCATGTTCATTGAATAGACTGTGCTTGAATTTGTAGCTTTCTCCTAAATATGTACATAAAATGTAAACAATTTGTTTCTGAAGGAAAGGCCACAACCCAAGGAAATTTTATTACAAATTGAATGATTCTGTATTCACACACACACAAACACACACACACACACACACACACACACAGAAATCTAAAGGTGTTTAAGAATGAGTATATGGCTAGCATGTTATAGGGCATTTTACCTATGTGGTTTTATTTAATTTTCAACCCTTGATCTGTGAGAAGGTACTATCATGGCAAATGAGGAAATCAAGACTGAAAGTGATTGCATAATTTTCCCAAGGGCACATACCTCATATCTGAGCAATTACGAAACTCTTGTTATTTCTCTTCAAACAGGATATCCTCTGTAATCAAAGCATGTTGGCATGTCCGGGCCTTAAAAAGTTAAGTCCTGCATTTGAATAATTTTATGTATCTTAAGCATGAAAACAATTATATGAGCTATGATTAGCTTTAACATTGCAGTCTTACTTTAGATAATGTGGTATACACAATATAGAAAAGTTACTACTCACTCCATATCAAGCATCATTTATCGTCAAATATTTTTAAACAGAAGGGTGACAATAATATTCTTTTACCCCCAAATAAACAAACCATTCTTGTCCATATGTTTTTGATATAAATTCAAATTAAATCTGACATGTTGGTAGTTAGATGTCAAGATGCTAATATTGATTTTTATGTTATATGTTTAATCACCTTTCTAGGCAATTAGGGCAAACTAAGTAGGTCCAGAAGTTCCCATTCAAAATATTGATCAAAATTATATGTGACTTCATAGCTGAGGGTATTCATGGCTACTGCTGCAGCTAAGGGTTTCCCTGGTGGCTCAGACCGTCAAGAGTCTGCCTGCAATGCAGGAGACCTGGGTTTGATCACTGGGTAGAGAAGATCCCCTGGAGAAGGAAATGGCAACCCACACCAGTATTCCTGCCTGGAAAATTCCATGGATTGAGGAACCTGGTAGACTACAGTCCAAGGGATCACAAAGAGCTGGACATGACTGAGCAACTTGACTGGTTCACTGGTTCCCGCAACTAAATAGGGAGAAGATAATATATTCTAAGATATTTGGCTATAATATTGTTTCCAGATTTTAAAGCACAGTTAGAAAATGTGATTTAGTATAAAAAGACATTACTTCATAATAGTATTCTTTTAAATTTCAGACACAAGCTCTCTTCAAAACAGCACAAGATTTAGGTTTTAAGAATTCTTTTTAATCTTCCCTATAGATCTGCTAATCAATAGTTGTAAGCTTAGCATACTGCAGGAAAAGTCAGCAGTAACAAAGAACATGAGAATTAATAATATTCATAGTCTCTGAAGGATTTGGGTGTATTTCTCCAACTAAATATAAAATCAGTTAAATTTGGAGTCCAATGTAAAAACACAGTCTTTTTCAATTCATTTACACTTTTTTTTTTTAAATTGGGGGGGGGTAGTTGTTGTGTTGGCTTCTGCCATACATCAACATGAATCAGCCATAGGTATACATATATTCTAAAGAAAATCAATCCTGAATATTCATTAGAAGGACTGATGCTAAAAAAAAAAAAAAAAAAAAAGAAGGACTGAAGCTGAGCTAAAATTCCAATACTTTGGCCACCTGATGCAAAGAGCCTGACTCATTAGAAAAGACCCTGATGCTGGGAAAGCCTGAAGACAGGAGGAGAAGGGGACGACAGAGGATGAGATGACTGGATGGCATCACTGACTCAATGGACATGAGTTTGAGCAAACTCTGGGAGATGGTGAAGGACAGGAAGGCCTGGTGTGCTGCAGTCCATGGTGTCTCAAACAGTCGGTCTCAATGGAGCAGCTGAACAATACATATGTCTGCTCCTTCTTGAACCTCCCCCCACCCCTTCTCACCCCTCTAGGTTGTCACAGAGCACAGATTTGAACTCCTGTGTCAAAACTGCAAATTCTTACTGCCTATTTTACATATGGTAATATATATGCTTCAATGCTACTCTCAATTCATCGTACCCCCTCCTTCCCCCACTGTGTGCACAAGTCTGTTGTCTATGTCTGGATCTCTACTGCTGCCCTGCAAATAGGTTCATCAGTACTATTTTTCCAGATTCCATAGATATACAGTAAAATATGATATTTGTTTTTCTCTTTCTGACTTACTTCACTCTGTATAACAGTCTTTGGTTCATCCACCTCACTAGATCAGTTCACTTACATTTTTAAATGAACTGCTTGCCGTATTCTGTCCAGGAAATCATACTATTTGGTTTCAATTTCATTATTTTTTTTTCTCAACATTTTAGTATTTTTTTAATCATTAAAATTATCTTATTTTTGATTGTGAAAAATGTGTTAGGATGCTGAAGCATAAAGATATGATGGAATGAATATCCATTCACAGTTTGTTTCAGTCATTCAATAATAAAATTATATACTGAGCACTATAAATTTAAAGGCATTTTATGTGTGTGGAAGAAAGGTCACAAAGTTTAGTAAGATCTTATCAATGACTTTAAGTAAACAAATTCTATTATTTTCATTCTGTCATAAATAAATATTATAAGATCCCATTAACTGAAAAATGGATGCCTCTTGTAGGATATTAAAATGTGAAAATCTAAATATCTTGAAACTTATAAAACATCATAAGCTTCTGAGTCTGAAACCAAAATTTACTTAGTATTTTGGTATCCTCATTTCACTTAATAGCAAACTATAACATTTTTTAAAGACAAACTAAATAGTCTCTGAAAATACAATTTTAATGACTTCATAGTAATTTATTATATGAGTATGCCATAGTTTATTAATAGAATCTCTAGTCACTTCTCTTATTTTTTTCTATATACTGATTATTGCTTTCTTGAACATCATTCACACTACTGAATCTTTCTTTAGAATAATTTTTTGTGCATATTACTCTGATCAATAATTCTACTACTATCATAAAACATAATACTATGAGCTGACACATATATTTTTAACCTGAATCATTTTTTGTTTGCATAAATTATTTTTATGTTTTTTCTCTTTAGGAAGTGCATTTAGATAAGGCATTTTCTAATCTGCATGTCTGAAAAATATTTTATCTACAGAGTGGCTAGGTCACATTTCTTTTTCCTCTGTAAATATTACTCAACTTTCTTCTGATATTTTAATTCACTGAGATTTCTGAGGACAGCTTAATTTTTTTTCATTTCCTTCCCCCAGTGAACGTTATTGAGTATTCACAGGGTGCTTGGTACCTGCAAATTGTAACCAAAGTGGCAGGGTTACTACTCCTATAGACATTTTTGTCATATAGTGAGTGAAAGTGTAAGTTGCTCAGTCATGTCTGACTCTTAGTGACCCCGTGGACTATAGAATTTTCCAGGCCAGAATACTGGAGTGGGTAACCTTTCCCTTCTCCAGGGGATCTTCCCAACCCAGGGATTGAACCCAGGTCTCCAGAGTCTACCTTTTATAGACAGCTTCATTTCTTCCAGCCTACATATTTGAAGAAATAGTATTTCCTTGTCTTTTAATCCTTAAAGTTTATGTTAAATTCTATGTTGACAAGAAGATTCCATCCAATCTTCCAAATCTGATGGATTTCTAATGACCAGGTCTTGGGGTGTGCTGAAGCATCATGGGATTGAATTTGTTGGGAAAAGAGCTCCATGATCGGTCACTGTAGTATGTCTAGTGGCTGCTGAGTATTTTCCAGTGCAAGTTAAGCAAAGTCCATTTCAACTTGCAATGTCTTGTTTCCTCAAGTCAGCTTTCCTATTATTTCTTTTATGAATGATTTTTGTCATCTGTTTTTCATTGATAAATAGAGATTTGTATACAAAACATATTTCTGTGATCTACATACCCTATATTTTACCTTTTCTTATTTTTATCTCTATCTCTTCCTTTGAGTTTTGGGAAGTATTTCATAATTCTCTTCTATATTTAATGATCTTTCTCTTTGTAGTCACCCACTATAATGAGTTATACTCTGTGTGTGTGTGTGTGTTTAATGAATTACTTTGTTGTGTATCAGTCAATGTTGGTAGGAAATGTATGGCATTCTCAAATCTGGTGTGTTTTAGGAAAAGTTTTTAAAAGAGGCACATGTTTGATCTGGGTATAAGGAAATAATACAGAAAAGTGGATTAGTGAAAGCTATGGTTTTCCCAGTAGTCATGTATGGTTGTGAGAGTTGGACCATAAAGATGATTGAACACAGAGGCACTTTCAAACTGTGGTGCCGGAGAGGGCTCTTGTGAGCCCCTTGGACAGCAAGGTGATTAAACCAGGCAATCCTAGAGGAAATCAGCACTGAATATTCATTGCAAGGATTGATGCTGAAGCTGAGGCTCCAGTACTTTGGCCACATGATGCAAAGAGCCAGTTCACTGGGAAAGACCTTGATGCTGGGAAAGACTGAGGGCATGAGAAGAAGGGGGTGACAGAGGATGAGATGATTGGATGGCATCATGAACTCAATGGACATGAGCTTGGGAAAACTCGAGGAGATAGTGAGGACAAGGAAACTTAACATGCTGCAGCCCATGGGGTCACAAAGAGTTGGGCATAATTGAACAATTGAACAACAACTGACACTAATAATAGCAATGTGCTATTCCCTTACCTCACCTGAAATGAAGCAGCCGTTATGAAAACCTGGAGCGAGAGACAATCATGTGGAGTGAGCCACCTGGTATTAGCTAATGGTTAAGAGCAGCAGAAAGCTCATGGCGATGTCACAGAGAGTAAATCAGAGAATAATCAACACTAAGGTGCTTTCTAATAAAAATGCAGTCCTTTCTCTTTACTGAGAAAAAAAATTTTTTTTTGAAAACCAACAGTGTGTAACAACTTTATATGAGCACTTAATGAAAACATGATATGGCAGAATTCAGAACAAACAGAATAATAATATTAATACATTTAAATGATCTTAACTCAGTAAGAAATATTGGTATGATTATAATACACAAACCAAAACCCAATTCTTTACTATGTATACGAAATGCATCTAAAAATATGATGATCCAGAATGCATAAAGTTGGGAAATGGATGGGAAAAAGATTAAAAAAAAAAGCAAGGTAAATGCTCCTGATATAAAGCAAGATTTTAAGTGCAAAAAATCATTAAGTAGTACAAAGAATGTAAAACTGACAGATTTAGCAAATGAAAATACTGAAATCTCAGTTAAATTTCAATTTTAGATAGATAGTGAATACTTTAATATACTGATATTACATGCATTTCAACACAACTTAAAATTTATGCATTATTTGTATTAAATATAAGTTTAAGAGGAATTCATGTATTTTTCCAAAAATCCTACTCATTTCCCAGTAATTTATGTTTACCTGAATAAGCATAAGCTATGGGATATAATCATAAATATCTTTTACTATATTTACTGTCCTTTAAATTTGCTATTTTCCCAACAGGCCTTATTCCACACCAATAGTTTCTAACTCCTCCAGCACTGTAGTTGACAAAGAGGAACAGGTAAGACTTGATAGACTTGACTGGTACTTTATTGGTTATTAGCAACATCCCTCTTAAAATGCCATGGGGTCACAAAGACACAGACAAGACAAAGTGACTAAACAACAGAAGTTCAATTCAGACAGTATGGTACTGGCACAAAGACAGAAATATAGATCAATGGAACAAAATAGAAAGCTCAGAGGTAAATCCATGTACCTGTGGACACCTTATGTTTCACAAAGAAGGCAAAAATATGCAATGGAGAAAAGACAATCCCTTTAACAAGTGGTGCTGGGAAAATTAACCGTGTGTAAAAGAATAAAACTAAAACACTTGTTAACACCATACACAAGAAAAAACTCAAAATGGATTCAAGATATAAATGTAAGACTAGGAACTATAAAACTCTTAGAGGAAAACACAGGCACAACACTCTCTGACATAAATCACAGCAAGATCTTCTATGACCCACTTCCCAGAATAATGGAAATAAAAACAAAAATATGCAAATGGGACCTAATTAAACTTAAAAGTTTTGCACAATGAAAAAAACTTATAAGCAAAGTGAAAAGGCTGCCTACAGAATGGGAGAAAATAATAGCAAATGAATCAATTGACAAATAATTAATCTCCAAACTATACAAGCAAGTTATGCATCTCAGTTCCAGAAAAACAAATAGCTCAGTCAAAAAGTAGGTAAAAGAGCTAAACAGATATTTCTCCAAAAAAGAGATACAGATGGCTAATAAACACATGAAAAATGCTCAACATCCCTCATCATTAGAGATATGCAAATCAAAACCACAAAGAGGTACCAATTCATTCTGGTCAGAATGGCCGCCATCAAAAAGTCTACAAATGATAGATGCTGGAGAGAATGTGGAGGAAAGGGAACCCTCTTACACTGTTGGCGGGAATGCAAACTGGTACAGCCACTATGCAGAACAGTGTGGCAATTATTTAAAAAACTGGAAATCAAACTGCCATTAGACCTAGCAATCCCACTGCTTGGCAAACACACCTCAGTTCAGTTCAGCCATTCAGTTGTGTTTGGCTCTTTGTGACCCCATGGACTGCAGCACTCCAGGCTTCACTGTCCATCACCAACTCCTGGAGTTCACTCTAACTCATGTCCACTGAGTCAGTGATGCCTCTAACCGTCTTATCCTCTGTCGTCCCCTTCTCCTCCCACCTTCAATCTTTCCCAGCATCAGGGTCTTTTGAAATGAGTCAGTTCTTCCCATCTGGTGGCCAAAGTATTGGAGTTTCAGCTTAGCATCAGTCCTTCCAATGAATATTCAGGACTGATTTCCTTAAGGATGAATGGGCTGGATCTCTGTGCAGTCGAAGGGACTCTCAAGAGTCTTCTCCAACAACACAGGTCAAAAAGCATCAATTCTTCAGTACTCAGCTTTCTATATAGTCCATCTCTCACAGCCATATGAGTAGTCATCTCACATGACTACTGAATACACACCTAGGAAACCATAATTGAAAGAGTCTCATGTACCCCGATGCTCGTTGCAGCACTGTTTACAATAGATAGGACATGGAAGCAACCTAGGTGTCTTTCAGAAGATGAATGGATAAGTATGTTGTGTTACATATACATGATGTAATATTACTCAGCTGTAAAAAAGAACACATTTGAGTCAGTTCTAATGAGGTGGATGAAACTGAAGCTTATTATACAGAGTGAAGTAAGTTAGAAAGAAACACTAGTATTAGTGTATATTAACATATATATATGGAATTTAGAAAGATGGGAACAATGATCCTATATACAAGGCAGCAAAAGAGACACAGATGTAAAGAACAGACTTTTGGACTTTGTGGGAAAAGGTGAGAGTGGGATGATTTGAGAGAATAGCGTTGACGCATGTATATTATCATATGTGAAATAGATGACCAGAACAAGTTCAATGCATGAAGCAGGCCACTCAAAGCTGGTGCACTGGGGCAACTCAGAGGCAAGGGGTGGGGAGGGAAGTGTTCAGGATAGGAGGACACACGTGCACCAGTGGCTGATTTAGGTCAAAGTATGGCAAAAACCCATCACAATATTGTAAAGTAATTATCCTCCAATTAAAATAAATTAATTAAAACTAAAAAATTGACAGACATTAATGGAAAGAAACTACTTTTTCTTTTGGAAGGTCATGCAAATTCCTATTTTCTCAGAACCTTAATGAAAATCAGATGTATGTTTAAAAAACTGTTTTTCAATTCAATTGCTAGGGTAAATGTCCATTTGGCCCAATAACCCTCATTTTGCTACTTGTTTTCCTTATGTATTATGGCTTTTTTCACCTCTATTCCTCCTTTTGTAATATATATGTATGGTTTTTTTCTGAGTATACTATTTTAACTGCTTTGTGCTTTTTTTTTTTGTTTGGTTGGTTGGTTGGTTGTTTTTGAGTTGTGTTCTTAGAGCTTTCCCTAACAGTTACAATTAGTATAATAATTGACAATTTAGTTCAGATAAAAATCATCTTAATTTCAATAACATACAAAATCTTTCCTCCTCTATAATCTCACACTTTCCCTCCTCCCTTATGCTATATTTGTCAGACAAGGTACATTTTTATATACTGTAAGTCCATCCCACACTTTATAATAATTGCTTTCTGTTATTATTATTTAAATTAGGTAGAAAAAAGTGTTTCAAATAAAAAATGCATCTTCATTGTGTTTTTTAATTGGAGCATAATTGCTTTACAATATTAGTTTCTGTTGTACAATAAAGTGAATTGGCCAAATGTCTACATATATTCCCTCCCTCTGGAGCCTTCCTCTCATCCCCTCATCCCACTCCTCTAGTTAATTTTACCAGTGCTCTTTACTTATTGCATTTCAGCCTGAAGGATCCACTTTCATGTTTTTGTAAGGGTCAGTTCAGTTGCTCAGTCGTGTCCGACTCTTTGTGACCCCATGAATCACAGCACACCAGGCCTCCCCATCCATCACCAACTCCTGGAGTCCACCCAAACCCATGTCCATCAAGTCGGTGATGCCATCAAACCCTCTCATCCTCTGTCATCCCCTTCTCCTTCTGCCCTCAATCTTTCCCAGCATCAGGGTCTTTCCCAGTGAGTCAGCTCTTCCCATCAGGTGGCCAAAGTATTGGAGTTTCAACTTCAACATCAGTCCCTCCAATGAACAGCCGGGACTGATCTCCTTTATGATGGACTGGTTGGATCTCCTTGCAGTCCAAGGGACTCTCAAGAGTCTTCTCCAACACCACAGTTCAAAAGCATCAAATCTTCGGCGCTCAGCTTTCTTTATAGTCCAACTCTCACATACATACATGACCACTGGAAAAACCATAGCCTTGGCTAGACACACCTTTGTTGGCAAAGTAATGTCTCTGCTTTTTAATGTGCTGTCTAGGGTAGTCATAACTTTCCTTCCAAGGAGTAAGCGTCTTTTAATTTCATGGCTGCAGTCACCATCTGCAGTGATTTTGGAGCCCAGAAAAGTAAAGTCAGCCACTGTTTCCACTATTTCCCCATCTATCTGCCATGAAGTGATGGGACTGGATGCCATGATCTTAGTTTTCTGAATGTTAAGCTTTAGGCCAAATTTTTCACTCTCCTCTTTTACTTTCATCAAGAGGCTCTTTAGTTCTTCTTCACTTTCTGCCATAAGGGTAGTGTCATCTGCATATCTGAGGTTATTGATATTTCTCCCAGCAATCTTGATTCCAGCTTGTGCTTCATCCAGCCCAGCATTTCTCATGATGTACTCTGCATATAAGTTAAATAAGCATGATAACAATATACAGCCTTGACATACTCCTTTTCCTATTTGGAACCAGTCTGTGTTCCCTGTCCAGTTCTAACTGTTGCTTCCTGACCTGCATACAGGTTTCTCAAGAGGCAGGTCAGGTGGTCTGGTATTCCCATCTCTTTCAGAATATTTCACAGTTTATTGTGATCTACACAGTCAAAGGCTTTGGCATAGTCAATAAAGCAGAAATAGATGTGTTTCCAGAACTCTCTAGCTTTTTGATGATCCAGCGGATGTTGGCAATTTGATCTCTGGTTCCTCTGCCTTTTCTAAAGCCAGCTTGAACATCTGGAATTTCACAGTTCACTTATTGCTGAAGCCTGGCTTGGAGAATTTTAAGCATTACTTTACTAGTGTGTGAGACGAGTGCAATTGTGCTGTAGTTTGAGCATTCTTTGGCATTGTGTTTCTTTGGGATTGGAATGAAAACTGATTCTTTCCAGTCCTGTGGTAAAGGTACTTTGCTAGAAACAAATAGCCTTGGTTTTTGTTTATCTTGGAAATATCTTGGTTTATCCTTCATTTTAGAAGGATAGTTTTGCTTGATAAAATTATTTGTTGATAGCCTTTATTTTTCAGTACTTTGTATATGTCATCCCACTGTGTTCTAGCATTCATAGTTTAAAATAATCAAGCATTATTAGTCAGTTATTGAAGCTCCCTTGTATGTGATGAGTCAATTTTCTTTTGCTGTTTTCAAGATTCTTTGTCTTTTGATCTTCTGACCATAATGTGTCTTAGTGTGGATCTGTTTGAGATGTCAGATTAATGTTATAATAGTTTTTGGTCACAACTGTTTCAAATATTATTCCTGTTCTTTTTTCTGTCTCTTGTCATTTTGTAACTCCTAAATGCATATGTCAGTTTGCTAGATGGAGTCCCACAGGCCTCTTGTCAGTCAGTCAGTTCAGTCACTCAGTTGTGTCTGACTCTTTGCAACCCCATGGACTGCAGCACAACAGGCCTCCCTATCCTCTAAGGCCTTTTAAATTTTTTCTTAATCATTTATTTCTCAAGCTGAATAATTTCAATTGCCCCATTTTCAAGTACACTGGTTCTTCTTCTTTCTGTTCAAATTCAATGTTGAGCCCCTCTAGAAGTTTTTCAAATGCAGAATTCCTGTTTCCTTTTCATAATTCCTACCTCTATTGACATGCCTTATTTGGTGAGACATCATTTTCATGGTTTGTTTGCACAAGGTTTCCTTAAGCTCGTCAGCATATATAAAATAGTCTTTGTCTAGTAAATCAGAATTTACTGTATGACTCAGGGAACTCAACCCAGCACTCGCTAACAGCCTAGAGTGGTAGGAGGGGAGGGAGATGGGAGAAATATTCAAGTGGAAGGGGACATGTAAACATACGACTGATTCATGTTGATGCTTGCTAGAAACCAATGCAGACTGCAAAGCAGTTATCTTTCAATTAAAATAAATTAATTAAAAATTATCATCCTAACAATATAAAGAAAAAGTGAAAAGAAATAGTCTTTGGCTAATAAACCCAATGTCTGGGCTTCCCCAAGGACAGTTTTATTCATTTCTTTTTTTTTTTTTTTTTTTCTGTGTAGTGTCATGTTCTTGTTTCTTTATAATTTTGTTGTTGTTTGAAAAAGATTTTCAATATAATTTTTTTGTTGTTGTTGAAAACAGGACATTTTGAATATTACACTGTGGCAACTTTGAGAGTCAAATTTTTCCCTTTTGAGTTTTGTTGTTGTTCTCTTTGTTGTTATTTATTTGATTGTTTTTGCTATTATTTGGAGAAGGCACTGGCGACCCACTCCAGTGTTCTTGCCTGGAAAATCCCATGGCGGGAGGAGCCTGGCAGGATTCAGTCCATGGGGCCGCTAAGAGTCGGACATGACTGAGAGACTTCACTTTCATTTTTCACTTTCATGCATTGGAGAAGGAAATGGCAACCCATTCCAGTGTTCTTGCCTGGAGAATCCCAGGGACGGGGGAGCCTGGTGGGCTGCTGTCATTGGGGTCTCACAGAGTTGGACACGACTGAAGCGACACAGCAGCAGCTATTATTGCTATTTGTTTTAATGTCTTTTCTGGGTTAATTTGGTAAATTCTATACTCTTGTTTTGTGTGGTCACTGAAGTCTGTGTTTGGTTAGCTTAGTGGTCAGCGAAGGACGAGACAGAGCTTTCTTTAAATGCCTTGAATGGTACGTCTCTCGGTTCTTGCAGAGAGGCATGTGTGCATGTTGGAATGTCTCTAGCTCCCAAAATTCCTGCCTTAACCTTCATTTCCTCCTTGCACCAGCTGCAAAGTCAGGTAGAGTTGAGATACCAGAAAGGTCTCGGGCCTTTCCTGGGCATATACAGAGCCTTGCTCGTGTTTGTGGTCTTCTGGATCACCAAGAATATTCTAGAGTTTTTTGGCCCTCCTAATAGATCCTATTTCCTAGTTTTTCCTTTTAGATGTTTTCATCAGCCTCTTAATGGCCACAAATGATATTGCTGCCTCAGGCAACTTTGATTATAAATAATTCCTATGATGATTTTGAACGAATGCCCTGAGGATAGAGTTGTTTACATAAAGCAAGCTCTGAGTCAGGTTAGAGAAAGACAAACGCTGAGAGCACGCTCCTTTCCAGGGAGCTTCCAGCCTTGGTTAATAAGTGACAGTTTCTGAGGATGGGACTTATATTCTATTCGGTGCTGTCCTCTCCAGCAGCTGCTAGCCTTCTGATTTTCACAGTTATCATGACATTGTCTGGCTTTTGTTTTTTCAAAGTTACTTGTAGAGTTTGGGAGAGGATGTTGTGTATAAACTCAATTAAGATTCCATAAAGCTTGCTGTTCTTAATGAAAAAATTCAGCTAGTTTTCTTGAGTAAACACTCCTTATATTGTTGCAAACCTTTGGTTAATTTCCAGATTCCTGAAAAAAATTGATTTTGACAATTTTTGCTCATCTTATTGTTGCTTTTATGGATTTTAGAAGGCCCTTACCCTATTATTTCAGGGGTATTTTCTAAAGCAATTTTGCAAGTTTATAATAGCTTGTGTGTGAAAATTATCCATGCATTTAAATGGGTATATGACATTTGACTCACATTTTTCTCTCCCTGATTATCAAAAATATATATTATCTCCTGGCATTGTGTTATTATCAATAAAAATATGACCACCATCTTATTTTCTTTGTCCTTTAAATGACTTAACTATTTTGCTATTTTGTCCAATTTTTTTGTTTATTTTTCTTCAAGATTTCACTTCAGGTGAAAGATTCCAGCATTATTTTCCATAAGAGATAATGTCCTTTCACTATGTAATTTTCAATTTTTTTTTAAATTTTAGTAATATTTTCCCAAATACTTATTGTAGTATTTGTTCTGTTTCATGTATTTCACTTCCTTCTTTGGTGATGTATATACATGCTCAAATTACTTTAATTTTCTTCTTTATCTTCTTCTTTTTTTTTTTTTTTTGTATTTAAATTGTCTTTCTTTTTCTCTTAAAGCATTCACTCTTATGTTTCTTTTAGTTTACTGTTTATTCCCGAAATGAATTTTTATTTGTCTTTCTTGAATTCTATCACTTTATGAGTTTCCCTAATTCTATTATTATTCATGTTTTGGATCACTTTTAGCTTGTTTTGAAATACTAGGTTAGAGGTTTCCCTGGTGGCTCAGTGGTAAAGAATCCCTGCCAAGGCAGGAGAGATAGGTTCAATCCTGGTCCAAGAAGATCCCACATGCTGTGGATCTGTTAAGCCTGTGTGTCACAACTGCTGGGCCTGTGCTCCAGAGCCCATGTGCCACACACACTGAAGCCCACGTGTCCTAGAGCCTGTGCTCTGCAACAAGAGAAGCCACCACAAGGAGAAACCATGCACCGCAACTAGAGAGACTAGCCCTGCTTGATGCAACTAGAGAAAAACCCACACAGCAAACAGGACCCAGTAGAGTGAAAAAATAAATAAACATATAAAGGGCGGGGAGGATGTTAGGCTAGAACTTTATATTTATATATTTTTATATGCACATATTTTTTTGTGTGATCTCAGTGTCTATAGGGACAATATTCTGCTCCCTATCCTTTCTTTGGTATAATAACAATGTTGCTTATGAAACCATGCAGATCAAATTGGGACTTGAACCCACATGTCAGGCCTCAAATTTTGCCAAAACTCATGATATTACAAATGGGATCATACCCCTATTTCAGCACTTAATGAAGCTCAGATTCTTGATGTCTCATCACAGAAAAAAATCAGTGAGAGACAAAGTGATAAGTAAGAAGTGGATTTATTTAGAGAGAAATACCATCCACAGAGTGTGGGCCATCTCAGAAGGAGACAACAGCCTCAAAATATGGTGTGGTTAGCTTTTTATGGCTGGGTAATTTCATAGGCTAATGTGCATGCTAAGTTGCTTCAGCCATGTCTGACTCTTTGCTACCCCATGGACTATAGCCTGCCAGGCTCCTCTGTCCATGGGCCACTCCAGGCAAGAAAACTGGAGTGGGTTGCCATGCCCTCCTTCAGGTTATCTTCCCAACCGAGGGATTAAACCTGCATCTCTTATGTCTCCTGCATTGGCAGCAGGTTGCTTACCACTAGCGCCACCTGGGAAGGCTGTAGGCTAATGAGTGCAGGAGTATTCCAACTATTTGGGGGAAGGGTCAGAGACTTCCAGGATTCTGGCCATTGCCCAATTTTTGGTATTTGATAGTTGACCCACAATGCCTGTGGATGTGTCATTTATTTAGCATGCTAATGTATTATAATGAACATATACTGAGACTCAAAGTCTAGTGCAAGTCAACTTGTCCACCGTCTTGGATTCATCTGGTTCTAATCAGTTTATGTCATGCCCTAGGGTTATGTCAATCTTCCAAAGGTTGTGTCTTGCCCCTTCCTTCCTGTTGTATTTCCCCTTCAGAGATTTTACTCCCATATTCTTATGGGAATCGGAGGGGCAATGGTCCATTTTCTGTAACTGCTTCAAGGTAGAGTTGGGGCATCAACCCTGCCTGTCAGGGGATAAAAATCTCTGGATGCCTGATCTAGGGGATGTGGGGCAGAACAGCTCCTTGTTTTAAATCAGTTTGGGCTGGAATCCCCCCATAGTCATCATCTTGATGTGGAACTATTGTAACTGAAGAAGGAATTCATAGGGCCTGGACTCCATCTCAGGCCTGTCCATGCTGGCCGTGCTCGGCTGCCTCTCCAGCGGACTCTGAACTCTCTGCTTAGTGCCTGTGGGGACGACAATGGAAGGATAAGACCCCCTCCAGACAGGGGAATCTTGAAGATCACATCCAGGCTACTCATTGCCTAAGAGGAAGCATACCGTAATCACCCCTGTCTCCGGACAGGTCATAAACTTTTTTTCGTATTTATCAGGATGTAATCACAGGCTTATCGATTATTAACTGGTTGGAATGTAACTGCGGGCTTATTGACTATTGACTGTTTGGACACGTACACATGGGGTAGGTGGTGGGTTTAGACACGTACACATGGGGTAGGTGGTGGGTTAGGACACGTACGCATAGGGTATAAAAGATTTTCACAAATGCTGGACGGGGTCCTTGGCTAAGAGGAGACTCTGCCTTGGGCCTGCCAGCGTAATAAACTGCACTCCACTATCTGCTTTGTCCTTCTGAGTGAGTCTGTTTCCCGGAAAGCGTGGCTATAACACTATTTCCTTAGCCTTCCTATAAATCTTGATGATGAAGCACTTCTTATAACAGCATTGGAGTACAAAAATAATTACCTATCAACGACAAAAGACTTAAAAGTCATGGCTAAACATCTGATTACAGTGCAGTTGATAAAGAAACTTTGTTGTAATAACCACAATTATGAATGGTTAACATACCAAATAATCCTAATTAAATAATTTATCTTTGAGATACCTCAAGGGTCTTCTAAAATAGCCCAAAAGTTAGCCAGAAATCAAAAGAACTTTAAAATTTGGAATTTTGGAAGTTTGTCAAAAGGTTTAAAATGGTCAAATAAGATCATAGGTCACTGTGAGAAAATATTTATTCCTTAACCAAAGTTACAAAAGTTCTGAAAAGCAAGTAGAAATCACTTATAGGCAGAGGAACTCACACAATCCATTGTCAAAAGCCACATTTCAAGAATTTTTGAAGGGAGAAAGCAAGCCCAGTCTTCCCCTAGTCCACTCCCAACAAAATCCATTTACCCAACTAAATTTAATGCAATCATAGAAAATCTTGATCATGTAAAACTCTTTTCAGTATTTCATTCCTCACACTTTCTTTTACTGAAAATATATATCTTATTTCCTTAAAAGTATTTTTTCCCCAACATTGAGTTACTTTTCTTGCTGACAAATTTGAAATAGATATAATAAGGTCTAGTAAACCTAGCTAAAACAGATGCATTATACTTAACACTGATGATTCTAAAGACATGTCTATATTAATCAGACCAACAAGCTTAAGCCACCATCAATACCAAATATAAGCTTAGTACTGAATGTTTTTCAGATGACATGAACCGGAAATTCATTCTGGCCAGGTTATTTTCTGACTATTTATAGCTGCACTTAAATTCCTTTAAGGAAATTATGAAGAGCTCTTTTATGAATTTATTTTTAGCAGTACTATACATCTACATTACACATATAGATACATAGAAACACACAAACACAGAGGTGTCACAGTTCCCACTCTAAAATTTCAGCCCTGAGTCCCAGATAACAATGTAAAACCCATAAGCTTACAAAAGAGGCTGGATATTGGGTTTGCAGAGGATGGAACAAATCAAGCTTACTTGTCCAGATGGCTCAATCTTTCTACTAAATATTTACAGAAAAGACACTTAGGATTTGTATTCACCCTTGATAAGTCAACTTCTAAATTATTTTACCTGATTTTCAAAATTTGCATTTTAAAAAGATGGCAGAGATAAGGATTCCTGAAAGGACCAGATATGACATTTGCATTTCAAAGATACAGGTGAGTTCCTCCTAGGATGACTTTGTTTCCCCTTTGTTTAATACTTGCAAGCCTCTTAAGATAAATGGCTTCCCTGGTGATTCAGATAGTAGAGAATCTGCCTGCAATGTGTGAGACACAGATTCCATCCCTGAGTAGGGAAGATACCCTGGAGAAAGGAATGGCAACCCACTCAAGAATTGTTGCCTGGAGCATTCCATGGACAGAGGAGCCTGGCAGGTTACAGTCCACGGGATTGCAAAGCGTCAGACATGCATGACTGAGCAACTAACACTTTCACTTTCACTAAGATAAATAGGGAAGTTTTGGGAAGTAGTAAAAGAATTGGTGGACTTTAGATGATTTTTATAGCCATACCTTCTTTAAAGGCTACATTTGTAAAACAAAGACCATTTTGTTTTTGTTTTTCAAAGAATTGGGTGGCTACCTAAATGATATTGAAGAACTAACATACCCACTTACCTATACTGAAATGTTCTACTTTTCTTCATTTAGAGGTGATGACCTCATCCCACAATTCCCATCAGACTCCAAATATTAACTGTGTTTAGTCAGACCAATGGCCTCCCATTTAGGTAATCTATTTACATTTTTAGAAATCTCTAGGTTTAAGATATTTGAACCTTATAGACACTCTATAACCCTTTTCACTTAATAGTCATTTGACTGGATATCTTTGGCCAAGTCTAGGACCTTGATATTCCACATTTCAGGGTCTACTAAGGCTTCCATCTTAATTTCAGATTTTATTTGTTCCTTTCTCTTGCCGCTTAAGAAACACAGTGGCCCCCTAATCCAGTTAATAAATCTCTTCCTATCAAAAGGATGAAACAATCAAGAGCAAAGTAAAAAGAATTTTAAAAAAGAAACAAACAAACAAACAAAAAAAAACAGCTGGTCATTGATCTTGCATAAAACAGGTTCCAAAAAAGTGTGCCCCTGCCTCTTTCTTGACACCTCCATTACACTTATTTGTGCATTAAATCAGCTTTCTAAGAGGAGAGATAATAAGATATTTTCTGGCACTTCTGCTGTAGTGATCCTTCTCTAGTTTCTGTGATGAGTTTGGAAATATTTCCTTACAGTTTCTGTGATCTCCTGGCTCTGTGCCCCTTCTCTCTTCTCTGTTTTCTATATTGTCTGCATTTATTATTTTTTTGTTTTTGTTTTTTTCCTACCAGCTTTCACTATTCTCCTTGATTTATACAACTCCAATAATTTCTCTCCAATGGAAGAGAGATCCTTGTGGTCAGTTTTGAGAGGTCATTAGGGTTCAGACTACTCCAGGTGCTATACTTTCAATATAACTTACATAAACACAAATGTATGTAAGATACAACCCAATGTTAAATGCTCTTCTCAAATAATCTCACTGTGCTTCCCATAAAGTCTGGTGGCTCTTTGACAGTTATAAACTTCTGTGATCGCTCAGATGCCCCATTGATCCCCCAGACTATAAAGGACTTGTGAATGTCAGTGTTTTGCTTCTACTCACACACGTTGGGGTTGAGGGGGAAACTTCCTAGGACAGACCCTTATCCAGTTCCTCTCCTTTAATGTCCCTCAGAAGTACCTAGGTAAAAGTATCTGATGTACATTCCTTAATTGTTTTAAAGATGTGAAAAATCCCACCAAATGGAAGGAGTCAACTATTTGATGACCCCAGACTTATTGGAGCCTCAAGAGTGATAAGGCTGCCCATTGTGACATCATCTTATTACTTCACCATAAACCAATCAGAGAATTGTGCAGGAGCTGATCACATACCCTACAATCCCTCTCCTTCACCTCGGCATTAAAAATGCCTCCCAGAAACTCATCAAGGAGTTCAGACTTTTTGAGCATTAACATTTTCCTGGACTCCTAGCTTGGGCTGCGGTTGTTGTTCAGTCACTAAGCCATATCTGATTCTTCGTGACCCCATGAACTGCAGCACATCTGGCTTCTCTGTCCTTCACTATCTCCTGGAGTTTGCTCAAACTTATGCCCAACTGAGTCGCTGATGCCATACAAACATCTCATGTTCTGCTGCCCACTTCTTCTTTTGCCCTCAGTCTTTCCCAGCAACACGGTCTTTTCCAATGAGTCAGCTCTTCACATCAGGTGGCCAACGTTTTGGAGCTTCATCTTCAGCATCAGTCCCTGCAATGAATATTCAGGGTTGATTTTCTTTAGGACTGACTGGTTTGATCCTCTTACAGTCCAAGGGACTCTCAAGAGTCTTCTCCAGCAAAACAAATGGAAAGCATCAGTTCTTTGGCATTCAGCCTTTTGTATGGGCCAGCTCTCACATCTGTATCTGACTACTGGAAAAGCCATAGCTTTGACTATAGGGACCTTTGTCAGCAAGCTGTTGTTTTTACTTGGGACCTTGCAATAAATGCTGTTAGTTCCCTTCACCACAACCTGATGTCAGTAGATTGATTTTATTGAGCATGGATGAGAATACCCGTTTGGTTTGTTAAAAAAAAAAAAAAAAATCTGTCTTTTTTTTTTTTTTAAGATATACAGTCTATTCCACCTTCTATGGGGAAGATTTGGAAATATTTCAAAAAATATTCTATTACCACCATCACTTTTACAGAAAGTAATTTCATAAAGTTTTTCTTTTTTCCCCCACTCATAGGCTTTGCCTCTCAATTGTGCCTGCCACTCCAGAAATTGTGCATGTATTGTTTAACTTTCAGCACTATAAAGATGGAGAGCATGAGGTGAATACCTTTTTTTGCTTTTAAGATTTTTGGTTTATACATATAAGGCTTAGAATTTTTGTTTTTACTTTAAAATAAAATTTTCACCTGCCTATGTCTATGTTTACTTAGTCTCTTTTCATTCACAGTATTGAAGCTGAATCCAGCCTCTGTGCCCTGACACCACATTAAATCTTAGACAGAGTGTTTGGTGAAGTAGGAAAGAGTAGCTTTATTGCTTTGCCAGACAAAGGGGCCACAGTGGGCTAATGCCTTCAAAACTGTGTGTCCCAACCTGGAGAAGATAATGAGAAGTTTTATAGTAATGGCTCTAAAAGTGCAGGATCAACTCATGGACATTCTCTTGATGGTTAGTGGTAAAGTAAGTAGGAGTCTGTTCCATCAGCCTTCAGGTTGCAAACAGTCTGGGGTGTATGTGCTTGTGGGCAGCATACCACCATTAAATGTTAACTTCTCCCACCTGGGAGGGACATCAGTATCTGCTAAACAACTCATTGTTGTATGTATCGATGAGGATAAGGATGGCAAAGAATGGCAAGATGACTGAGTAGAAGGACATGTGCTCATCTTCTCCTGTGAAAACACCAAAATCTCAAATAGTAAGAGAACAATACCAAAAGAAGTTCACCTACTGTTGCAAAAGTTCTAGGCCTCACATCAGATTTCCCAATCTGGGGATCTGGCAAAGGGACTGGTCATTCCCCAGGGAATTTGACTTTGAAGGCCGGCAGGATTTGATTGCAGAACGTCCAAAGGACTCGGGAAACAGAGACTCCTGGATGGCACAGATAAAACCTTGTGCATACAAGGACCCAGGGGAAAGAAACCTTGAATCCGTAGGAGATTTGCCTGTGTTTGAGGGTCTTCTGCCGAGGCATGTGTCTGCAGTGGCCTGGTGCTGGGACAGGGACACTGGAAGCAGCAATCCTGGGAGATGCATGTTGGCAAAAGTCCTCTGGGAAGTTACCTTTAGCCCCACCAAAAAGCCTGTAGACCCCAGGTCTGGGTCACTTCCGGCCAAACAGCTAACAGGAAGGGAGCATAGCCCCACCCATTGGCAGAAAATTGGATTAAAGATTTACTGAGCACAGCCCCACCTAAGGGCAAGACCCAGCCTTCCCCTCAGACAGTTCCACCCATCACAAAGCTAGTACAAGCCTCTAAACTTCATCCATCAGAGGGCAGACAGAGAAGCAAGAACTACAATCCCACAGCCTATAGAACAAACCCCACAAACACAGAAAGTTAACCAAAATGATCACATGGATCCCAATCTGGTTGTAGCGAAGGGCCCTACATAACTCAATGAAGCTATGAGCCATACTGTGCAGGGCCACTCAGGATAGACAGGTCATGGTGGAGAATTCTGGCAAAATGTGGTCCACTGCAGAAGGGAACGGCAAACCGCTCCAGCATTCTTGCCTTGAGAACACCATGGACAGTATGAAAAGGCCACAAGATATGACACGGGAAAATGATCCCTCCAGAACAGTAGGTATCCAATATGCTACAAGGGAAGAGTGGAGAAATACTCCCAGAAAAAACAAAGAGACTAGGAAGAAGCAGAATTGATGCTAAACTGTGGTTGAGTCTGGTGGCTAACATCTAATACTGTAAAGAACAATATTGCATAGGAACCTGGAATGTTAATTCCATGAACCAAGGTAAAGTAGAAGATGGTTAAGTTAAGCAACATGGTTAAGTAGAAGATGGCAAGAGTGAAGATCAGCATTTTAGAAATCAGTGAACTAAAATGGGTGAGAATGGATGGAATTCTTTTAGATGACCATTATGTCTACTACTATGAACAAGAATCACTAGAAGAACTGGAATAGCCCTTATTTAAAAAAAGAGTCTGAAATTGAGTACTTGGGTGAAATCTCAAAAATGAAAAAACATTCTTGGTTCTTTCCCAAGCCAAACCACTCAACATCACAGTAATCCAAGTCTATACCCCATTCACTGATGCTGAAGAATCTAGTTACAATTTCTATGAAGACATACAAGACCTTCTAGAACTCACACACACACACACACACACACACACACACACACACACAAAAGATGCTCTGTTCATCATAGGGCACTGGAATGCAAAAACAGGAAGTCAAGAAATAAATGGAGTAACAGGCAAATTTGGCCTTGGAGTACAAAAAGAAGCAGGGCAATGGCTAACAGAGTTTTGCCAAGAGAATGCATTGGTCATAGCAAACACATTCTTCCAACCACACCAGGGACAACTCTACACATGGACATCACCAGATGGTTAATACCAAAATCAAATTGATTATATTCTTTGTAACTGAAGGTGGAGAAGCTCTGTACCATCAGTAAAAACAAAAACTAGGCCTGATTGTGGCTCAGATCATGAGCTCTGTATTGCAAAATTCATTCTTTAATTGAAAAAAAAAAAAAAATGAGGGAAAACCACCTAGGCCATTCATGTATGACTTAAATCAAATCCCTCATGATTACACAGTGGAAGTGATGAATAGATTCAAGGAATTAGCTCTGTTAGACAGAGTACCTGAAGAACTATGGATGGAGGTACCTAACATTGTATAGGAGGCAGTGACCAAAACCATCCCAAAGAAACAGAAATAGAAAAAGTCAAGGTGATTGTCTGAGGAGGCTTTACAAACAGCTGAGAAAAGAAGAGAATTGAAAGGCAAGGGAGAAAGGTAAAGATATTAGATAACTGAATGCAGAGTTCTGGAGAATAGCAAGGAGAAAATAAGAAAGCCTCCTTAAGTGAACAATGCAAAAAAAAAAAAAAAGAGAAACAATAGAATGGGAAAACCTAGAGATCTTTTCAAGAAATTTGGAGATAGTATGTCATGCAAAGATGGGCACAAAAAAAGACAAAAATGGCAAGCACCTAACAGAAGCAGAAGAGGTTAAGAAGAAGTGGCAAGAATACACAGAAGGACTATACAAAAAAAGGTCTTAATGACCCGGATAACCACGATGCTGGGCTCACTCACCTAGAGCCAAACATCCTGGAGTGTGAAGTCAAGAGGGTCTTAGGAAATTTTACTATGAAAAAAACTAGTGGAAGTGATGGAATTTCAGCCGAGCCACTTTAAATACTAAAATATGATGCTGATAAAGTGCTGCACTCAGTATGTCAGTAAATTTGGAAAACTTGGCAGTGGCCATAAAACTGGAGAAGGTCAGTTTTCATTCCAATCCCAAAGGACAATGCCAAAGAATTTTCAAACTACCCTAAAATTGTTCTCATTTCATATGCTGTAAGGCAATGTTGAAATCCTTCAAGATAGGCCTCAGCAGTAAGAAGTAAGAACTCAGAGATGCACAGATAAGATTCAGAAAAGACAGCGAGAAGAAGGCAGAGGAACCAGAGATCAAATTGCCAGCATCTGTTTCATCATAGAAAAAGCAAAGGAATTCCAGAAAAATATCTACTTGTGCTTCACTGACTATGCTTAAAACTTTGACTGTGTGGATCACAATAAGCTGTCAAAAATTCTTAAGATGGAATACCAGATCACCTGATCTGCCTCATGAGAAACCTGCATACAGGTCAAGAAGCAACAATTAGAACCAGACATGAAACAATTCAGTTCAGTTCAGTTCAGTCACTCAGTCATGTCCAACTCTTTGCAACCACATGGACTGTAGCATGCCAGTCTTCCCTGTCCACCACCAACACACAGAGCTTGATCAAACTCAAGTCCAATGAGTCAGTGATGCCATCCAACCATCTCGTCCTCTGTTATCCCCATCTTCACCTGCCTTCAATCCTTCCCAGAATCAGGGTCTTTTCCAATGAGTCAGCTCTTCGCATCATTGGCCAAAGACTTGAGCTCTAGCTTCAGCCTCAGTTTTTGCAATGAATATTCAGGATTGATTCCTTTAGGATTGAATGGTTTGAACTCCTTGCAGTCCAAGGGACTCCAACACCACAGTTCAAAAGCATCAATTCTTTGGTGCTCAGCTTTCTTTATGGACCATAGGGCTTCCCTCAGAGCTCAGTTGTAAAGAATCTGCCTGCAGTGCAGGAGACCTGGGTTTGATCCCTAGGTCAGGAAGACCCCATGGAGAAGTAAATGGCAATCCACTCCAGTATTCTTGCCTGGAAAATCCCATGGACAGAGGAGCCTGGTGGGCTGCAGTCCATGGGATCACCAAAAGTTGGGCACAACTGAGCAACTAACACTTCACTTCAGGACTTAGGAGTGGATGCCAGAGGAATAGCCATTTGCTATGTGAATTTCTTCTTTATGTCAGATTGCTGGCAAAGGCTGTACATTTCTCACATCCATACATGACTACTGGGAAAGCCATAGTTTTGACTAGACAGACCTTTGCTGGCAAAGTAATGTCTAGGTTGGTCATAGCTTTTCTTCCAAGGAGCAAGTGTCTTAATTTCATGGCTGCAGTCACCATCTGCAGTGATTTTGGAGCCTCCCAAAATAAATTCTATTACTGTTTCCACTGTTTCCCATCTATTTGCCATGAAAGGATGGAACCAGATGCCATGATCTTCGTTTTTTGAAGGTTGAGTTTTAAGCCAGCTTTTTTACTCTCCGCTTTCACATTCATCAAGCATCTCTTTAGTTCCTCTTCACTTTCTGCCATAAGGTTGTTGTCATCTTCTTATCTGAGGTTACTGGTTTTTCCCTCTGCAGTCTTGACTCCAGCTTGGGTTTCATCCAGCCCAGCATTTCATATGATGGTCTCTGCATATAAATTAAATAAGCAGGGTAACAATATAAAGTCTTGATGTTCTCTTTTCCCAGTTTGGAACTAGGTAATTTCTCCTTGTCCAGTTCTAATTGTTTCTTTGTGATCTGCATACAGATTTCTTAGGAGGCAGGTCAGGTGGTCTGGTAGTCCCATCTCTTTAACACTTTACCAGAGTTTGTTGTGATCCACAAAGTCAAAGGCTTTGATATAGTCAATAAAGCAGAAGTAGATGTGTTTCTGGAACTCTCTTGTTTATCTATGATCCAACAGATGCTGGCAATTTGACCTCTGGTTCCTCTTCCTTTTCTCAATCCAGCTTGAATTATCTTCACAGTTTATGTACTTTTAAAGCCTGGCTTGGAGAATGTTGAGCACTACCTTGTTAACATGTGAAGAGTGCAATTGTGCAGTAGTTTGAATATTCTTTGGCATTGCCTTTCTTTGGGATTGGAATAAAAACTGACCTTTTCCAGTCATGTGGCCACTGCTGAGTTTTCCAAATTTGCTGGCATATTGAGTGCAGCACTTAAACAACATCACCTTTTAGGATTTGAAATAGCTCACCTGGAATTCTACCACCTCTACTTGTTTTATTAATAGTGATACTTCCTAAGGCCCACTTGGCTTTGGAGTCCAGGATGTCTGGCTCTAGGTGAGTGATCACACCAACATCATTATCTGGGTCATTAAGATCTTTTTGTATAGTTTTTCTGTATATTCTTGCCACCTCTTCTTAATATTTTCTGCTTCTGTTAGGTCCATACTGTTTCTGTCCTTTAATGTGCACATCTTTGCATGAAATGTTCCCTTGGTATCTCTAATTTTCTTGAAGAGATCTCTAGTCTTTCCCATTCTATTGTTTTCCTCTATTTCTTTGCACTGATCACTGAGGAAGGCTTTCTTATCTCTCCTTGCTATTCTTTGGAACTCTGCATTCAGATGGGTATATCTTTCCTTTGCTCTTATGGTTTTAGCTTCTCTTCTTTTCTCAGCTATTTTAAGGCCTCTGCTGACAACCATTTTGCCTTTTTGCATTCATTTTTCTTAGGGATGGTCTTGATCACTGCCTCCTGTACAATGTCATGAATCTCTGTCATAGTTTTTCAGGCACTCTGTCTATTAGATCTAATTTCTTGAATCCGTTTGTGACTTCCACTGTATAATCATAAGAGATTTGATTTAGGTCTACCTGAATGGCTTAGTGGTTTTCTTTCTTCAATTGAAGTCTGAATGTGACAATGCAAAGTTCATGATTTGAGCCACAGTCAGCTCCCAGTCTTTTTTTTTTTTTTTTTTTACCGACTGTATAGAGCTTCTCTATCTTTGGCTACAAAGAATATAATCAATCTGATTTAGGTATTTACCATCTGGTGATGTCCATGTGTAGAGTCGTCTCTTGTGTTGGTGTTTTCTATGGCCAGTGCATTCTTTTGGCAAAACTCTATTAGCTTTTGCCCTGATTCATTTTGTACTCCAAGGCAAATTTGCCTGTTACTCCAGGTGTTTCTTGACTTCCTACTTTTGCATTCCAGTCCTGTATAATGAAAAGGACATCTTTTTTTGAGTGTTAGTTCTAAAAGGTCTTGTAGGTCTTCATAGAACTATTCAACTTGGCTTCTTTGGCATTAATGGTTGGGACATCAACTTGGATTACTGTGATATTGAATGATTTGCCTTGGAAATGAACAGAGATCATTTTTTGAGGTTGCACCCAAGTACTGCATTTTGGACTCTTCTGTTACCTATTAGAGCTACTCCATTTCTTCTAAGGGATCCTGCCCACAGAAGTAGATATAATGGCCATCTGAATTAAATTTGCCTTTTCCTGTCCGTTTTAGTTCACTGATTCCTAAAGTATCAATGTTCACTCTAGCCATCTCCTGTTTGACCATTTCCATTTTACCTTGTTTCATGGACCTAACATTCCAGGTTCCTATGCAATATTGCTTTAGAGCATCAGACTTTACTTCCATCACCAGTCACATCCACAACTATGTGTTGTTTTTGCTTTGGCTCCATCCCTTCATTCTTTCTGGAGTTATTTTTCCACTTTTCTCCAGTAGCACATTGGGCACCTACCAACCTGGGAATTCATCTTTCAATGTTCTATCTTTTTGCCTTTTCATACTGTTCATGGGGTTCTCAAGGCAAGAATACTGAGGTAGTTTTTCATTCCCTTCTTCAGTGGACCACGTTTTGTCAGAACTCTACACCATGACCTGTCCATCTTGGTTGGCCCTATGTGGCATGGCTCATAATTTCACTGAGTTAGACAAGGCTGAAACATGAAACAATGGATTGGTTAAAAATTGAGAAAGGAGTATGCAAGGCTGTATATTTTCACCCTGCTTGTTTAACTTATATATGAATTTGTTGTTGTTGTTGTTCAGTCAGTAAGTTGTGCCCCATCTTTGTGACTCCATGGACTGCAGCATGCCAGGCTTCCCTGTCCATCAACACCTACTGGAGCTTACTCAAACTCATGTCCATTGAGTTGCCAGCTATTCAACCATCTCTTTTTCTCCCTTCTCCTCCTGCCCACAATTTCTTCTAGCAACAGGGTCTCTTCCAATGAGTCAATTCTTCCCACTAGGTGGCCAAGGTTTTGGAGCTTCAGCTTCAGCATCAGTATTTCCTGTGAATATTCAGGGTTGGTTTCCTTTAGGACTGACTTGTTTGCTCTCCTTGTTGTCCAAGGGACTCTCAAGAATTTTCTCCAACACCACAGTTCAAAAGCATCCATTCTTTAGTACTCTGAGAGTACATCATGTGAAATGCCAGACTGTATGAATCACAAACTGAAATCAAGATTGCAGCAGTCTTTGATATGCAGGCAATACCATTCTAACTGTACAAAGCAATTAAGAACTAAAGATCCTCTTGATGAAAGTGAAAGAAGAGAGTGAAAAGGCTGGTTTAAATCTCAACTTTCAAAAAAGCAGCATCATGGCAACTGCTCCCATCACTTTATGGCAAATAGAAGGGGAAAAAGTTGAAACAGTGACAAATTTTATTTTCCTGGGCTCCAAAACCACTGTAGACAGTGACTGCAACCATGAATTAAAACATGCTTGCTTCTTGGAATAAAAGTTATGACAATTCTAGACAGCGTATTATAAAGCAGAGACATCACTTTGCTGACAAAGGTCTATATAGTCAAAGTGATGGCTTTTCTGGTAGTCATGTATGGATATGAGAGTTGGACCATAAAGAAGTCTGAGCACCAAAGATTTGATACTTTCGAGCTGTGTTGCTGGAGAAGACTCTTGAAAGTCCCTTGTACTGCAAGGAGATCAAACTCGTCAATCCTTTAGGAAATCAACCCTGAATATCCATTGGAAGGGTTGATGCTGAAGCTGAAGCTCCAAAACTTTGGCCACCTGATATGAAGAGCCAACTCGTTGGAAAAGTCCCTTATGCTGGGAAAGACTGAAGGCAGGAGTTGAAAGGGAGAACAGAGGATTTAGATGGTTGGATGGCATCACCGACTCAATGGACATGAGTTTGAGTAAACTCCAGGAGACAGTGAAGGACAGGAAACCTGGCATGCTGCAGTCCATGGGGTACCAAAGTGTTTGGTGAGGTATCAGGACTTTGCCTTAAAGCTTCAGTTTTGTTTCTCTTGACTATTTCTCCCTTGTCTCACATCCACTCCTTTTCCTAATTAACAGCTGCTTGAATAAGTCCTTTGGAAATCAGGGAAGGTCATGGAGCTGAATGAAAATTATTTCTAGTAATTAAAGAAATGGGGGACACAGAAACTTTCTGTACACAGGAACCCCACAGGGTCTTGCTTGGTAACAGTATCTGTTATTCACTGAAACTCATCTCTTCCTAACTTCTCAAGCAAACCTATATATGTGTGTGAGCAAAATATATTAGGACAGAAAGGAGAAGAACAATACGTGACAGAGCAAATTAACTTTCAATTCTGTGTAGACATAAACCACAGTTTGTAAGGATGACAATGAAAAATGTAAATCATTAGGATATCTTAGAATATTTTTGTTTTATCTCCATGGGTTTTGCAATGTTTTTGTGTTCATTCTTTTCTTTATTGTGTCACTTTCAGCCTGCTCTCTTCTCTAATTCTGCATCATCCGGCTCTGTCTTCTACTTTCTTATCTCTTCCTTTTTGTCTGAATGTGAGAACATTTTCTTGATTTGCTTTTTCAGGGTATTATTTGCTTGTCTTCTTTTCTTTTTCTTTTTTTTCTGCTACAATCAATGTGCTATTTTTCCTCAGCCATTTTGCTTTTTACTGAAACAATATTTCTTATTTGATATTGTTCATAGATGGGTCTTTTGAATCTAACTACATGTTTGACTTCTTTTTATGTTTTTTTTTTTTTTTTCAATTTTACTGTTATAGAACACACATTTAGCTGTTTGCTGCTCAAAAGTGAATATTTGAGAAATGAGTGTTGGTTGGAAAGGAAAGATTGCTTTAGTCAAGAGGCTGGCAACCAGAGAAGATGGTAGGTTTGTGTCCAAGAAGCAACTCCAAAGATTCTTCTCTACCATGAACATTTTTAAAGGGAATATCATTCTAGGAGGAGATCAGAGTGTTCATTATCTTCCACTGTGTGTAGACTTTCTGCTGACTGGTTAGAGGTAAGGCCACAGGGTAGTGTCCTAGGAATCCTGTGCTCAGCATGAAGTTACCATTTTCCATCTGGTTGCCTACCTTATTTCCTGCTGAAGAAGTCAAAGATATTGTTAAGTATATTCCCTGAGGAGGAACCAAGCCTCTGTTCCATGCTACACTATTGTTTCCTGAATTCTCCTTTATTTCTGCATCCCTTCCCTCCCCTGAGTAGCAATTGTTAGAATCTGCACTTTGGATCTCAGGGACAGTCAAGAAGGGTGAAAAAGAAACAGTGAAAAGTGAAAGTAGCTTAGTCATGGCCAACTCTTTCCAACCCCGTGGAACTCTCCAGGCCAGAATACTAGAATGGGTAGCCTTTCCCTTCTCCAGGGGATCTACCCAAGCGAGGGATTGAACCCAGGTCTCCTCCCAGGTAAATTATTGCAGGTGAATAATTTACCACAAGGGAAGCCTAAGAATACTGGAGTGGGTAACCTATCCCTTCTCCAGCAGATCTTCCTGACTCAGGATTTGAACTGGGGTCTCCTGAATTGCAGGTGGATTCTTTACCAACTGAAGTCTCAAGGAGGGTTAATGAAGCCTATTTCCAATCAACAAGAAATTGGAAACATGGAAAGGATTCATACTCAGGAGGGCCCCATAGGGTCCTACTCAGTTTCATTAACATGTGTGTCCTTGAAATGGGACAACTGACTTTGAATACTATTTTCCTGTGCTTAATTACTAAAGTTAACAAATTCCTCTTGCTCCTATTTTGGTGTTATTGTTGTTCAGTGGCTCAGTCATGTCTGACTCTTTGCGACCCCATGGACTGCAGCACGCCAGGTTTCTCTGTCCTTCACCATCTCCCAGAACTTACTCAAACTCATGTCTATTGAGTCAGTGATGCTATTCAACCATCTTAACCTCTGTCATCTCCTTCTCCTTCTGTCTTCAATATTCTGATGATATATTTGCAAAACATGCTATATATGTAACTAAGATGGATCAGATATTTTTATAATTATCTGTTTACATTATTAAAATCTGTACAAAGAAAGCTGGCATTTTCCTCATTTTGCTAATTTAGAAAGTTCATGTGTTTGAAACTGTTATAAAGTAAGTTACAACCTGATGAGGTTACAGAGTAAAAAGTTTTATTGTCAAAGGAAATGATTTTTCTTGTTTATTTTTATACTTTTTCTGTTTATGTGGCAATGATTAATTGAAATAATAATCACACCATTCCTAAATGTCACAACTATTGCTCATTTGGAGTCTTTTGAGCTCTTCAGCTTAACATCTGGAGTCAGGGTAAGCTGGCATGCCTGCAGCATCCAGCAATTGCTTCATGATCTGCACTCCCAGCCAAGAGTGTGTATTACAGTTGAAAGTTGTGGTACCCTGACCTGGACAAACCAGGCTGTGTAACTGAATAGAATTCTGTTTTGTTTTTGTTTTTAGTTTGAGGACAATCGCTTTATAATACTGTGTAGATTTTTGTCATACAGCAACATAAATAAGCCATTGCTACTGCTACTGCTAAGTCACTTCAGTCGTGTCCGACTCTGTGCGACCCCATCCCTGGGATTCTCCAGGCAAGAACACTGGAGTGGGTTGCCGTTTCCTTCTCCAATGCAAGAAAGTGAAAAGTGAAAGTGAAGTCGCTCAGTCATGTCTGACTCTTCGCGACTCCATGGACTGCAGCCTACCAGGCTCCTCCGTCCATGGGATTTTCCAGGCAAGAGTACTGGAGTGGGGCTCCACTGCCTTCATATATCCCCTCCCTATTGAGCCCCGCCCCCCATCTCACTGCTCAAGGTCAACGCAGAGTGTCAGGCTGGACTCCCTATGTTACAGAGCAATTTCACTCTAGCTCTCTATTCTTCTTGCGTTTCTGTGTTTATGTCAATGCTGTTCTCTCAATTCATCTCACTCTCTCCATCCTCCACTGTGTCCACAAGTTCATTCTCTGCATCTGGGTCTCTATTCCTGTCCTGCAAATAGGTTCATCAGTACCATTTTTCTAGATTCCATATATATGTGTCAATATAAATAACTAATACAGGAAGAGTTTCCAATAGGTAAATGGATGTATTACTAATGTTTAAGTAACAATAAAACTTAACCAGAGCCTGATTCCCCTCTCTGTCTGGCATATCGTCCAGTAAGGTAATGCATCCCTCTTTAGGCACCCAATTCTTGAATGAAATTGAGCACTTGCAGCCAGAGTTCTGCGTGCTGCCATCCAGAGAATGTCCTGAAATGTGTAAATGTAAGACTTATTAGGGACTGAAAGTGAAAATGTTAGTCAC
This sequence comes from Cervus canadensis, assembly GCF_019320065.1. Lineage (NCBI taxonomy): Eukaryota > Metazoa > Chordata > Mammalia > Artiodactyla > Cervidae > Cervus > Cervus canadensis. The sequence continues at coordinate 55,967,701 of NC_057386.1, read as the reverse complement.
TCAGGCATGTCTGACTCTTTGCGACCCTGTGGACTGTAGCCCACCAGGCTCCTCTGTCCATGGGATTCTCCAGGCAAGAATACTGGAGTGGGTTGCCATGCCCTTCTCCAGGGGATCTTCCAATCTCAGGGATCAAACCCAGGTCTCCCACATTACAGGCAGATTCTTTATCATTTGAGCTGCCTGGGAAGCCTATTAGGGACTGGTATAGCATAATTTTAAGAATTTCAGAGTCTAAATCCTGGTAATACATTAAATTTTAGAAGTTTTTTGTTCCTGAATACTGATGTTCAGGCCCCAATCCAGACTAATTAAGATAGAAGGTCTATGAAATTGCTATTTAAGAATTTTCTCCCTGGTGATTCTAATATATAGTGAAGATTAAGAATTACTGTTTTGGAGCCAATATCTGTATCATTTATTTCCCCTTGTTGACAAGCTGTATGATCAAGTCACATCATCTGGATTTATCTTAGAAAAGAGAATAAGACTACCGTCATGACAAAGGTGATAAACAGGTTGCTATAAAGAGATGTCTGTGTGTGTGAAGTTGGGGCTACAGGGTGTGCAAGGCCAGTCACGTTCTTCTTGAGAGAGATCTTTTTGCCTGAGATAAGATAATAATTATTTACTTGGTTCAATCAATATGATGTATTAAAGTTATCCTTACCTTTCTAGAAGAGAGATGCTTTCAGATTATTAAAACATCAATTTTCTAGTAGCTCACTTAAAAGGCGGCATGTAGGGGACGACAAAGTGAGTGAGGATGCGGCAAACAAAAAACAATAGTAAGGTATAGCTATTCTCATGACTCGTGAAACGTGGCGGGGGCAGGGGGAGAATCCCATCCAAGTGCTGTAATTGCTATGATAATAAAGAGAAGTCCAGAGCAATATGCACTTAGCTCAGACTTTACATGTGTATATACGTGGGTGGGGATCAGGGAAACTTTTGTGGGGAATCAGCAGTCTTTGCTGTAAAGAGGATGGTGTGGAAAGCACTAAATAAAACACAGAAGCCAAGGAATCTAGGTATAAATCAGAAACTTTCTAGAAACTTACATAATTCTAGCGGAATTCTCAAGTCTCCTTTCCTCAAACTTAAAGCTGATATGGCAATAATTGGCATCTGTAACTTTTCAGATATAGTGTGAAACAAAGTCATGTAATCATGTATTTTAAAGCAAACTGGTAGTTACCAAGGGCTTGGTAAAGAACCCGCCTGCCAATGCAGGAGACATAAGACTCAGGTCCGATGCCTGGGTTGGGGAGATCTGTTGGAGAAGGCAGCGTAACCCACTCCAGTATTCTTGCCTGGTGAATCCCCAAGGACAGAGGAGCCTGGTGGGCTTCAGTCATAGGTCCAAAAGAGTTGGGCATGAGAGAAGTGACTTAGCATGCATGCATGCATGTACATGTCATGGGCGCTAGTGGTAAACAATCTGTCAGCCAATTCAGTAAATGTTAGAGACAGCAGTTCAATCCCTGTATCGGGAAGATCCCCAGGAGTAGGAAATGGCAACCTGCTCCAGTATTCTTGCCTGGAAAGTCCCATGAACAAAGGAGCCTGGCAGGGTACTGTCCATAGTGGCCAGACACACTCTTTGTGTCCAACATCACAAAGAGTCGGACACGACTGAGCATGCACACAGGACTCATGTTACTTATAACTTTGTGCTTTCTTTTAATGTCATGGCACAAAATCTGTCCATAACAAAATATAGAAAACATGGCTGAAAACTTGGCAAACAAATATAACAGGGAGGACAAACTGCATTTCAATGAACGCTAATCATCTAATTAATAGTTATGTATATCTTGACTTTGATTTTCACAATTTAGTCAAAATAACTTTTTTGGTGATAGATAAGTGATATCTATCCTAGCACAGATTTCCTCAGAGGGAACACTACTGTTCCAGTTCCAGGAGGAAAAAGGACTAGAAGGGGAAAGTTACAGATTCGCCTCTTCATTTCACATCACCACTCCTATGGAGGAGGAATTCTCAACAATTGACACAAAGTGATCAGCAACCTGAGAGAATGAGAAAGAGATACATTCCTCACAAGTCATCTTTTTTTTAAACTTCCTTCTCTTCCTTGTCACATGCCACCAAGCCTCTACAATGGTCTTAGTTTGGTAAGAATATATGTATTTGCATTGTACTGTGCACTGCACTTTAGAATCACAGTTTTTCCTAATTATCATTAAATCCATAATTATGCAACATAAACAACACACCAGTTTACAGTTGATGCTTGAGGCAAAATTGCAGTGGTAACAAACAGTCGATGGTTGACAGCAATAAATAATCTCTCCTGTTTATACATTGTGACTCTGCTTGCCTCTGTTCCATTCAAACAAGATGTTTATTTTCATTCTGAGGTCAAGCTGATTGGCTTCTAACTGGAGTATGCCATTCACATGCCAGTGATCAAGAACAGAAATGGGCTTGAATTGACCATACCATCACCCTTAAACTGCTACTTGGTTATGGAAAGCATTATATTTTCTCATATTCCATTGACCACTTCATTTGTTACCATAAAACCTAAAGTCAGTGAAGGTGGGATATATAATTTGCCCATAGAATACATGTGCAAATACACATCATGTACACATCAAATACACAGAATACATCACGATTATGAACAGAGAAGCCTAATCCTAGTTTATGTGTTAGTTGCTCAATTGTGTCTGATGCTATGACCCCATGGACCTTAGCCCACCAGCCTCCTCTGTCCATAGAATTCTCCAGGCAAGAATACTGGTATCAGTAGCCATTCCCTTCTCCAGGAGATCTTCCCCACTCATCAATCAAACCCAAGTCTCCTGCCTTGCAGGCAGATTCTTTGCCATCTGAGCCACCAGGAAAGCCCCACTCCTAGAATAAGGAAGGGAAAAGTAATACAATTTAATATTAGCCAGGTAGCATTTGTTCCAGAAGAAATTTAAAATGCAATCAGCTGTCTGAGCTAAGTAAGTGACACCCATATAAGAGCATGTAGAACAAGAAAGGGAAATAGAAGAATTTTTACTTTAGTTATTACAGATTAGAAGTATAAAAAATAATGAAATTTTATTTTTCATTTCCCCCCCCTGGGAACTTAATAATAAAAGAAATTATATGTTATTCAAAACTAAATGGTCTATTGCAACACATACGAGTGCTTTGAGTGTCACACCACTCCCTGGTCCGAGGAAGATGAGGCAGATTTCACATTTGCTATAAAGTAGGGTTGCATTAGCTCAGTATGATCTCCTGTCTCCTAGTAAATAGACAAGGAGGCTTTGCAAGAAGAAGCAAGGGGAGTCTGTAGTTTACCTGCTACATTTCTCTTTGCTCTGTTAAAGATCCCTTCCCAAGAGGAGCATGTTAAGTGGCTCATGGTTTCTGATGATGCCTTCTCTGACTTTCTCTTGCATTTACAAACTGTAAAGCAGGCCATGACCCCTAGACAGTAGGTTAGTCAAAATGCTCAGAATTTGGTTTACAGATCCAGAGGCCCCAGGCGCTACTCCCCTAAGGTCTAGAGCAGGTCTAGATGCTCAACATCACTCATTATCAGAGAAATGCAAATCAAAACCACAATGAGGTACCATTACATGCCAGTCAGGATGGCTGCTATCCAAAAGTCTACAAGCAATAAATGCTGGAAAGGGTGTGGAGAAAAGGGAACCCTCTTACACTGTTGGTGGGAATGCAAACTAGTACAGCCACTATGGAGAATAGTGTAGGGATTTCTTAAAAATCTGGAAATAGAACTGCCATATGACCCAGCAATACCACTCCTGGGCATACACACCAAGGAAACCAGATCTGAAAGAGACACATGTGCCCCAATGTTCATCGCAGCACTGTTTATAATAGCCAGGACATGGAAGCAACCTAGATGCCCATCAGCAGATGAATGGATAAGGAAGCTATGGTACATATACACAATGGAATATTACTCAGCCATTAAAAAGAATTCATTTGAACCAGTCCTAATGAGATGGATGAAGCTGGAGCCCATTATACAGAGTGAAGTAAGCCAGAAAGATAAAGACCAATACAGTATACTAACACATATATATGGAATTTAGAAAGATGGTAACGATAACCCTATATGCAAAACAGAAAAAGAGACACAGAAATACAGAACAGACTTTTGGACTCTGTGGGAGAAGGCGAGGGTGGGATGTTTCGAGAGAACAGCATCGAAACATGTATATTATCTAGGGTGAAACAGATCACCAGCCCAGGCTGGATGCATGAGACAAGTGCTCGGGCCTGGTGCACTGGGAAGACCCAGAGGAATCGGGTGGAGAGTGAGGTGGGAGGGGGGATCGGGATGGGGAATACATGTAAATCTATGGCTGATTCATGTCAATGTATGACAAAAACCACTACAATATTGTAAAGTAATTAGCCTCCAACTAATAAAAATAAATGAAAAAATAAATAAATAAATAAAAAGATAGTGGCAATAAATTTGTTAATATAGTTTATTCAGCCTAATATATTCAAACTATTATTTTGTCTACATGTAATCAGTATAAAATTATGAAAAATATCTTTGTTTTATTTATTAAATATTTGAAATCCAACTTATATTTAATAGAGCACATCTCAGTTCTGACAAGCCACAGTGCGATGCTAATGAGACATGTGCGCCCAGGGACACTTATTAGACAGTGCAGGTCTAGAGAACTGTTGTTTCCTCTGGAGGTTGAAAGAGTTTGCAATTTCAAATAATTCTCTTAACCAAAGCAGTTCTGAGGGTACATACTACAAAATAGAATGCCAGCAGGACTACACTTTTTTTATTTGTAAAAGGAGAGCTTATACTCAGCTTCCTCTGCTTCTTTGTATCTGCCTTCATTCGCTCCAGCATTCCAGTTACTAAATTAAGAAGTCTGACTACAGTATACCTGTATCTATATTCTCCTGAAAGGGGAGGTCAGTATGAGTTTTGATTTCAGTCTTCTAAATTATGAGTTGATAAATAAGTGAACTGCTCATGGTAAAGTTTGCTGCATTTTTAAGGGCATGGGATATTTCATAACAATTTAACAGAAAAAGAAATTCAACATATATTTCAACTAAGTATGAATGTAACATCTTTACAGTTACATTTCATTTCATTTACTTTTAATAGCAAATTATTATTTATTAAGTCATATTCTAGCTAAAGTGCAAAGCTCAGCTGAAGGTGATGTATACACATAGTGCAGTAAAAAGGGACATTTAACATTCCAAAAATAAAGTTTACATACCACTGACCTTTCCACTTGATATAGTTGATATTGATCAATAAAGATAATTAATTTTCAGTTGCAGTGTAATGTCATAGTGTGTTCTTATTCACAATAATAGAGAACTTTATCTGACTGCCAATAGAATTAAAAAAATCCAATTAATTAAGTTCCAAGGTCTCACAAGAATAATTATCAAAGCATAGAGATATCTTACTTGTAAAGTTATTACATAGAGACTTTAGCAGTAATTTCAACTATTCTATCAGCTATTAAAAGTTAAGAAAAGAAAGGTGCTTTGAACACTCATACATGTTTTTACCCACTTTATATTCTCATCTAAGTCTTTAAAACACAAGAAACTAATTGTATGTTTCAATTATAAACCATAATTGCATATAACCTCAGATGAAATCACCCTTATGGCAGAAAGCAAAGAGGAACTAAAGAGCCACTTGATGAAAGTGAAAAAGGAGAGTGAAAGAGCTGGCTTAAAACTCAACATTCAAAAAATTAAGATCATGGCATCTGGTCCCATCATGTCATGGCAAATAGATGGGGAAACAATGGAAAGAGTGACAGACTTTATTTATTTATTTACTTTGCTCCCAAATCACTGCAGATGGTGACTGAAGCCAGGAAATTTAAAGACTCTTTCCCCTTAGGAGAAGGATAAGTCCAACCTAGACAGCATATTAAAAAGCAGAGACGTTACTTTGCTGACAAAGGTACATATGGTAAAGCTATAGTTTTTCCAGTGGTAATGTATGGATGTGAGAGTTGGACCATAAAGAAGGTTGAACACTAAAGGATTGATGCTTTTGAACTGTGGTGTTGGAGAAGACTCTTGAGAGTCCCTTGGACTGCAAGAAGATCCAACTAGTCCATCCTAAAGGAAATCAGTCCTAAATATTCATTGGAAGGACTGATGGTGAAGCTGAAGCTCCTGTAGTTTGGCTACCTGATGTGAAGAATTGACTTATTTGAAAAGACCCTGATGTGGGAAACATTGGAGGCAGGAGGAGAAGGGGAAGACAGAGGATGAGATGGTTGGATGGCATGACCAACTCAATGGAAGTGAGTTTGAGCAAGTTCTAGGAGATGGTGAAGGACAGGGAAGCCTGCAGTCCATGGGGTCACAAAGAATCATACACAACTGAGCAACTGAACAGCAACAAAGACTCTACAGCTAGGGCTTCCCTAGGGCCTCAGACAGTAAAGAATCTGCCTGCAATGCAGGAGACCCAGGTTCAACCCCAGGGTTGGGAAGATCCCCTGGAGAAGGAAATGGCAACTCACTCCAGTAGTCTTTCCTGAGAAATCCCATGGACAGAGGAGCCTGGTGGGCTACAGTCCATACAGTGACAAAGATTAGGACATGACTGAGTGACTAACACTTTCTTTCTTTCTACAATATTATGGAATCCAGCATATATACTCAGTACAACATTATGGAACTCAGCATATATACTCAGGCACTTAAAATTCAGATATCCATTATTGACTACAGATTGCCTTTATTTTGCTTTTCCATACCATGAACTAATTTTAGAAGCATTTTTTAAAAAATGTTATTAGAGTATAGCTGATTTAAAAAGTTGTGTTAGTTCCTGCTATACAGCAGTGTATCAGCTAAAGATACAGATATATCCACTTTTTTATATTCTTTTCCCCATATAAGTCACTACAGAATATTGAGAAGAGTTTCCTGTGTTATACATCAGGGCTTTATTAGTCATCCATTTTATAATTACCAGCGTTTATTTGTCAATCCCAGCCTCCCAGTTTATCCCTACCCCAATCTTCCCCCCGGTAACCATAAGTTTGTTTTCTACATCTGTGATTCTTTTTGTTTTGTAAATAAGTTCATCTGTACCATTTTTTTTTAGACCCCACATATAAGTGATATCTTGTTATATTTGTCTTTTTCTGTCTGACTTATTTCACTCAGTATGATAAACTCTAGGTCTATCCATCTTGGTACAAATGGTACTATTTCATTCTTTTTATGGCTGAATAATATTCCATTGTATAGATATACCATATCTTCTTTATCCATCCCGCCCCTAAATATCTATTGACAGAGGAATGGATACAGAAGATTTCAAGGATCTATGAAATAATCATTAAAATCATAGGTGCTAGAGTCAAGAATATCTAGATTCAAATCTTAGCTATATCACTTTCTAGGTCTATAATCTTTAATAGCCTATTAAAATGTTTTATGCTTTATTTTTTATCTGTAAAAAGAAGATAATATTAATTAACTCATAAAGTTGGGTGAGGATTAGTGTAACTAATGGATGTAAAATTATTCAGAACAGTTTTTGGTATAGAGGAAGTAATCAGTAAACATTTGGTGATGGTATTTTACTAACAGTAGTAATAGTATTACTACTGTAATGTCACTACCTATACATTTGCACATATAGTTTTGGGTTTCTTTTGTTTTGTTTTTTGTTTGTTTGTTTCCACATGGTACTTCTTGTAGAATCTTACTTCCCCAGCCAGGGATAAAATTTGGGCCTTTGACAGTGAAAGTACAAAGCCCTAACCAGCTAATCACCAAAGAATTCCCAGTGCATATAGTATTTGGATCACCTTTTAATTAATAACTAAAAATATCTGCATTCCAGAATGTTTTTTACTCAAATTGAAGTTACTTTAGTTTTTATTAAAAAATTAGCTGTTAATCAAAAAGATAAATTAAAACGCATACTGCTTGTCTATTCCATGAGGGCATTCTATTTAAAGAGTTCCTCAGTAAATATCACATATTATTCTTGTTATTTTATTATTAATTATCTACCTATCTAGATACTCTGAGTTTTAACCTTTGAACCACTTACAGAACCATAAATTAATGAACCAGTGACCATTTTATGTATCACCACTAAAAGACTTTGTCCTTTATCATTATCAATGTAAGTAAAGATTATTCATTAATTCAGTTACTTTTAAAAACTCTTTACAATGAAGCTGAACACTGTGAGGAATATTGAGGTTAAGAACAAAGTCTCAGTTCTCTAGGACTTTGCAGTCATAAATCAATGATTTCCAGGAAAGGATTTGTAATTGAGGTTATTGAGCAAAAATATTCACATTTCTCTTTATATGCTTATTTCATCATATTAAATGTCTATTTTGTACATATTTTATTTAGTGCAAACATAAGTATATGGAAAGTTGTACATGAATATTTTTTCAGAAATAAAAATGTTCATATATTAGAAAAGTTTAAAAATTATAATGATGCAGGCACATGATATAACTGCTTGGAGATCATAGTATAAAGAAGTCTAATTACCTATGAAAAATATGATTACATAAATACATAAAATAGGGAATGATAGAGAAGATAAATCTTCTAAGCCTGGAAGTTTAGAGAACACTAACTCCTGGTGATCATGCTTATGGTTTATGAAAAACGAATTGTCTGCCTTCAGAGTGAAAGACTGGAAGAGATAAATGACATTTGTACATATTTAAGGCTGAGTCTGCCACATCTGAATGGCATGGAATTAAGGATTATGAATGAAAATATTTGTATGATTGATACGAAGAGAATGTAGGAATCAGGTATCTTGAACAGTAAGCAGGAACTAGATCACTGAGAACTTTGTATGTCATGCTTAGGAGTTGATATTTCATTCTGTGGGCAATTGAAAATTATCAGAATTTAAATAATGGGGAGATGTGTTCAGATCTGAATTTTAGAAAATTTAAAATGTTGAGATTTAATATTTATCTACTGTTATTGTGAATTGGGCACAGTGCTGTATATTTCATATACATTATATAATTAAATTTAATGTTCATTTTCTGTGAGATAAGAACTATTACTAGGCCTGTTTATAGATGAATAAAGAATAAAGAAGATAACTAACATGCCCAAAGCAAATAACTAATATATGATGGTGTAGGACTCAAAACTATGTTCTCTCAATTTTGTTAGTAAGGTGAAGTACAGTGTAAGACTGGAGACTATTAATAAACAGCTGTAAGCACACCAAGAAGAGATGATGAGAGTATAAGCGACCGTACTGAGCTAGGAGTAGGCATTGAGATTAGGGATTGAAATCAGTTCAGCAAATACTTAAGAAGTGTCGCTTGTGTGTGTGTGTGTGTGTGTGTGTGTGTGTGTGTGTGTAGTCGCTGTGTGCCTGTGTAACCCCATGGACTGTTCCTCCAGGCTCCTCTGTCCATGGGGCTTCTCCAGGAAAGAATACTGGAGTGGGTTGCCATGCCCTCCTCCAGGGGATCTTCCCAAATCAGGAATTGAACCCAGGTCTGCTGCATTGCATGTGGATTCTTTGCCATCTGAGGCACTGGGGAAGCCCAAGAATACTGGAGTGGGTAGTCTATCCTTTCTCCAGGGGAACTTCCCAACCTAGGAATCGAACCAAGACCTCCTGCATTGCAGGAAGATTCTTTACCAGCTGAGCTACCCGGGAAGCCTGTCCCTTGTGTGAACAGGTAGAATTCAATGCGGCCACTGCATATTCTGGCAGCACAAGTATAGGCTATATTGTCCATTATGACATTCAATGTTTGGCCACTCAAAAAAATCTTAGATTAATTTTCATGAAAATGGATGCATTTCTTGATAAACAGTAAGATTTCTTTTATGAAATGATATTTTTTATATTAAAAAAGTAAAACAATTGAAAAAGTTAAAGTAGCTTCTAATCATATGAATTTTTATAAATTCCAAGCAAAATTTATTACCAAGACTCCTTAGTAAACACACTTCTTCATACCCTGATCCCTATATTTTTTATTAAAAGATCAATAACATGTATCTTAGCAACCACAACTGGATTCAAGGCACTTGGGAAAGTCTTGGCAGACTTCAAGATCAAAATGCTCTAAGCTTAGAATGAATGCCAAGAAATTATATGCCTCTTTGCTTCTCAAATGCAGTAAAGAATTTGTATAGATGAAAATATAAAGAAAAAAATTAAAGGAAAAAGGGAAGAGGAAGAAATAAAGGTGGAATGAAAAATTGATAACAAATAGATGAATAATTGTTCAATTATGACAAACTAGAATGATCTAATTTATTTTTTTCTAAATTTATTTATTTTAATTTGGAGGCTAATTACATTATTGTAGTGGTTTTGCCATACATTGACATGAATCTACCATGGGTGTACCTGTGTTCCCCATCCTGAATCCCCCTCCCCATCGCATCCCTCTGGGTCATCCCAGTGCACCAGCCCTGAGAACCCTGTCTCATGTGTTGAACCTGGACTAACGATTCGTTTCACATATGATAATATACATGTTTCAATGCCTAGAATGATCTAATTTAGTTAAATATGAATTTAGGTATCCATCTAAAGCCAGTAAATAGTTGGCTAACTTTTGGGCTTGGGACCACATCTATGGGAAGAAATTAGTATATAGTTAATGGTTACAGAAGATAAAATGAAGATGACATTAAGCATGAACAAAACTTACCAATGTCCACACAAATATTGGAGATAATGTCTACATAGTATTTCAAAGACAAAAGGATAAGAAGCAAAGGGAATGTAGATTTTCCTATTGGGGCTAGATATTAATAGTCAAATGCCTCACTATCAAAGTCATAAGAATGAAGTTAAAGCAGAGCAGTAGAAAATGTTGATATGCTTATTCTTGTTTCTATACCTGAAGAAATTAGAGAACAACTCTAAGGAGAGACTTTAAGTTTCCAATGGCTATATCAAAGCCAGAATCTCTTACTGTCCTAAAGGTGAAACAAGACAGACAATGCATATGGTTGTTGTTCAGCCACTCAGTTGTGTCTGACTCTTTGCAACTCCATGGACTGCAGCATACCAGGCTTCCCTGTCCTCCGCTATCTCCCCGGATTTGCTCAAACTCATGTCTATTGAGTCAGTGATACCATTCAACTATCTCATCCTTTATCATTCCCTTCTCCTCCTGCCTTCAATCCCTCCCAGCACCAGGGTCTTTTCTAATGTGTAGTCTCTTCGCATCAGGTAGCCAAAATATAGGAGCTTCAGTTTCAGCATCAGTCCTTCCAGTGAATATTCAGGACTTATTTCCATTAGGATGGACTGGTTGGATCTCCTTGAAGCCCAAGGGGCTCTCAAGAATCTTCTCCAACACCACAGCTCGAAAGCATCAATCCTTCAGCACTCACTCAGCCTTCTTTTTGGTCCAACTCTCACATCCATACATGACTACTGGAAAAACCATAGCTTTGACCAAAACGAGCTTGGTCAGTAAAGTAATGTGTATGCTTTTTAATATGCTATCTAGGTTTGTCACAGCTTTTCTTCTGAGGAGTGAGCATTTTTTAATTTAATGGCTGTAGTCACCACCTGCAGTGATTTTAGAGCCCAAGAAAATAAAGTCTGTCACCGTTTCCATTGTTTCCCCATCTATTTGCCATGAAGTGATGGGACCAGAAACCATGACCTTCATTTTTTGAATGTTGAGTTTTAAGACAGTTTTTTCACTCTCCTCTTTCACCTTCATTAAGAGGCTCTTTAGTTTCTCTTAGCTTTCTGCCATTAAGGTGTCCTAAAGGTAAAACAAGACAGCAATGCAGATGGTAGGAATTCCCTAAGATTTGGGATTGGCCCATGAAGTACAGAAAAGATTAAAAAGGTGAGATATTCTAGTGAATATTGCTGATAGAGTGCATGTATATTAATTTGCCTGATGAATCCTAAATTTATCAACCTATATGAATTATTTTAACTTAGAGTAGAAAACATTTAAAGTATGGTAGATTGAAACCCATAAGAATTACTTAATCTATTCATTTTGACTCACAACTTTGATCATTATGTTCATATTCTATGAGTCAGAGAAAATGAAATGCGCCCAAATTTTTATAATCAATATGCTTCAATAACTTTGAGAATGGATCTTAACAAAACATTAACTATTTAAGGTTAAGTAGCTGGTCGCTCAGAGTTGGACACAACTGACGTGACTTAGCAGCAGCAGCAGCAGCTGGCTCATACGAGGCACAGGGAAATTATTTTGAGTCTTTAAAGGAGAGTCAGAGAATTTATCCTCAAGCTGGAACACTTTGCTAATAAAGATATTTTATTTTTACTTTTTAGCTTGATTGCAGGGAATAAAAAGCAGGGTGTGAGTCTGAAAATATGACCCTCAGAGCATTTCAGGGGAACCACACGGATGAACACATCTAGGAGGAGGAAACACTGAGCAGTAGACTAATACATATAAGCATTTTTTCCCCTAGCAGAATGGTATCATTAACCTTGCTCTGTTTTTATAACAAAGAATAACACATTAAAAAAAAAAAAAAAGATAAAATGGGACAAAAATCCTTTTCTCCTAATTCCAAGTCAAGCACTCTTTTGTTTTCCCCTTGTGTCATACAGTTATGTTGATTAAAAAGAAGAAAACTAATAACAAAAAGAAAAAGAAAAAAAAAAAACTAATAATATAAAGTAATGAATTAACATAAAGATTTAAGAAATTAATCAGGGTACAGAGCTTTAGATGATCAGAGAAATTTTATAGAGGAAGAGGAATTTGTGCTGGATCTCAAATAATGTAAATATTAAGGGAGAACCACTCTACCAGAGGGAGACCAGCTTGAATAGTAGAATATTTCTACTCTATTTCATAGAATGCAGTAGAAGTCAAACTGGTAATCATTTTTTCCCTTAATGATACTGTAGCAAAGATTTTAGTATCCCTTTCAGTCAGATATTCTTACTAATATCTTGTATTTTTAAGCAAGAATGAGTATTTCCAAGATACTTTCACATTATGTTAGGTTTTTTGATTAACACAAATTGTCCTGTGAGATATTGTTAATATTTTATACATGAGAAAATTGAGGCTCAAACATTTTACCTGATTTATTCACAGTCATAGAGCTACTTAGTCACAAAGATGTGTTTGAATGCAGGTCTTACGACTCCAAGCCTTGTGCTTTTCTATCATATCACATCTAGGACTTATCCAGCCTGACACTGAAACAGTTCTTTGTCAATGAAAAATTCTGAAACAAGTTGCACAGACATTTTGGAGAAATTGCTACCACCTTTTCTCAATGAGATGATTGTAACTTTAATCTGGATTTAACTGTAAGAAATTCTAGTTCCACTGCCTCATAAATCTGTTTCCCTCATGGCTACTTATGTGCCCTCAGGCTTTCTGTTGGCAGAAATCTCAGAGATTAATGTTGCCAAGATGTCTGCAATGTCCCACTTGCATTATATGGCTCTTATTTGCACCATCTAACTCTATCTATCTAGTCAAGGGTAAGGGAAGGATATGATTACTAAGTAAAAATAAGTATAGATTACTGATAATGATATTAAAATTCCATGATAGCAAAGACCACAGTAGAATGTTTTTATTTTTCAGTGGAAACCAAGGCACCTATGTAGGGGAGAAAACATTTTCCTTTTCCTCTTCTAGATGCTTTGGCTGGTCTAATTATTAAATTGACATGATATAGATTAATAACAGAAAAACAAATTTAACCTGTTTCTAGGGGAGCTCATGGAAATATGAGGGTCAAAGAAGTGAGCACACCAGATGTTACCTGACAGTAGGTCCTTTTCTTGTCACAGAAAGAGTTCAGAGATGGGACATGGAGGTAAGAAGCCATGGTGAGTATTTATTAAGCTATAGTACACTCTTCGGGCTCCCCTGGTGGCTCAGCCGTAAAGAATCTGCCTGCAATGCAGGAGACATAGGAGACACAGGTTTGATCCCTGGGTTGGGAAGATCCCCTGGAGAAGGGCATGGCAACCCACTCCAATATTCTTGCCTAGAGAATCTCATGGACAGAGGAGCCTGGCAGGTGACCGTCCATGTGGTTGCACAGAGTCAGACATGACTGAAGTGACTTACTATGCAAACAAACTCTCAAGGGGAGAGTGGGCAAAGTGAGGTGAGTAGCTGTTGTGAGTTTCTTTGTCAAGCTGGTTACATGGGACATGAAAATGAATGAGTGGAATATTCATTGAGAAAGGAGGGTTTGGGGTAATATTTCCTGATTTTTGTCCCAGCCCCACCTTTCTGAGGGGAGGAAGGATTCTTGAAAGTCTTGATCAAAAGTGTCATGGCTATGTTGCATGATGGGAACCTCTTATCCACAAGGCTAATTTCATGGTAATGAGGGCATAATAAGCAAAAGTTATATTTCTACCCAGGAGATTCCATTTCTTGCATTTCTTTATTTACTTTCCGGACTCTTGCCACCCCAAAATATGTGATTTCCTATCATTGTAGAGACTTCTGCTTTACTTTGTCTGCTCAAGGACCCATGTCATTCACAAGATGCATGGTTTCCTGCCATTGGTCCAGGTTCCCCTTTCTCTACTCATATTTAGTTATCTGCCTGCTCTAACACAGGATGTTTTTGCATCTTTTAGATAAAGAAACATGAAATTTGTGACCAATTGACAAGGCAAAGAAGCATAGATTTTGGTTTAGTAAACTAGTGTAGAAGTAACGAAATTTATTTATACAGCCTTCTCAGGCCTAAATCCTCTGTCTCGGATTATAAAGATGTCTCTATCTCCTGGTTGATAGGATACCTTTCATATAGGAGACTTAATTCCTGCATTCAGGGAAATAAAAGCAAGTGGGAGTATGCCTCTTGCATTGTCTGCTTCTTAAGTAACTTTAATTCAAAATAATCATTATGCCAATGTGGCATTATTTGGGGGTGGCGTAAGAATTGAAGCTTTTGAACTGTGGTGTTGTGCAAGTCTCTTGAGAGTCACTTGGACATCAATGAGATTAAACTCAGCTCAGTTCAGTTTAGTCACTCAGTCCTGTCCAACTCTTTGCGACCCCAAGGACGGCAGCATGCCAGGCTTCCCTGTCCATCATCAATTCCCAGAGCTTGCTTAAACTCAAGACCATCGAATTGGTGATGCCATCCAACTATCTCATCCTCTGTCGTCCCCTTCTCCTCCCGCCTTCAATCTTTCCCAGCATCAGGGTCTTTTCCAATGAGTCAGTTCTTCACATCAGGTGGCCAAAGTATTAGAGCTTCAGCTTCAGCATCAGTCCTTCCAATGAATATTCAGGACTAATCTCCTTTAGGATGGACTGGTTGGATCTCCTTGCAGTCCAAGGGACTCTCAAGAGTCATCTCCAACACCAGAGTTCAAAAGCATCAATTCTTCAGCACTCAGCTTTCTTTATAGTGCAACTGTCACATCTTCTCACAGCATGTCCTGCTTTTAGCTGCAGATGGTATATAACATGTGGTGGGTTGGGCCATTTAAGGGAGTTACTTAGTTTTCCTATGTATCTTTCATATATAAAAGAGGTATATTATACTTTTTCTTGTTTTTCTCCTGATAATTTATATCTAATTACAAGGGGGTGTCCCAGTCAAAATCCAAACTAGGCAATTCTAAAGGAAAGCAACTCTGAATATTCACTGAAAGGACTAAAGGTGAAGCTGAAGCTCCACTATTTTGGACATCTGATGCAAAGAGCTGACTCATTACAAAAGACTCTGATGCTGGGAAAGAATGATGGCAGGAGGAGAAGGGGGCGACAGAGGATGAGATGGTTGGATGGCATCATTGATTCAATGGATATGAGTTTGACCATCTCTGAGAGATAGTGAAGCACAGGTAAGCCTGGCATGCTGCAATTTATGGGGTCACAAACAGTCGGACACAACTGAGTGACTGAACAACGTCCCAAACCCATTCCCAACATGTCTGTACTTTATTTCTGTTGTAGGGGAGGGAAAAAAAATTCTCTACCCTTCTAAGATTTTCACTGAGTAAATTAGGTGAATTATCTGGAGAAAAACAAACAAACAAAAAACTGCAATAGTATATATGCCTCTTTTATATATGTGAGATACTTAGGAAAACTAAATAACTCCCTTAAATGGCCCAACCCACCACATTTTAAATACCATCTGCAGCCAAAAGCAGAAGATGCTGGTGGGGCAAGAGGAACCACTTATAGGAGATTATTAGAGGAAGCACAGTTAACAAAGGTAGGATTGTTATGAACATTTAGGTCTTTGCCTTCTCCATTGATAAGAAGATTTAGTCACTCTCCTTCCCCTGGGGTAGCCAGGAAGACACCCACACAAATGGAGATTTTCCTTATAAATGTAAATATCCCTTAGAAAAGAGTGAATTCTACTGGTTGTCTCCTGTGTCTGTTTGTTTTTTTTTTTTCCCCCCTTAAAATATAACCAGCTCAAGATAACCCTAGTGCCAAAGAAACATTTTGGAGTGGCAAATTCTACCCCCTTTCACTATACAAAATAAGTATTACTATATTAACCAAATGGAACCCAATGACTGGTGGATTTTGAATTATACAAATTTCATTACTCTTTTAAGTGCTGTGACAGATATGCAGTCAGCATACTCAGACTTCCCTTCAAGAAAGAACTCACTTCCCAGATCTGGGGATAGGAGTTTATCTGATAGCCTCCAGTTTGTAGTCTCTCTGTGTTGGCCTCAGATTTCAAGATAAGGTCTCACTATTAGGATGGCCTCTGGCCAATGACTAAGAGAGGTGGTGGTGAAATTGAGCAGGACCCTTAGAGGTCCTCTTGGGCATCAAAGTCTTCCTGTGTCCCCTGTTTCTTATTTTTAGGAATTAGCCTTCCTTCAGCCTCCTTGAGCTTTCCTAAGTTCCAAAGGGAAGATTCAAACAGTTGCTTATCAGGAAAGGGAGAATGCAGAGCAGTCAATAAACTATAGTGCAACCTTGGGGCATGTTTTTGGTTCCTACTCAAGGGATACACATAACAATAGCTTTGAACTATTCCGCAGGAACTAAGCCCCCACTCTGGTGGAGGATGGTAACTTCAGGCTGAAGACAAGATTCCTGGGTCACTGCTCTGTTGCTATTACTCTGCTTTCTGCACCATAGGTCAGTAAGTCTGGGAGAAGAGATATTGAGCCAATGAAAACAACTTTATTTGGAAAGTCAGCTGACTGAGAAGATGACAGCCTAATGTCTCAAAGTAACCATCTTGTCAGGGTTTGGAAACCAGGTAATTTTACAGAGCCAGAGAGAGGAGCAATGAGGAACTAACTAAAGGCTGAATAGAGAGGGAGAAACAATGGGGAAATAAAGTGAAAGCCTTCAGTCTTGCAAAACATCTCTCAGAAAGACCAGCCTTTGGAAGGGGTATGTTAATCCTTTCTATTCACAGGTGGGCAGGATCAGATTATCTCTCTATGAGCTGGACAAAGGCACTTTATAGTTAGGCAGAGGGGCAGGGTCCTCTAAGGCAGGCTATTATGAGCAATAATAATAATAATAAAATGAAGGGCAAGTAAAAGAAACAGTTTTCAACATGGAATCAACATTGGCTTCTTCACTGCAAAATTATCTCACCAGCAACTGATAAGAAGAAAGCCACACACTCTGCCACCAAAACCTCAGATTTTGCCTATGAAAACTTTCCTCCCAAAATCATCAGGGAATTTGCAGGGGAGGTTGAGCATACGTCACCCTTTCTCCCTGCTTGGCTTTGCAATAAAACTGTCTCTGCTCCAAGCTCTGCTGTTTTAGTTTGTTTGGCCTCACTGTACTTCAGATGCACAAACTTGTGTTCGATAACAGTGACAGCCTAGGGTGTGCTCTGATGAAGGCATCTCCTCACTAATGACTGAGCTAAGTTGTGGTACAAGGGCCTTGGCATTTTCTCTCAATGCGAGACTCTCCCACCAGGTGTGAGTGAAAATGTTGCCTGTGTCAACTTGAAAGAAAAAGAAAAAAAGTCATGACCTAAAAGTTGAGAGTTATGTTTTATTTGGTGGGAACTTTTAGGAGTTTTAGGAGTTAGAGAATTTAAGTCTGGGAGACAGCATCTCAAGTGAGTGTGAGAGAACCAAGGAGGCAGGGGGAGGAGCTAGTTATATAGAAGTTTGCAACAAGGGCAGATAGTATGAACATCAAAAGATTATTGTTAATTAAGGAAAGCCAGATATTCAAATTAAGGAATTTGGCATCTTTCTATGTATGGGAAGATACAAGAGCTTGGGTTTACTGAAATCACTCCTTTCATGTGCGTCTCAGCCATCTAGGGCTAGTGTCTTCATATTCCCCCAGCTCCTCAGTGCTCTATGGAGGAAGCAGCGGCAGCTGAAGGGCTGCCAGAGAGCAGACATTGTTCCTCCTGGGCACCATCTACGCTCAGAAATTCATATGTGGAGGGCCAGAATCCCTGATGGCTGTGACAGCCTTGCTTATTGACATGACAGGAACTATTCCATTTCTCACCTGTCAGATCAGTAAACAGAGGATATTGCAGTCATCAAGCCACTACAGCCATCCCAGATGATGAACCTTGAGGGAACTCAGGCTGGAGACGGGCCACCCACTGCCAAGCCCTCAGCCTCTGCAGCCGCTCCCAGTGTTGCACCCTGAGGGGGACTCAGAACAGGAAAAGCTCAGGATACCGGCCCTAGATCGCCGAGGAACATATCAAATTAAATAAATCTGAGCAAGACCCTGTGGGGCTCCTGGGCCTGGAAGCCTTTCCTGTTCCCTGCTTCTCAACTGCAGTTTCCATGACCTTCCCTAAGTTCCAGAGGGCAGATTCAAGAGCTGCTAACCTAGGACATGAGTTTGAGCAAACTCTGGGACATGGTGAAAACAGGAAAGCCTGCATGCTGCAGTCCATGGGTCTCAAAATGTCAGACAGAACATGAACAAAGACCAGGGAGGTGCCACCAGGAAACAACAGCACGGCTTTGGGGCACGGTCCTGGTTCCACCATGAGGAATGCACACAGAAATGTCTTTAAGCTTTTTTAAGAGGTCAGCATTCTTCACACCAGAGAATGGCCTCCTGAGGCAACACTAACGGCACCCGAGAAGCTCATCAAGATTACCTGAGGCCAAATTAGGGGAGTGGAGGCCCTGCACACATGCTCATCTTACCGGTAAACCCACCCTTGAATTGTTGCCATGAAACTCCACACCAAACTTCCCTTGTTTGGACACATGGTTTTCAAAAGCAGGAGCCTGCCGGGCAAAGTAATAAAGTTATTCTTTTCTATTTTACACCAAACTCTGTCTCTGAGAATCAATTCAGCACCAGTATACAGAGGCTGAGCTTTTGACATCAAAAGGAATGATTTCAATGAGCTCAGACTTTTGCATCTTCCCATATACAGATAAACACTAAATACCTTAAGATAATCTGTTGTTTTGTTTGTTTGTTTGTTTTTAAACTAACAGTAATCTTTTGGTGCTCTACTTACTTCATATTTGCTGCAAAAAAATCTTATGTATCTTTGCTCCTTTCTTACTTCTCAGAGCTATCTGAGAGGCTGCTTCCAGAGCTTTAAGTTCTCAGTTTTGTCCACTAATTAAAAATAATTCTGAAGTTTTAGGTTGTGCATTATTTTCAGTCAACACAGGTAGTGAGTGATCCAGAGCTTCCAATGGCCTGGCAGAGATTTGGTGGATCTGCTTTGCTATATGACAAGTCCCCTGCCCCATCCAGATATCTCTCACTTCTTTTTGCTGGTGTAGTTCTCCATTAAACAAAAAATGCAATATCTCAACAAATTTGTATTAGAAATGATTGAAAATCCTGATCAGAGTAAAGGGTGAGAATTTGCAAAGGTAAAATGTCACATCCTCTATGAAATCTCTGACATCTTTAGTCACAGCTACTCTAGTTCCTGAATTTTGCACATTGCTCATTCTAAATTACAGCACAGTGTATATATAATTATTTGGTGTGATTACCCTCTCTAAATGCACCAAATGAAATAATGTTATCATTTCCACTTATATCTCTGTGTAATTTACTAGTTGTATCTATATACGTTTAGAAAGGAGAATTACCACAAGGATACTTTGTCATTTTAAAACAGTAGATTGTAGGAGATCAGCCATTAAAGATGGAGAAAATGTCTGAGAATTGTAAGCAGGC